>NC_090437.1:1323311864-1323666864 GCF_031143425.1 Pleurodeles waltl | reverse complement strand
AAATCCTTTGTGCACAGCCAAGCCTGGGTCCACGGCACTCTAACCTGCACTGCACGACTTTCTAAGTTGGTCTCCGGCGACGTGGGACTCCTTTGTGCAACTTCGGCGAGCACCATTTCACGCATCCTTGTAGTGCCTGTTTCTGGCACTTCTCCGGGTGCTACCTGCTTTAGTGAGGGCTCTTTGTCTTTCTCGATGTCCCCTCTCTCTTCAGGTCCAATTTGCGACCTCCTGGTCCCTCCTGGGCCCCGGCAGCGTCCAAAAACGCCAAACGCACGATTTGCGACTAGCAAGGCTTGTTGGCGTCCTTCCGGCGGGAAAACACTTCTGCACAACTCTCCAAGGCAAGGGGGATCCGTCCACCGAAGGGGAAGTCTCTAGCCCTTTTCGTTCTTGCAGAAACCTCAGCTTCTTCTGTCCAGTCGAAGCTTCTTTGCACCCGCAGCTGGCATTTCCTGGGCATCTGCCCATCTCCGACTTGCTTGTGACTTTTGGACTTGGTCCCCTTCTTCCACAGGTACCCTAGATTGGAAATCCACAGTTGTTGCATTGCTGGTTTGTGTCTTTCCTGCATTATTCCTCTAACACGACTACTTTGTCCTTAGGGGAACTTTAGTGCACTTTGCACTCACTTTTCAGGGTCTTGGGGAGGGTTATTTATCTAACTCTCACTATTTTCTAATAGTCCCAGCGACCCTCTACAAGGTCACATAGGTTTGGGGTCCATTCGTGGTTCGCATTCCACTTTTGGAGTATATGGTTTGTGTTGCCCCTATCCCTATGTTTCCCCATTGCATCCTATTGTAACTATACATTGTTTGCACTGTTTTCTAAGACTATACTGCATATTTTTGCTATTGTGTATATATATCTTGTGTATATTTCCTATCCTCTCACTGAGGGTACACTCTAAGATACTTTGGCATATTGTCATAAAAATAAAGTACCTTTATTTTTAGTATAACTGTGTATTGTGTTTTCTTATGATATTGTGCATATGACACTAAGTGGTACTGTAGTAGCTTCACACGTCTCCTAGTTCAGCCTAAGCTGCTCTGCTAAGCTACCATTATCTATCAGCCTAAGCTGCTAGACACCCTATACACTAATAAGGGATAACTGGGCCTGGTGCAAGGTGCAAGTACCCCTTGGTACTCACTACAAGCCAATCCAGCCTCCTACATTGGTTGTGCAGTGGTGGGATAAGTGCTTGAGACTACTTACCACTCTTGTCATTGTACTTTTCATAAGAGAAAAATATACAAAACAAGGTCAGTGTATATACACATAGCCAAAAAGTTTTGCATTTCCTCTTTTCACTCTTTTCTAAGTGCTGAAAAGTACTTCTAAACTTTCAAAAAAGTTCTTAAAAGTTTAAAAAGTTTTTTTCTGTCTTTCCAAAAAGTTCTGAAAACGTTTTTCTCTTTTTCTATCACTTTAACTCTCTCTAAAAATGTCTGGCACAGGCCAAAGTGTTGATCTGTCCAAACTTGCATATGACAAACCTTAGCTGGAAAAGAGCAAGGAGTCTCTGTATAGAGAGAGGTTTGAGTGTAGGGAAGAATCCTTCCTTGGAACTGTTACTTAACATGCTTAGAGAACAGGATAAGGCCATAGGTGCCCCATCTGTTGAAAAAGTACCTAATAGTTCCCAATCTGATTCAGGGACTCCCCCAGGAAAAGATTCAGGAACGAAACTTCCTAGCCTGCCCATTACTAGACAATCTAGCATAGATGGTAATGATGATGAGCCACACCAAATAAATAGTGTTGTCTCACATCATAGCAAAAGCATATATTCTCACCATACTGGTAGTAATGTTTCTGTAAACCAAGCTGATAGGGTGCCTTCTGTAAGGGACATGTCTCCTTCTGTTCATTCCCATCATAGCTCTGTTTCTAGAAATGTCCCTCCCACCAACCCTGATGACAGAATGTTAGAGAGGGAACTCAATAAGTTGAGGGTGGAACAAACCAGACTGAAGCTTAAAAAGCAACAGCTGGATTTGGATAGACAGTCTTTTGAATTAGAGAAGGAAAGACAGAAGTTGGGTTTAGATACCCATGGTGGCAGCAGCAGTATTCCCCATAGTCATCCAGCAAAAGAGCATGATTCCAGGAATCTGCACAAGATAGTTTCCCCTTATAAGGAGGGGGATGACATTAACAAGTGGTTTGCTGCACTTGAGAGGGCCTGTGTTGTACAGGATGTCCCTCAAAGGCAGTGGGCTGCTATCCTATGGCTATCATTTAGTGGAAAAGGTAGGGATAGGCTCCTTACTGTGAAAGAAAATGATGCTAATAATTTCCAAGTTCTTAAGAATGCACTCCTGGATGGTTATGGCTTAACCACTGAACAGTACAGGATAAAGTTCAGAGAGACCAAAAAGGAGTCTTCACAAGACTGGGTTGATTTTATTGACCATTCAGTGAAGGCCTTGGAGGGGTGGTTACATGGCAGTAAAGTTACTGATTATGACAGCCTGTATAACTTGATCCTGAGAGAGCATATTCTTAATAATATTGTGACTGATTTGTTGCACCGGTACTTGGTGGACTCTGATCTGACCTCTCCCCAAGAATTGGGAAAGAAGGCAGACAAATGGGTCAGAACAAGAGTGAACAGAAAAGTTCATACAGGGGGTGACAAAGATGGCAACAAAAAGAAGGATGGTAAGTCTTCTGACAAGGGTGGGGACAAATCTAAAAATGAGTCTTCATCAGGCCCACAAAAACACTCTGGTGGGGGTGGTGGGTCCAAATCCTCCTTTAATCAGAACAAGGAAAAGAAACCATGGTGCTATTTATGTAAAATAAAAGGCCATTGGACAACAGATCCCAGTTGTCCAAAGAAAGGCACCACAGCTCCTACCACTACAACCCCTACTGCTACACCTAGTGTCCCTACTAATAGCAGTGGTGGTGGGAGCAAACCTACTAATAGCCAATCCAAGGGAGTAGCTGGGCTCACTTTTGGTAATTTAGTTGGGGTTGGTCTGATTAGGGAGACCACAGAGGCTACTTTAGTCTCTGAATGGGCTATTGATGTAGCCACTTTGGTTGCTTGCCCCCATAACTTGGAGAAGTACAAGTAACTAACCCTAATAAATGGTGTTGAGGTCCAGGCCTACAGGGACACAGGTGCCAGTGTCACAATGGTGATTGAGAAACTGGTGCACCCTGAACAACACATACTTGGACACCAGTACCAAGTAACCGATGCTCACAACATAACACAAAGCCACCCCATGGCTGTTGTAAATCTCAACTGGGGGGGGGGGTAACTGGTCCAAAGAAAGTTGTGGTAGCTTCAGATTTACCTGTAGACTCTCTATTAGGGAATGATTTGGAGACATCAGCTTGGTCAGATGTGGAGTTGGAGGCCCATGCAGCAATGCTGGGCATCCCAGGGCATATTTTTGCTTTGACAAGGGCTCAGGCCAAAAAGCAAAAAGGACAGGGAAGCTTGGATCCTGGAACAATGGACCAAGTGCTCCCTAAAGCTAGGGCTAGTAGAAGCAAACCACTTCCTACTATCCCTCCCTCTACAGTGGATTCTACTTCTGAGGAAGAAGAATTCCCTCCCTGTGCAGAACCTACACCAGAGGAGCTGGAGGCAGACACTGCTGAGCTTTTGGGTGAAGGGGGGCCTGCCAGAGAGGAGCTGAGTGTGGCACAGCAAACCTGTCCCACATTAGAGGGTCTCAGACAGCAAGCTGTCAAACAGGCTAATGGGGATGTCAGTGACTCTCACAGAGTTTACTGGGAGGACAACCTCTTGTACACTGAGCATAGGGATCCTAAACCTGGAGCTGCCAGGAGATTAGTGATTCCTCAGGAGTACAGAAAGTTCCTCCTAACACTGGCACATGACATTCCCTTAGCTGGGCATCTAGGACAAATGAAAACTTGGGACAGGCTTGTTCCCCTGTTTCATTGGCCTAGGATGTCTGAGGACACAAAGGAATTTTGTAAGTCCTGTGAAACCTGTCAAGCCAGTGGCAAGACAGGTGGCACCCCAAAGGCACCCCTTATCCCACTGCCTGTGGTTGGGGTTCCCTTTGAAAGGGTAGGGGTTGACATAGTTGGCCCCCTTGACCCTCCTACTGCTTCAGGCAATAGGTTTATCTTGGTGGTAGTGGACCATGCCACAAGATATCCTGAAGCTATTCCTTTAAGGACCACTACAGCACCTGCAGTGGCAAAGGCCCTCCTGGGAATATTTTCCAGGGTGGGCTTCCCAAAGGAAGTAGTATCAGACAGAGGAAGCAATTTCATGTCTGCATACTTAAAGGCCATGTGGAAGGAGTGTGGTGTAACGTACAAGTTCACAACACCCTATCATCCACAAACAAATGGACTGGTGGAGAGATTTAATAAAACTCTCAAAGGCATGATTATGGGTCTCCCTGAAAAACTCCGCAGGAGATGGGATATCCTTCTACCATGCCTCCTTTTTGCCTACAGGGAGGTACCCCAGAAAGGAGTGGGCTTCAGCCCCTTTGAACTCCTTTTTGGACACCCTGTTAGGGGTCCACTCACACTTGTAAAGGAGGGTTGGGAACAACCTTTAAAAGCTCCTAAGCAGGATATTGTGGATTATGTACTTGGCCTCAGATCAAGGATGGCTGAGTACATGAAAAAGGCCAGTAAAAACCTTCAGGCCAGCCAAGAGCTCCAGAAGCAATGGCATGATCAGAAGGCTGTTTTGGTTCAGTACCAACCAGGGCAGAAAGTGTGGGTCTTGGAGCCTGTGGCCCCAAAAGCACTCCAAGATAAATGGAGTGGTCCCCACACAATTGTTGAAAAGAAGGGAGAAGTCACCTATTTAGTTGACTTAGGCACTGCCAGGAGTCCCCTTAGGGTGCTCCATGTCAACCGCCTGAAACCCTACTATGACAGGGCTGATCTCACCCTGCTCATGGCAACTGATGAGGGACAGGAAGAAGACAGTGATCCTCTACCTGATCTCTTCTCTTCCACAGAACAAGATGCTCTTGTGGAAGGTGTAGTTTTGGCAGATTGTCTTACTGCTGAGCAGAAAGACCATTGCATAAATCTCCTAGGACAATTTTCAGAACTCTTCTCTACTGTGCCAGGCACCACTTCTTGGTGTGAGCACACTATAGATACTGGAGACAGTTTACCTGTCAAAAGTAAGATCTATAGACAGCCTGACCATGTCAGGGACTGCATAAAGCATGAAGTTCAGAAAATGTTGGAACTAGGAGTGGTTGAGCACTCTGACAGTCCATGGGCTTCTCCTGTGGTACTGGTACCAAAACCCAATTCTAAAGATGGAAAGAAGGAAATGCGGTTTTGTGTAGACTATAGAGGTCTCAACTTGGTAACCAAAACTGATGCTCACCCTATACCCAGGGCAGATGAGCTTATAGATACACTGGCATCTGCCAAGTATCTAAGCACTTTTGATTTGACTGCAGGGTATTGGCAGATCAAATTGTCAGAAGATGCTAAACCTAAGACTGCATTTTCTACCATTGGAGGACATTACCAGTTTACTGTAATGCCTTTTGGTTTGAAAAATGCACCTGCCACTTTTCAAAGGTTGGTGAACACAGTCCTGCAAGGGCTGGAAGCTTTCAGTGCAGCATATTTGGACGATATAGCTGTCTTTAGCTCCAGCTGGGATGATCACCTGGTCCACCTATGGAAAGTTTTGGAGGCCCTGCAAAAGGCAGGCCTCACTATCAAGGCTTCAAAGTGCCAGATAGGGCAGGGTAAGGTGGTTTATCTGGGACACCTTGTTGGTGGGGAACAGATTGCACCACTTCAGGGGAAAATCCAAACTATTATTGATTGGGTTCCCCCTACCACTCAGACTCAGGTGAGAGCCTTCCTAGGCCTCACTGGGTATTACAGGAGGTTCATTAAGAACTATGGCTCCATTGCAGCCCCTCTTAATGACCTCACATCCAAGAAAATGCCTAAAAAGGTATTATGGACAGCAAACTGTCAGAAAGCTTTTGAGGAGCTGAAGCAGGCCATGTGCTCTGCACCTGTCCTGAAAAGCCCTTGTTACTCTAAAAAATTCTATGTCCAAACTGATGCATCTGAATTAGGAGTAGGGGCAGTCCTATCACAACTTAATTCTGAGGGCCAGGATCAACCTGTTGCTTTTATTAGTAGAAGGTTGACCCCTAGAGAAAAGCGTTGGTCTGCCATTGAGAGGGAGGCCTTTGCTGTGGTCTGGGCTCTGAAGAAGTTGAGGCCATACCTGTTTGGCACTCACTTCATTGTTCAGACAGACCACAAACCTCTACTTTGGCTAAAACAAATGAAAGGTGAAAATCCTAAATTGTTGAGGTGGTCCATATCCCTACAGGGAATGGACTATACAGTGGAACATAGACCTGGGAGTAGCCACTCCAATGCAGATGGACTCTCCAGATATTTCCACTTAGACAATGAAGACTCATCAGGTCATGGCTAGTCTTATTGTCCTTCGTTTGGGGGGGGGTTGTGTAGGAAGGTACCATCTTGCCTGGCATGTTACCCCCATTTTTCACTGTATACATGTTGTTTTAGTTGTATGTGTCACTGGGACCCTGGTAACCCAGGGCCCCAGTGCTCATAAGTGTGCCTGAATGTGTTACCTGTGTTGTGACTAACTGTCTCACTGAGGCTCTGCTAATCAGAACCTCAGTGATTATGCTCTCTCATTTCTTTCCAAATTGTCACTAACAGGCTAGTGACCATTTTTACCAATTTACATTGGCTTACTGGAACACCCTTATAATTCCCTAGTATATGGTACTGAGGTACCCAGGGTATTGGGGTTCCAGGAGATCCCTATGGGCTGCAGCATTTCTTTTGCCACCCATAGGGAGCTCTGACAATTCTTACACAGGCCTGCCACTGCAGCCTGAGGGAAATAACGTCCACGTTATTTCACAGCCATTTTACACTGCACTTAAGTAACTTATAAGTCACCTATATGTCTAACCTTTACCTGGTAAAGGTTAGGTGCAAAGTTACTTAGTGTGAGGGCACCCTGGCACTAGCCAAGGTGCCCCCACATTGTTCAGAGCCAATTCCCTGAACTTTGTGAGTGCGGGGACACCATTACACGCGTGCACTACATATAGGTCACTACCTATATGTAGCTTCACAATGGTAACTCCGAATATGGCCATGTAACATGTCTATGATCATGGAATTGCCCCCTCTATGCCATCCTGGCATAGTTGGCACAATCCCATGATCCCAGTGGTCTGTAGCACAGACCCTGGTACTGCCAAACTGTCCTTCCTGGGGTTTCACTGCAGCTGCTGCTGCTGCCAACCCCTCAGACAGGCATCTGCCCTCCTGGGGTCCAGCCAGGCCTGGCCCAGGATGGCAGAACAAAGAACTTCCTCTGAGAGAGGGTGTGACACCCTCTCCCTTTGGAAAATGGTGTGAAGGCAGGGGAGGAGTAGCCTCCCCCAGCCTCTGGAAATGCTTTCTTGGGCACAGATGTGCCCAATTCTGCATAAGCCAGTCTACACCGGTTCAGGGACCCCTCAGCCCTGCTCTGGCGCGAAACTGGACAAAGGAAAGGGGAGTGACCACTCCCCTGACCTGCACCTCCCCTGGGAGGTGTCCAGAGCTCCTCCAGTGTGCTCCAGACCTCTGCCATCTTGGAAACAGAGGTGCTGCTGGCACACTGGACTGCTCTGAGTGGCCAGTGCCACCAGGTGACGTCAGAGACTCCTGCTGATAGGCTCCTTCAGGTGTTAGTAGCCTATCCTCTCTCCTAGGTAGCCAAACCCTCTTTTCTGGCTATTTAGGGTCTCTGTCTCTGGGGAAATTTTATATAACGAATGCAAGAGCTCATCCGAGTTCCTCTGCATCTCTCTCTTCACCTTCTGATAAGGAAACGACTGCTGACCGCGCTGGAAGCCTGCAAACCTGCAACATAGTAGCAAAGACGACTACTGCAAATCTGTAACGCTGATCCTGCCGCCTTCTCGACTGTTTTCCTGCTTGTTCATGCTGTGGGGGTAGCCTGCCTCCTCTCTGCACCAGAAGCTCCGAAGAAATCTCCCGTGGGTCGACGGAATCTTCCCCCTGCAACCGCAGGCACCAAAAAGCTGCATTACCGGTCCCTTGGGTCTCCTCTCAGCACGACGAGCGAGGTCCCTCGAATCCAGCGACTCTGTCCAGGTGACCCCCACAGTCCAGTGACGCTTCAGCCCAAGTTTGGTGGAGGTAAGTCCTTGCCTCACCTCGCTGGGCTGCATTGCTGGGAACCGCGACTTTGCAGCTACTCCGGCCCCTGTGCACTTCCGGCGGAAATCCTTTGTGCACAGCGAAGCCTGGGTCCACGGCACTCTAACCTGCATTGCACGACTTTCTAAGTTGGTCTCCGGCGACGTGGGACTCCTTTGTGCAACTTCGGCAAGCACCGTTTCACGCATCCTCATAGTGCCTGTTTCTGGCACTTCTCCGGGTGCTACCTGCTTCAGTGAGGGCTCTTCGTCTTGCTCGACGTCCCCTCTCTCTTCAGGTCCAATTTGCGACCTCCTGGTTCCTCCTGGGCCCCGGCAGTGTCCAAAAACGCCAAACGCACGATTTGCGACTAGCAAGGCTTGTTGGCGTCCTTCCGGCGGGAAAACACTTCTGCATGACTCTCCAAGGCGAGCGGGATCCTTCCACCAAAGGAAAAGTCTCTAGCCCTTTTCGTACCTGCAGAAACCTCAGCTTCTTCTGTCCAGTCGAAGCTTCTTTGCACCCGCAGCTGGCATTTCCTGGGCATCTGCCCATCTCCAACTTGCTTGTGACTTTTGGACTTGGTCCCATTGTTCCACAGGTACCCTAGATTGGAAATCCACAGTTGTTGCATTGCTGGTTTGTGTCTTTCCTGCATTATTCCTCTAACACGACTACTTTGTCCTTAGGGGAACTTTAGTGCACTTTGCACTCACTTTTCAGGGTCTTGGGGAGGGTTATTTATCTAACTCTCACTATTTTCTAATAGTCCCAGCGACCCTCTACAAGGTCACATAGGTTTGGGGTCCATTCGTGGTTCGCATTCCACTTTTGGAGTATATGGTTTGTGTTGCCCCTATCCCTATGTTTCCCCATTGCATCCTATTGTAACTATACATTGTTTGCACTGTTTTCTAAGACTATACTGCATATTTTTGCTGTTGTGTATATATATCTTGTGTATATTTCCTATCCTCTCACTGAGGGTACACTCTAAGATACTTTGGCATATTGTCATAAAAATAAAGTACCTTTATTTTTAGTATAACTGTGTATTGTGTTTTCTTATGATATTGTGCATATGACACTAAGTGGTACTGTAGTAGCTTCACACGTCTCCTAGTTCAGCCTAAGCTGCTCTGCTAAGCTACCATTATCTATCAGCCTAAGCTGCTAGACACCCTATACACTAATAAGGGATAACTGGGCCTGGTGCAAGGTGCAAGTACCCCTTGGTACTCACTACAAGCCAGTCCAGCCTCCTACAAACTCCGAATATGGCCATGTAACATGTCTATGATTATGGAATTGCCCCCTCTATGCCATCCTGGCATTGTTGGCACAATCCCATGATCCCACGGGTCTTTAGCACAGACCCGGGTACTGCCAAACTGCCTTTTCAGGGGTTTCACTGCAGCTGCTGCTGCTGCCAACCCCTCAGACAGGTTTCTGCCCTCCTGGGGTCCAGCCAGGCTTGGCCCAGGAAGGCAGAACAAAGGACTTCCTCAGAGAGAGGGTGTTACACCCTCTCCCTTTGGAAAACGGTGATAAGGCAGGGGAGGAGTAGCCTCCCCCAGCCTCTGGAAATGCTTTCATGGGCACACACGGTGCCCATTTCTGCATAAGCCAGTCTACACCAGTTCAGGGACCCCTCAGCCCTGCTCTGGCACGAAACTGGACAAAAGAAAGGGGAGTGACCACTCCCCTGACCTGCACCTCCCCTGGGAGGTGCCCAGAGCTCCTCCAGTGTGCTCCAGACCTCTGCCATCTTGGAAACAGAGGTGCTGCTGGCACACTGGACTGCTCTGAGTGGCCAGGGCCAGCAGGTGACGTCAGAGACACCTTCTGATAGGCTCCTCCAAGTGTTGCTAGCCTATCTTCTCTCCTAGGTAGCCAAACCCTCTTTTCTGGCTATTTAGGGACTCTGCTTTGGGGATTTCCTTAGATAACGAATGCAAGAGCTCATCAGAGTTCCTCTGCATCTCTGTCTTCACCTTCTGCCAAGGAATCGACTGCTGACCGCGCTGGAAGCCTGCAAAACTGCAACAAAGTAGCGAAGACAACTACTGCAACTCTGTAACGCTGATCCTGCTGCCTTCTCGACTGTTTTCCTGGTGGTGCATGCTGTGGGGGTAGTCTGCCTCCTCTCTGCACTAGAAGCTCTGAAGAAATCTCCCGTGGATCGACGGAATCTCCCCCTGCAACCGCAGGCACCAAAGAACTGCATCACCGGTCCCCTGGGTCTCCTCTCAGCACAACGAGCGAGGTCCCTTGAATCCAGAAACTCTGTCCAAGTGACTCCCACAGTCCAGTGACTCTTCAGTCTAAGTTTGGTGGAGGTAAGTCCTTGCCTCCCCATGCCAGACTGCATTGCTGGGAACCGCGTCTTTTGCAGCTATTCCGGCCTCTGTGCACTTCCGGCAGAAATCCTTTGTGCATAGCCAAGCCTGGGTCCACGGCACTCTAACCTGCATTGCACAATCTCCTGATTTGTCCTCCGGCGGCGTGGGAGTCCTTTGTGCAACTTCGGGTGAGCACTGTTTCACTCTTCTTTGTAGTGCCTGTTCCGGCACTTTTGCAGGTGCTGCCTGCTTCTGAGAGGGCTCCTTGTCTTGCAGGGCGCCCCCTCTGTCCCCTGACGCAATTGGCGACATCCTGGTCCCTCCTGGGCCACAGCAGCATCCAAAAACCCTAACCGCACGACTTGCAGCTAGCAAGGCTTGTTTGCGGTATTTCTTCAGGAAAACACTTCTGCACGACTCTCCACGGCGTGGGACATCCATCCTCCAAAGGGGAAGTTTCTAGCCCTTGTCGTTTCTGCAGAATCCTCAGCTTCTACTGTTCAGTAGCATCTTCTTTGCACCCACAGCTGGCATTTCCTGGGCATCTGCCCACTCTCGACTTGGTCGTGACTTTTGGACTTGGTCCCCCTTGTTCCACAGGTACCCTCGTCTGGAAATCCATCGTTGTTGCATTGCTGGATTTGGTCTTTCCTGCAGAATTCCCCTATCACGACTTCTGTGCTCTTTGGGGAACTTTAGTGCACTTTGCACTCACTTTTCAGGGTCTTGGGGTGGGCTATTTTTCTAACCCTCACTGTTTTCTTACAGTCCCAGCGACCCTCTACAAGGTCATATAGGTTTGGGGTCCATTCGTGGTTCGCATTCCACTTTTGGAGTATATGGTTTGTGTTGCCCCTATCCCTATGTGTCCCCATTGAATCCTATTGTAACTATACATTGTTTGCACTGTTTTCTAATACTATACTGCATATTTTTGGTATTGTGTACATATATCTTGTGTATATTTGCTATCCTCATACTGAGGGTACTCACTGAGATACTTTTGGCATATTGTCATAAAAATAAAGTACCTTTATTTTTAGTATATCTGTGTATTGTGTTTTCTTATGATATTGTGCATATGACACTAGTGGTACTGTAGGAGCTTCAAACGTCTCCTAGTTCAGCCTAAGCTGCTCTGCTAAGCTACCATTATCTATCAGCCTATGCTGCTAGACACCCTATACACTAATAAGGGATAACTGGGCCTGGTGCAAGGTGTGAGTACCCGTTGGTACTCACTACAATCCAGTCCAGCCTCCTACACACCCCCACCAGTACCTTAGTAAACAAGTAGAAACAGGCCAGTGCACGGGGTCGGGGAGAGCGGCGTCGTTGGATCCGATGCAGCATCCATGGCGGTGCCACGGGGCGCTGCGGCATCAGGTCCTTACTGCAGGGCGGATGAGGTGAGGCAGCATTAGATGCAAAGTTGGTCCCTTGGTTCCAGCAGATGCGAAGTCCGGTGGAGTCACCATGCTGCGAGTCAACCACACGGGGTCGTGATGATGTCACAGGGCCGCAGGCGCTGCAATGGCGTTGGTTCATCACGGACGTTGGACTTACAACACTCTGGTGTCAGCGAAGTCGGGTGGGATCAGAGGCTGCAGCGACACAAGGCCTACAGGGTCGTCGGATTTCTACGAGGTCCACGGCCTCAGGGCTGGCGGTGTTGAGGTTCTGGGTTAGTGCCGTCAGCTTAAAGGGTCGTTGGATTTGTCCCACTCAGCGAGGGCCACAGCCTCCGGGCAGGCGGCGTCTCGGTTCCGGGCAGCGCCGTCCTTTGCGAATTCGCACGGCGGCGACCGGCATCGTTAGACTGGTTTTTCTTCAGGAATTCACTTTCAGTCTCCCAGGAACTTGAAAAGCAACCTCTGACAAGCTAGAGTCCACAGCAAGTAGACTCAGGTCTGGTTGGTGAAGCCTTTGCTGTCCCTGAGGCTTCAAAACAGGAGGCAAGCTCTACTCTAAGCCCTTGGAGTTACCTCTCAAGCAGGAATGCAACAAAGTCTAGTCTCTGTCTCCTTCCACAGGTAGAAGCAGCAACTGCAGGATCGCCCAACACAGCACAGTCACAGGCCAGGGCAGCACTTCACCTCATCTCTTCAGCTCTTCTCCAGGCAGAGGTTCCTCTTGAATCCTTGAAGTAATCTAAAGTCTGGGGTTTTGAGTCCAATACTTATACCCTTTCTGCCTTTTGAAGTTGGCAAACTTCAAAGAAAAGTCACTCTTGTTTGCAAGATCCTGCCTTGCCCAGGCCAGGCCCCAGACACACACCAGTGGGTTGGAGACTGCATTGTGTGAGAGCAGGCACAGCCATTTCAGGTGTGAGTGACCCCTCCCACCTCCCATACTAGCACAGATGGCTCATCAGAATATGCAGGCTACACCCCAGCTCCCTTTGTGTCGTCTCACTGTCTAGAGGAGAGGTGCAAACAGCCCAACTGTCAAACTGACCCAGACAGGGAATCCACAAACAGGCAGAGTCACAGAATGGTTTAAGCAAGAAAATGTCTACTTTCTAAAAGTGGCATTTTCAAACTTACAAACTAAAAGCTAACTTCACTAAAAGATGTATTTTTAAATTGTGAGCTCAGAGAGCCCAAACTCCCTATTTCTATCTGCTCTCAAAGGGAATCTACACTTTAATAATATTAAAAGGACTGCCCCCATGTTAACCTATGAGAGACATAGGCCTTGCAACAGTGAAGAACTAATTTAGCAGTATTTCACTGTTAGGACATGTAAAACACATCAGTTCATGTCCCACCTTGAACATACACTGCACCCTGCCCATGGGGCTACCTAGGGCCTACGTTAGGGGTGCCTTACATGTATAAACAGGGAAGGTTTAGGCCTGGCAAGTGGGTACACTTTAAAACTGTACACACAGACACTGCACTCCATTGGCAGGTCTGAGCCATGTTTACAGGGCTACTCGTGGTGGCGCAACCGGTGCCGCAGGCCCACTAGTAATATTTGATTTACAGGCCCTGGGCACTTCTAGTGCACTTTACTAGGGACTTCCCAGTAAATCAAAAATGCCAATCATGGATAAACCAATCAACAATACAATTTACACAGAGAGCCTATGCACTTTAGCACTGGTTAGCAGTGGTAAAGTGCCCAGAGTCCTAAAGCCAACAAAAACAGGTCAGAAAAAATAGGAGGAAGGAGGCAAAAAGATTGGGGATGACCCTGCAAAAAGGGCCAAGTTCAACAGTTCTGATTCTCAAACTGCACTTTGTGGTGTGTTTTGTAGCACCACAAAACATATTACAAATTGCAATTCAAAAACTACAAGCATAGTTTTATGCCTCTGCTCTGCTTATACGTATATGTGTGGAGTTCTTCACCATGACTGCAGAGTCTCTGCACATGTAAGTATACATTTTAGAAGTCGTAGGAAATTGGGGTATTGATTGTGGGGGAGCCCCACTCAGGCAACAACCACATTCCTAGTCAAGGTGAGCTAAAAAAAGTCACTAAATTAATATGTGCTTCTCCCTCTGGTAGCTTGGCACAAAGCAGTCATTCTTAACTTAGAGGCAATGTGTAAAGTACTTATGCAGCACAGAAGCAGTAATTAAAGTAAAAACACAACAAAATAAAAATCACAACCAATTTAGAAAAACAGAGTAACATTTAATAAATAAAATTATTACAAAAAGAACATAATCAAATCAGTAGAACCAGAAAAATAGATTTTTTACATTTTTAGAGAAATTAGCACCTAAAAGCAGAAAGCACCACTACTGGACTGACCAAGATGGAGTTTGAATCCAATATAGATACCACCTTAGTTCCACTGAAGAGGTACCTTTTCAAGTCCAGCAGGATGAGTTCCATTTGATTAGGAAGAGGCTGCGAGGAAGTTTCCTCCAAGAGCAAGTAGAGTGTCGAGGATGATCGTTGCAGGAGCGCAAAGATACGCATTGGCAGTCATCATGAACTGTTATTTCTGTAGGAAGTGCAGGTCTTGCATTGCAAGTTATTGCAGATGGTCGCTGTGACTTTGTGTTGAAAGTCGGCAGAGTCTTGGTGCAAACAGAGCAGTTTACATTTACGAGGAGCCCAAACTTCAGGATGTTCACGTCTTCTTCTTGGAGGAGCTCCCATTGTTGTCAGCCAAGGACACAGGACCTGAAGGGGAGGACATCTTGAGGATCAGGACTTACCTCAGCAGAGGTCAGCAACAGAGCTCAGGAAGATCCAGTTGCAGCAGGTCAGCTGGGCAGTTGCATGGAGGCCTCTGAAGCTTGGTGTGTCCCTGTAGGTTACACAGGAAGTCAGCCAACTTACTATTGGAATCATTCTGAGTAGCCTGGAGGTAGGGAAATCTTACTTCTGAATCTTCCATAGTTCCATGAGTGTTCTGATGAGTGGCTCTGGAGATCTAATAAATACATCTGGTGCCAGCCTTTGTGTGTTGGGACTCCTTCTTCTACCCTCATTACTGGTTCTGGAAAGTTCTTCCCCTTCCCCTGGTTAGGCTCAACACTTTGTCTAAGGGGGCAAAATTAGGGGCAGGTCTGTTGTCTGGTTCATATGTGTGTGCTGGAGGCAAAGCTCTTTGAAGTGGATGTGGGGCCAGATACAGCTCCTCCACAGTCATCCTGCCAGGATGTCCCATCCTGTCCACAACTAAAGCCCCTTTGCGTCACTGTCTGGAAGCATTACACAGACCCCAAAAGCAGAGCTATCCATAGTCATGTGACCCAGGACACTGGCATAAAGGCTCCATTGGCTAGGACACAAAAATTGCAACTTTTTCTAAGTTTTTGTGATTGTATCTCAAAATCCAACGTTACCATTAAAGTGCTCTTTAAATTACAATTCAAAGGAGGCCAAGAAGAATGTTTCTACCTACTCCCAATCTAAAGTTAGACATAATAAGGTAACCCAGTGTTAGGCAAGTGGACGCATAGGTCTTGCAACTGTGAAAATCAGCTTTATGGTTTTTTTCACTGCCATGCCAGAATATGTAAACCTTAACCACACACATCCTAGTTGTTAAATGCAATGCACCATGCTCTAGGAGCTGTTCTGGCATAACTTGAAGGTGACTTCTGAATATTAAAAAGGCAGGATTAGGCCTGGCAATGGGTTTATTTAGCCTGATCCAAATGGCAGTTTGAACCTGCACCAGGCTGCAATGGCAGGCGTGAGAAATGTTTTGAAAAAAACGCTATTTTTTGAATGAGTGCTTCTGCTCACTAGTAGCACTGAATTAATAAGCCCTGGGTACATGTAGTACCATTTACTAGGGACGTACAAGTAAATTAAATGTAGTAATCAGGTATGGGTCAGTTGTACCATATTTAGGGAGTAAGCACAAGCACTTTAGCAATGGTTAGCAGGGAAAAGGTGCACAGAGCCCTAATGCCAATTGAAATGAGTTCAGCAACAGAAGGCAAAAATCAGGGGGTGACCCTACAAAGAGGGTCAGGTCCAACAGAAGTAAACATTGGATGAATTTGAGGGAGTGGGTGGGTAAATTGGCAGACTTACTAATAAAGGGGATGGGATTAGGAAGGATTAAGACAAGGTCAGGGAGGGCACAGGAGGGGTCAGGCCACCCACCCACACAAGAGTTATCAAATTGCACTATTCCGAGGATGGAGACATATAACATACACCACAAGTAGTAAACTTACTACGAGGTTTAAACTTATATATGGACTTCTAGACTTCTAGTGGACCAGCAACAACCACCCAAGCCAATACGCCAAAGAAGAAACTTTGCTGGGCTAAACAAACTAGTTTCTCCCACCTGGAGCTTCTCCACAGCAGTGAATACATTTTAGTGGGCTCTCGTGAGAAGGTATGTGGGCTTGAAGACCTCATCTTTGGATACAGCCTGCAATGTGGTCCCTCTGAAGGATTCTGAGATTTGTAAAAGAGACCAAATCTGAACACTGAAATCTTGATGTGTGAAGGTGCTAACAGTATGCAGCCAAAGTAAGAATTTTCCATCTCTGAGTATTCCTAGCAAAATCCAATGGCTTGAGTGGGACTTAATCCAACATCTATCTGACTTTGGGAGAACTTTCTTGGCTACAGCCTTCAATCTTGCCCCGCTGAAAGATTTCTACTTCCATTTCACAGACAGCAGCCCAGATTTACAAACACTTACTGTTGAGTGTGCACTACTTTTTTAAAGGAAACCTGATGCAAAGTGCTCTAGGTGAATTTACAATTTAAACTTTAGATTCTAAAGGAAATTGTGATTTGCCTTGTATTGTAACCCAAAGTAGCACAAAGCACCCAAAGTGGCACAAAGCTGTGTAATGTTCTGCCTTGCTTAACTTTGCATCAATCAGGTGTTCCTATGCAAACACATATGGATTTTAGCCTTTAGAGTTCTTTCTACAAAGAATTATAGACAGGGATATGTGCCAAAATCCCGTGCCTCCTTGAAGCAGGCGCAATGAGGAGAAATGTTTTAATTTCTTCTTGTTTTCCCACTTTGCATGTGTGCTGAATTGTACATGGAAAGAACCCTGTCCAGCACAAAACCTATGCTTCCACAAATTACACTTCGACACAAGGCTATGTGCATTGGCGCATGCAAAAAAAAAGTGCTCCAGAATCTTTGTAAATATGGTGCTGTTTTGATCTCTCGTGTTGATTTAAGACAGTGCAGCAACTTTTCTTCTGTGTAAATCTGGACCAAAGTCCAAAAGGAAAATCTCTGATTTAAACAAATATAACATAACATAACATAACAACATAACATGACATTGTAGGAGGCTGGCCTGGTTTGTAGTGGGTACCTATGGTACTTACACCATATACCTTATACCAGGTCCAGTTATCCCTTATTAGTGAAATGTAGGCAGTGTCTAGAAGCCAGGCTTTACAGCTAATTCTGCATTCTAGTGTATATACTGTGTATATTACTTACCTCCTAAGGGACTATAGTCTCTAAGGTATTTTGGGCAGTTGTGTCACCAAAATAAAGTACCTCTATTTTTATAATACTGAGTATTTTCTTTCATTTGTGTGAGTACTTTGTGACTACAGTGGTATTGCATGATCTTTGCATGCAATACCTAGTTAGGCCTTGGCTGCTCATCCACACTACCCCTAGAGAGCCTGGCTTCTAGACACTGACTACATTTCACTAAAAAGGGATAACTGGACCTGGTATAAGGTGTAAGGACCTTTGGTACCAACCACAAACCAGACCAGCCTCCTACATACTCCAATTACTCAGGTGCAGTTTATACTTTGCACAGGCCAAGTATTGAAATAATTGTCACTAAATGTTGTCTATGTTTAGCCAGGGTATCCGCTTGAGTTTAGGATGTGCTCACCCTGTCCCCTTTTCTTTCAAGTTATCAGGATGCAGGGACCATGCCCTTAAGTGCTGTAATGGATGTGTGTAGGAAAGTACACTCTTTTTGCCATGGTTACCCCCATTTTGGGCCTGATGTCAGTGTGCTTGACTATGTTTACAGGGATCCTGCTACCTAGGACCCCAGTATTTATGCTCTCTCTCCTCTAAATTATGGTTGTTGCATACTGGTAACCTAGTATTCCACCCAAAATTGGCATACTGGTGCCCCCTCATAAGTCCCAAGTATATGATACATAGGTACACAGGGCATTGGGCTTCCAGGGGATCCCTATGGCTGCAGCATTTCTTTTGCCACCCATAGGGAGCCCATGCAAAGGCCTCTGCAGGACTGCCATTGCAGCCTGCGTGAAAAGGTGCATGCACCCTTTCACTGCCATTTACACTGCACCATGTCACTTATAAGTCACCACTATAACAGGCCCTCCAGCCATGAGGGCAGGGTGCAGAGTACCTGTGTGTGAGGGCACCCCCGCACTAGCACAGGTGCCCCCACGACCTCCAGGATCATTTGCCTGGACTTCGTGAGTGCGGGACGCCATTTGGTACAGCTACATTATGGTAACTCTGAACATAGGAATGTTTGGTATTAAACATGTTGGAATCATACCCCAAGGCTTTTGCAAGCATTGGTTGTATGATCCCATGCACTATGGGGGCTCCTTAGAGGACCCCCAGTATTGCTATTCCAGCCTTCTGAGGTTTTCCAGGCATCCCCAGCTGCTGCCACCTCACAGACAGGTTTCTGCCCTCCTGTTGCTTGAAAGCTCAAGCCCAGGAAGGCAGAACAAAGGATTTCCTTTGGGAGAGGGATGTTACATCCTCTCCCTTTGGAAATAGGTGTTACAGGCTTGTGAGGGGGAGCCTCCCCAAGCCCCTGGACATGCTTTGAAGGGCACATTTGGTGCCCTCCTTGCATAGACCAGTCTACACCGGTTCAGGGACCCCCCAGTGCCTGCTCTGGCGTGAAACTAGACAAAGGAAATGGGAGTGAGCACACCCCTGTCCATCAGGGGCTCCTGATCTCCCTGGCTTCTTCTGTGCTTCTTGCACTTGGTCCCCTTCTTCCACAGGTCTTCAGGCCCAGGAATCCACAGTTGGTGTTTTGCAGTCTCTTCTGGTTCTTGCATAACCTTCTTTCTTGTGTTTGTGTGTGTTATAGGAAAGTTACTGTGATTTACTCCTGCTTTCCTGGGCTCTGGGTGGATTCTATTACTTACCTTTGGTTTACTAATACTACCAGCACCCCTCTACACACTACACTTGCCTAGGTGGGAATCCAACATTCGCATTCCACTTTCTTTGTATAAGGTTTGTGTTCCCCGTAGGTCCATTTCTAACTATTGTGATTTTCACGGTATCCAAGTAATGGATAGTATGCTTGATTTAATCTCAGCAACAGGTAATTAGCCTGGGTCCCATTACAGTCCATCTTTATTTTACACTCCATGTCACCTCAGCTTGGACCCAGCCATATGCAAATCAGTTTTGACCCTGCTCCAATGGGAACAGTCCTGTCCAAACTGCAAGCCATGTTCTACCTGAACCGGAACACAAGCAACACATGACTGCTTTCACCCTAGTTATGGACTCATCAGCCAGGAATAGCTTGGTTCCCATGACACAGTGTGCACAGGACCCACTTCTGGGCAAACCTGTCCCACCCTTCTGGGCATACCCATCCCACCCTCTCAGGTGACTAGTGGGCTATACCAGTGGTTCCCAACCTTTTGACTTCTTTGGACCCCCACTTTTATCATTGCTGGATCCAAGGGACCCCCACTGAATCATTATTGGAATCCGGGGACCCCGCACTGAGTCAGTACTGAAAGCTGGGGGCCTAATCTGTTAGTATTATTTAATTTTATAACCAGTCACTGGTTACACCTGAGCCTCATTATGTGGGCAAGCCCCTAATACGGATACCCTTCATCCTGTTAAGAACCCTTCATTGAGAGGTAAGCCACTCCTCAAAGCCAAATCTCCTTACGTGGGAAAGCCCCTCCTGCACATAACCTTCATACTGCTAAGAGCTCTTAATGAAAAAGCCCATCCCTCATAACACTCAATCCCCATTATGTTGGCAAGAACCTACTACTCACAGTCTTCACCCAGTCTACAGAACTCTTCATGGGGAGTCCAGTCCATCACGTCTTCAAGTCCCATTTCACTGGGAAGCCCCTACTATGCACATCCATCACCCTCTACAAAGCTGTTCATGAGCAGCCAGTCCCTCACCACCCCAAGCCCATTAATGTGGGCAAGCCCCTACTACTCAACCCTTTACCCTGTACAGAAATCATGTTGCAGAGGCCAATATCTAACCACACTCAAGCCACATTACATGGTCAAGCACCAACTATGCGCATGCTACACCCTGTCCATTGCTCTTCACATCAGTCCCTCACCACACACAAACCTCAGTTCCTGGACAAGTCTCTGTTACGCACATCCTTCACCTTGTATAGACTTGTTTACAGGGAGGCTAGTCCCTCACCACACCCAACCCATTCTTCATTCTGTAGAGAGCCTTTCACAGAAAGATCAGCCCTGCACCACACACGTCACAAGTCAGGGAGCGATCTCCTGCAACACATCAGAACCTCCTGCTCAGTTCTTGAGTTTGTTTAAGCACCTTAGGGACCTCACACCTACACACCTGCCTAAGCACCTGGATACCCTCTCTGGTGATTAGTGTGCTATACAAATCAACCTAATATAACATATTATGTGAGGAAGCCCCTTCTACACATATCCATTGCCCTTCACAGAGCTCATCATAGCCACTTCCTCAAGACACCCAAGACCCATTACATAAGGAAGCTTCTAATCCACTCAGCCTTCACCCTGTAGGCAGCTTTTAACAGAGGCCGGTCCCTCACCACATCCAAGCCTGTTACATAGGTAACACCTACTATGCACATCCTTTGCCTTGTAGAGAAATCATCAAGGAGAGATCAGTCCCTCACCATTCCCAAGCCCCATTACATGGAGAAAATGCTACAGCGCACAACCTTCGTCCTGTATAGTGCTAATCAGGGAGATGCCAATTCCTCACTGTAGGAAAGTACCATCTTGCCTGGCATGTTACCCCCATATTTCACTGTATATATGTTGTTTTAGTCTATGTGTCACTGGGACCCTGCCAGACAGGGCCCCAGTGCTCATAAGTGTGCCCTGTATGTGTTCCCTGTGTGATGCCTAACTGTCTCACTGAGGCTCTGCTAACCAGAACCTCAGTGGTTATGCTCTCTCTGCTTTCCAAAGTTGTCACTAACAGGCTAGTGACTAAATTTACCAATTCACATTGGCATACTGGTACACCCATATAATTCCCTAGTATATGGTACTGAGGTACCCAAGTATTGGGGTTCCAGGAGATCCCTATGGGCTGCAGCATTTCTTTTGCCGCCCATAGGGAGCTCTGACAATTCTTACACAGGCCTGCCACTGCAGCCTGAGTGAAATAACGTCCATGTTATTTCACAGCCATTTACCACTGCACTTAAGTAACTTATAAGTCACCTATATGTCTAAACTTTACCTGGTGAAGGTTGGGTGCAAAGTTACTTAGTGTGTGGGCACCCTGGCACTAGCCAAGGTGCCCCACATCGTTCATGGCAAATTCCCGGGACTTTGTGAGTGCGGAGACACCATTACAGGCGTGCACTACACAAAGGTCACTACCTATGTGTAGCTTCACAATGGTAACTCCGAACATGGCCATGTAACATGTCTAAGATCATGGAATTGTCACCCCAATACCATTCTGCTATTGGGGGGACAATTCCATGATCCCCTGGGTCTCTAGCACAGTACCCTGGTACTGCCAAACTGCCTTTCCGGGGTCTCCACTGCAGCTGCTGCTGCTGCCAATCCCTCAGACAGGTTTCTGCCCTCCTGGGTTCCAGGCAGCCCTGGCCCAGGAAGGCAGAACAAAGGATTTCCTCTGAGAGAGGGTGTTACACCCTCTCCCTTTGGAAATGGGTGTGACGGGCTGGGGAGGAGTAGCCTCCTCCAGCCTCTGGAAATGCTTTGATGGGCACAGATGGTGCCCATCTCTGCATAAGCCAGTCTACACCGGTTCAGACATCCCGCAGCCCTGCTCTGGCGTGAAACTGGATAAAGGAACGGGGAGTGACCACTCCCCTGACCAGTACCTCCCAGGGGAGGTGCTCAGAGCTCCTCCAGTGTGTCCCAGACCTCTGCCATCTTGGAAACAGAGGTGTTGGGGGCACACTGGACTGCTCTGAGAGGCCAGTGCCAGCAGGTGACGTCAGAGGCTCCTTCTGATAGGCTTTTACCTCTCTTGGTACCCAATCCTCCTAACTTGGGACCCAAACCTCCTTTTCTGGCTATTTAGGGTCTCTGCTTTGGGGAATTCCTCAGATAACGAATGCAAGAGCTCACCAGAGTTCCTCTGCATCTCCCTCTTCACCTTCTTTAAAGGATCGACCGCTGACTGCTCAGGACACCTGCAAAACCACAACAAAGTAGCAAGACGACTACCAGCAACATTGTAGCGCATAATCCTGCCAGCTTTCTCGACTGTTTCCTGGTGGTGCATGCTCTGGGGGTAGCCTGCCTTCACCCTGCACCAGAAGATCTGAAGAAATCTCCCGTGGGTCAACGGAATCTTCCCCCTGCTAACGCAGGCACCAAAAGACTGCAACACTGGTCCTCTGGGTCCCCTCTCATCCTGACGAGTGTGGTCCCTGGAACACAGCAACTCTGTCCAAGTGACTCCCACAGTCCAGTGACTCTTCAGTCCAAGTTTGGTGGAGGTAAGTCCTTGCCTCCCCAAGCTAGACTGCATTGCTGTGTACCGCGTGGTTTGCAGCTGCTCCGGCTCCTGTGCACTTTTCCAGTATTTCCTTCATGCACAGCCAAGCCTTGGTCCCCGGCAATCCTTCCTGCAGTGCACAACCTTCTGAGTTGTCCTCCGGCATCGTGGGACTCCCTTTTGTGACTTCACATGGACTGCGGTTCACTTTTCTTCCAAGAGCCTGTTAGGGTACTTTTGCGAGTGCTGCCTGCTTCTGTGAGGGCCCCTGAGTTTCTGGTCGCCCCCTCTGTCTCCTCCTCCAAGTGGCGACATCCTGGTCCCTCCTGGGCCACAGCAGCACCCAAAAACCTCTACCGCGACCCTTGCAGCTAGCAAGGCTTGTTTGCTGTCTTTCTGCGTGGGAACACCTATGCAAGCTTCATCGCGACATGGGACATCAGTCTTCCAAAGGAGAAGTGCCTAGTCCTCTTCTTTCTTGCAGAACTCCAAGCTTCTTCCAACAGGTGGCAGCTTCCTTGCATCTTCAGCTGGCATTTCCTGGGCTCCTGCCCACTCTCGAGACTGTCGCGACTATTGGACTTGGTCCCCTCCACCCTGCACCAGAAGCTCCGATGAAGTCTCCCGTGGGTCGATGGAATCTTCCCCCTGATAACGCAGGCACCAAAAGACTGCAACACTGGTCCTCTGGGTCCCCTCTCATGCTGACGAGCGTGGTCCCTGGAACACAGCAACTCTGTCCAAGTGACTCCCACAGTCCAGTGACTCTTCAGTTCAAGTTTGGTGGAGGTAAGTCCTTACATCACCACGCTAGACTGCATTGCTGTGTACCGCGTGGTTTGCTGCTGCTCCGGCTCCTGTGCACTCTTCCAGGATTTCCTTTGTTCACAGCCAAGCCTAGGTCCTCGGCACTCCTTCCTGCAGTGCACAACCTTCTGAGTTGTCCTCCGGCGTCATGGGACTCCCTTTTGAGACTTTGCATGGACTCTGGTTCACTTTTCTTCCAAGTGCCTGTTCGGGTACTTTTGCGTGTGCTACCTTCTTCTGTGAGGGCTCCCGGAGTTGCTGGGCGCCCCCTCTGTCTCCTCCTCCAAGTGGCTACATCCTGGTCCCTCCTGGGCCACAGCAGCACCCAAAAACCTCTACTGCGACCCTTGCAGCTAGCAAGGCTTGTTTGCTGTCTTTCTGCGTGGGAACACCTATGCAAGCTTCATCGCGACATGGGACATCAGTCTTCCAAAGGAGAAGTGCCTAGTCCTCTTCTTTCTTGCAGAACTCCAAGCTTCTTCCAACAGGTGGCAGCTTCCTTGCATCTTCAGCTGGCATTTCCTGGGCTCCTGCCCACTCTCGAGACTGTCGCGACTATTGGACTTGGTCCCCTTGTCTTACAGGTGATCAGGTCTGGAAATCCACTGTTGTTGCATTGCTGGTGTTTGTTCTTCCTGCAGAATCACGACTTCTGTGCTCTCTTGGGGTAGTAGGTGTACTTTACTCCTACTTTTCAGGGTCTTGGGGTGGGCTATTTTTCTAACCCTCACTGTTTTCTTACAGTCCCAGCGACCCTCTACAAGCTCACATAGGTGTGGGGTCCATTTGTGGTTCGCATTCCACTTTTGGAGTATATGGTTTGTGTTGCCTCTATACCTATGTGCTCCTACTGCAATCTATTGTAATTCTACACTTTTTGCATTACTTTTCTTGCTATTACTTACCTAATTTTGGTTGGTGTACATATAACTTGTGTATATATCTTATCCTCTCACTGAGGGTACTCACTGAGATACTTTTGGCATATTGTCCTAAAAATAAAGTACCTTTATTTTTAGTAACTCTTTGTATTGTGTTTTCTTATTATATTGTGCATATGATATAAGTGGTATAGTAGGAGCTTTACATGTCTCCTAGTTCAGCCTAAGCTGCTTTGCCATAGCTACCTTCTATAAGCCTAAGCTGCTAAAAACACCTCTTCTACACTAATAAGGGATAACTGGACCTGGCACAAGGTGTAAGTACCTCTGGTACCCACTAAAAGCCAGGCCAGTCTCCCACACTCACCACATCAAAGTTCATTACAGGGGCAAGCCCCTACTACTCACAGTCTTTGCCCTTTAAAGAGCTCTTTATGGGGAGGCCAGCCCCTCACCACACCCAAGGTCCATTACATGCACAGGCCCGAAACACTCACGACCTTTACCCTGTACAGAGCACTACATGGACAAGCCATTCCCTCACCACACCCAAGGTTCATTGTGTGGGCAAGCCCTTTGTACAGACAGCCTTCACCCTGTTTAGAGCTTTTTATCAAAAGGCAAGTCCCTTTCCATAGCCAAGCCTCATTAACTGAGCAAGGTCCTACTACACACAGCTTCTTCCTGCCACACTCATGCCACATTATGTAGGCAAGAATCCTACTATGCATAGTCCTCACCTTGTAGAGAGCTCTTTATGGAGAAGCCAGTTCCTCACTATACCCAAGCCTCATTACGTGAGCAAGCCTCTATTATGCACTGTCTTCTCCCTGTACAGATATCTTCACAGGGATGTCAGTCCCCCACCACAGCCAAACCACATTGTGAGGCAAGCCTGACTATGCACATCCTTCACCTTGTACAGAGCTCAACATGGAGAGGTCAGTCCTTCACCACACCCAAGCCACATTATATGGTTAAGCTCCTACTTACTATGCACATGCTTCGCCCTATACAGTGCTTTTTTTTTTTGCAGAAGTCAGTTCCTCACTACATCCAAAGAGCATTACATCACCAAGCCCCTACAATGCACAGCTTCGCCATGTGCACAACTCTTCACAAACAGGTGTGTTGTTCCAGATTCCCAAGTGTCATTATGTGGGTGAGCCCCTACTGAGCACAGACTTTATGCTGTGCTCAACTATTGGTAGAGAAGCTGCTCACTTCACACATGTAAGTCCCAAAATTGACCAAACTCCTACTAAGCGCAGCCTTCACTTTAAGAACTGCTCTTAATGGAGAGGTCACTCTCTCCACTGAAATTCATCAGTTCAGCGAGTTAACTATATCTTGTGATCCTACCATGCACTGCTAATAAAATCATGCATTATATCACTCATGAAATGTTCAACGACATCATTGATGACACCTCAAATGCCACCAATGATGACATCATCAAATAAGTGTGAGAGTTTGTCAAACAGTTATAAAGTAGGCTATATCATGTCTGAGTCTATCTATTCATTCTAGATATGCAACTTAACATATGTTTTAAAAAGCCTCTGAAGTTCATTGCATTTGTGTGTGAATTATGATTTGCACGGCAAGCCATGTTTGGTTACAGCCCGTATCTGCTCAAAGGTGGACAGTTAGTTCCACAAATTAAGTATATTTACATAGTCTGTACTTCTCTTAATGGTGCTAATCAATAATCTTCCTGGTTGTGCTTCATAGATTTAATGATGCCAAGTAATTCATTTGTGCTACATTAGTTGTGCTACATTAGTTGAACTGTGTTCTCTAAAATGGCTGACAAAGGCACATGCTCCATTCAAGTTTTCAATCTATCATTCAATCAATCATCAAATTTGTAGAGCGCCTTATCACCCTTTGGGTTATCCAGGCACTGCTTTCATAATATTTTTTAATTTCTTCTCACAGCCCCCTTCTCCTATCAACTCTCTACATGATATCAGTGCGTTAAGGTGACAATGGACGGCGACTTCTCTGGAACAGTTTTTTACATGTGATCTGTCTTTCACCTGCCACTTCTGTTATCGAGTATTTTTCTATATCCCTTTAATCTTATTTATGTAACAACTGTATCTAGGGATTACGAGGACTTATGTTGTTTCTGCCTCATCTTTTTGTTGTTCCTACTTTAAAAGGTGCCATCCCTCGTTTTGAATGTGCTATTTCTCTGAATATCCTGTTACTCTAAACCTCTTTATCATGAATGCATTCTTTTGTTGCGCTGCGGGCCGCTGCGGCACATCCCGTCCAAGCCGCGGGGGAAGCTGCGGCGGCCCACGGCCAGGCCGCGGACGAAGCCGCGATCCGGGTAAAGGGTCGCGGTGCCCGCGGCGGCCCTTTTCTCCGGCCGCGCGCTGTTATCAGAGCGCGGTGGGGTCGGAGACCCAGAATTGGGTTGTGGTTCTCGCTGTGCCTGGTCCGTGTAGCACACACTGTTTTAGGGTGTCTGGGCCTCCCCCCCTAGCATCACTCACCTGCCACACGCCTTAGGGCCTTCCCCATTTGACATGCATTGTTTTAAAGCATGCCTTCTCCTTCCCAGCATGCTGTGCACTTCCCTTCTTCCCTGCATGAATCTGTTCCTCTTGTACAGGGGTATATTTTCTATCTTTAGTTATGGCTTCTTCCCAAGCCAAGATGGTGGTGTAACTTCTTCCTGTTTATCACTTCCTGTCTAGGGGTATATAAGGGGAATCCTTTCTTCTTCTCATTGCGTTGCAACATTTCAGCGGTGGTGGTCACGCTCCGGCTGGTTTTCGTTTGAGATGCCAGTCGTTCTTGTTCTGTCTTCAGTCTTCCAGATTTCCAGGATCCTGAGTTCTAATCCTTGTGTCCTCCTTCTGTTTCAGGGAGTTCCTGTTGGAGGTTTTTTCCCCCTTGGGGTTTTTCCTCTGGGACTCCTTCTGGAGGGCATGGACTGTAGTGGCTTACTATTGTCAACAGCACTGTGGCTACCGGAAGGGGTCGCCCCTACCTAGGCCAGAGCAGGACTTGCAGGAACCGGGGCCGCTCACCATCCCTCTCCAGTGTCGCCGGCAAGCCCAGGGTGAATCGTGACATCTTTGTTCAGTTTTTCTCCTTGATGTAGCAATTATGCTTTGATCTCAGGAACTCCAGATACAAAATACTCTATGAAGAAGGGTGATTACTTTTACCAAGGATACTGAAATCCTCTGCAGTAGCCTTCTCCGATCCAAAGATTTCAATTAACCTGTTAGCCTGTATCCCTGTTTTTTTCCATACAATGAATATACACAGTGGGGCCACAGGATTACTTGATTTATATATTCCTTACATGACTTCGTCCAAAGCTCTTTTCCACCTAAAGATCACTTTTCAAACATTGGTGTAATTCTACATTCAAAATAACTCTCTCTCCTATCAGTTTGATTCATTATCACTGAATTGCATTTTTGTAGTGTGCATGTAAGATTTTTAAATTATATTCCATGTTCAATAGATATGTGTTTCCTTTAGGTGTTATCACTTTCTTAAAGGATAACATATCTACCTTTTTCAAGAGGTTTAGTATTCATTCATCTATCATCCTTATGAACTTTTATGACATGTTTCTGTGTTTAGGTCAGGTTCCTGTATTTTATATCAGGCCAGTTTGCTGGAGTTTATTTATCATCAGATTATTTGGGATAAAGTTGGATTTAGTCTGAAGGCAGCTGTCACTATTATTCCCTGTTTGAACCCCTGTTATTTTTAGGAGGGTATTCAACATAGGGCCTTATGTAGAGATTAGAAGACTAGATACTCCTTCAAAATGTGAAAGATTTTTCAGCCCTCATACTACAAGTGCCATGGTGATAACACCACATATGTGATGAAGTATTCCATCCACTAAACTCTAAACAAGGACTGTAGATTATTCTCCTTTTTCCTCATTGTGTTCTAAGTAAAATGCGTAGTGTGTAATTGTTATGTATACATTTTTGATACCCCCCCTGTTCGCTTTGCTTCCTCTCACCATGCTTGCCCATTGTGTACATCTACATACATTTTTTCAGCCTCTTTATTGTGTGTATATAGTGGTATGTTTTCATTGAGATTCTCTGGAGAGAAATTCCCAACAAAAAACCCTCTTTCTCAATTGTGTTTAGTGCATATTTTAGTAGGGTGAGCCCAGTTGCAATTGTTCGGAGCACAATTACATTTGTTGCATCACTCAGACTGGCTTTTATACTCTTATGATGTCATAACCACCGCATATTGCATGTATTCTTTTCACACTAGTACCTCTTGAGTGCCCCCTCTTCCTTTGTTCTAAGAGTTTATGTTGTGTTAATAAGTGGAATTAATCTAAAGAATGAGTCATGGGTGAAAACTGTTCTGTATTGTCCAGTCCTCATAGGTTAAGTTCTTAACTGGCTTCTGATATTATGATATCCTGTATTTCAATGTATTTACACTTTACATTGTTCTATCAGAACTATATTCAAGTGTTTTTGGCAACAATACTTCCTTCTTTGTATCCAATTTTGGCATATAAACGCTCCCTGAGTTTTGTGTTCTTTATTTTGTCTTTGTATTTAACCTCTTTATCAACTGTTGCTTAAATTTACAATGACACAGATTGGTTTGCCTCAACAGTACACAGATAGCACACCTTCAATGCACATGGTCTTCAGCCATGCACACCTAGGTTGAATTTACAGCCTGGCCTTCAGCTTGTTGGTCTAGAGGTACATACCATGACCTCTTATGTGATTTTTACGTCACTTTAGGCTCTTACATCAATTAATGGTAGCCAGAAATGTTTCCTGAACTTGTGGCCAGCCATTCAGGTTTCCAGGACCTTACTTTGAGCTTGAGAAAGTGAAAGGGTCAACAGATTTTCTTGTCAAATCAGATTTGAGTATTTGTAAAATATTGAATCCAAATAGGTCCGCAACAGTCCAACTAGCCCTATCAACTTTATAATTTAACTCTTTAATTCCCGTGAAAAAAGAATTTTAATATAATGTTTCACAAACCAACAATAAGATTCATTCAGCTTATCAGAAGTTCTACCTGGAGTGTGTTATTATTCCGTTCAATTATTTTTCTGTGCAGAGAGTGAAGAATCCTATCAGAATTAAAATGGAGATGCTCACCTTTTGTCACTCCTCTATTTTTATTACCTACCCTTGATAGATATGTATAAGAAATGTGATTGTTGGTTGAATGGTGAAACCCTGCTCAAGCAACAGCCACATCCCTGTCAAAATCAACCAAAAATAGTCACTAATGTAAACTGTGATAAACCCTCAGGTAGTTTGACACAAAAGCAGGCAGGCTTAACTTAGAGGCCATGTGTAAAGTGTTAAGGATGCACCCAAACAGTAATAAGGTGGACACAGAACACTAGAGAATTCCCACACCAATTTAGATAAATTAAAATGTATTAAAATGGCAAAACTATAATCAGTCGAACCAGAGCTTTGAATTTTTAAATTTTAAGGTAAAAACTACCTGCTAGAGGGCTCCATGAAGACAACACCCCTTCTGAGAGGGGCCACTGAACAGGATTTGCTTTAAGACTTGCTAACTAGTGACAAAGGGCCAGATGTATGAAATTATTTTGCACTCGTAAACGGTAAAATCGGCCGTTTGCGAGTGCAAAACCGTGGTCTGCGATGCATGAAATGCATTCGCAGACCACAACTAAGAAATCGCTAAAATAGCGATTTTTTGCGTTGCGACCTGGAAATTGCAAGTCGCAATTTGCAATTCACAATTTCCAGGTCGCAAGGCTATTCAGGAAAAAATCACAAATTGCGATTTTCCCAAACATGGCATTTTGCACATGCAAAATACCATGCTTTGCAACCAGGTGGTAACCTGGTGCAAAATTTTAAAATGCAGTTAAACTGCATTTTTAAATTAAACATGTAAATCACACATGCCCTTTTGGCATGTGTGTACCTTACATGTTCAAAAGAAAAATTGGGGTGCAGGAGAGGGGGACTTAGGCCCCCAGCACCCTGGCCTTTTGCATTTCCAAAATTGCGATTTCTGGTTCAGAAATCGCAATTTGGGAAATGCAAAAAATTTGCAGCTATGGGCCAACAGGCCCATAGCTGCGAATGGGGCCGGTATCACAATTTGCGATTCGGTAATAGCATTTGCGATTTTTAAGAAATTGCTGTTACCGATTCGCAAACGTGATACATGGCTCTTTGCGAGTCGGTAATAGCGATTTCTTAAAAATCGCTATTACCGAATTGCAATGGGCCGTGATCATACATCTGGCCCAAAATGTTTGCACTCTGTCCCCTAAAATGGTAAAATTGCCTTACACTCAATTGTGACAATTAATATACTTATAAGACCCAAAGTAAAGTGGTACTACATGTGCCCAGCGTCTGTAAAATTCAATGCTGGCAGTGGGCCTGATGCACCTATTTTTCCATCCACTAAAGAAGCACTTTTAAACCTTCCTCAGGCTGTCTATTACAGCTAATGTGCACTTTTATACTACTAATTGAATCTGGAATAAAACATTTGTCAGTTCTAAACCTTCCTTTTTAATACATATACATCCCTTTTCAAGTAGGTCCTAAACAGTCATGGTGTAGTGTACTTAAAGAGTAGGGAATGTCATGGTAGTAAAAAACTACTGATTTGTTTGTCATTACTGTAAGGCCTACCTCTCTCAGAGGATAACATTGGGTTACCTTATTGCATTTAGGAAATAGTAACTTCAAGGGGGAACAAGTAGAAATTTCAAGTTTCAAGTTTCCTTCAGTACACTTCTGGACCTTTGGAAGACTTCAGAAGGACTGCTTTGTAGTTCCGATGAATGCCCTGCAGCTTGTGGCCTGCCTTGATTGTCCGAGGTCTTTCCTGCTGCTACCAGAGAACTGCCCTACTATTTTAGGCCTGTCTTGTTGTTGGGAGGGATGCGCTGCTGCTTGAGTCGTGCTCTGCTGCTTGAAGGAGAGAGGACAATCTCCTTGAACCCAGGACAACCAGAGTAATCCCAAGGGTCAGTTTGCTGACCACCTGTTCTGAGCTACAGGGACACAACAAGCTCCAGAGGCCTCCTTGCAACTGTGCAGCTGACCAGGTGCAACAGGACTTCCTAAGCCCAGCTGGCCTCTGCTAGAGTGAGTTCCTGATCCACAAGAGGTGCCTCCCTGGATCCTGGACCTTTTGCTGGCATCAGAGTGCACTCCTCTGTAAAGAAAGAGAGAGATCCTGAAGCTTTGAGCTCTTCAGGATTGCAAACAGGCACACAATGACTGCCAACATGAAGTTCTGGTAAACGTAACACTTTGAGCTACAGTGAACACCAGAGATGCCCGGCAACAAAAGATCTTTACTTTGCGCTACACCAACCACAGCCTGCGATAACCTCCAACATGAAGCTTAAGCAGCAATGGTCTATTGCCCAACTGATCTGTGCTCTACAGCGAGGACAGTGGAAACCATCTGTGATGCCATGCCTGCTGTCTGCGCTAAAGCAATCACCATCTACAGCACTTACCCTGTTCTACTCGTCCTCCCTCGCTATGAACTGGACTCTCCATATCTGACTTTGGCAAGGTAACTTTTCCAGCAGGACTAACTCAGTCCCCGATCTAGCTTGACCAGATGATTGTCAATAGCATGTTGTGCTTTTAAAAGTTTGAAATTTAATAGGTCCAGTTTTACTGATTGGATTTTTTGTCATTTTGGTCTCATTTTATTTATGGAAATTTGTACTATTATTGTAAATTGGTTAGGGATGTGTTATGTTTTCACTTTATTACTTTTTGTATGCTGCACAAATATACATACTTAACACAATGCCTCTATTTTAAGCCTGAATTTGTTTGTGTCAAGGTACCAGAGGGTTAAGCACAGGTTAATTTAGTGAATTTAGTGGATCACCATGACAATGATTGTGGTCGTTGCTTGAGTAGGGCTCTCATCCTCCTCAAACAAGTACCCAATTTCTTCCAGCGCCAACAATAGTCAATGGTTGAGGTATTTCTGACCTAAGTTCAATTTGAGGCTGGCTGCGATGGAGTAAGGGATAGATACACCAACCATGTTCAGTCAGGTGAGCGATTTTAACTTCCGATTAAAGGCCTGATTTGTATCAAGGCTAATGTATACACAATGGGCATGGAGTATGCATACTGCCATGATACATGTCCACCTGTCTGATTTAGATGTGGGTGGATTATCGGTTTAGTTATGGCTGTGACTACTGCCTACTTCACAGAGCTGTCTCAGCTGTCAGAGGCAGACATCCAATTCTACTGTTCTGATTTAGATAGGCAGAAATAGAGGTCAATCCTCACTTCCCGTCACTGCCAGAAAGACCCTGGTGGTAAGGGACAATGAAAACTGTGAAAAGCTACTCTCGTCATGTGAAAGGTCTCCTATGGGGAGGGGAGCAAATTCTGCTTTTGGATTTTCTTTTTGAAAATAAAAAAGACATTGACGGAGCTTTGCACCGAACCGCAAAAAGCATTGTAGGAAATGCTGGGATGACAGTTTCTGCCAATGCTTTAAGAAATGACTGCCTGCTTCAAGGTTATTTCTCATTTTAGCAGACTGCACATCGTGTCAGGGTGACAGAGCAATTTACTTCCTCTCTCTGATGGAGAAGTAGGCTGCCCATCAACATCTAAATTAGCCCATATGTCCTTTAAGCCCTAATCCACCACAGAAATACACTCCAAAAGCCCTTCAGAAACATAGGAGAGGCACTTGGGGTCTGATTTAAAGATTGGCGGATGAAGTTACTCCATCACAAATGTGACAAATATCCCGTCAGCTGTATTACGATTCCATTACATCTTATGGGAATTGTAATACAGCGGATGGGATATCCATCATGTTTGTGACACAGTAACCCATCCTCCAAACTCTAAATCAAGCACTAAATGACTCACAGGATGTCAGGCAGAGGGCAACAGAGGAGTACACCACAGCCCATTTGCTACTGCCCAGCTGAGAAGCCTCTTGTAGTTTGTTATATTTGCGTAGCTTGAACAGAAGGTAAACCTTATGACACTTGCTGCCAATTCTTTTGTCCTGGGTGCATCTGGAAGCAGCTCCGGTTGCTCAGGACTCCTCTCAGGTCACAGACAGCAGGTCAAGCCCACTTCTGTTCATCCTCAGGTCCAGATTGTGTTCTGATTGAGTGCCTGGAGGTGCCACATTTATGCTTGGCATGAGGAAGTGGGTGGGAATGACTCCTGGACACACCCTGAATGATAGGGTAAAAGTCCCTGGTGCCAACACTACCCACTTTAGGAATTTACAAGATGGCACAAGAGTTTAGCCACACTAAATGTGAGCTTTTAGGGATGGGGATGTATGTTGGGAGCGTACTATATTTATCCTTCTGTATCTAACACTATCATCCAGTTGGTGTAGCCACTGTTTCCACAATAAACTCAGAGACACAATTCTGGCTAGAACAAAACAGGGTTCATCAGCAACCAGGCAGTCAATACTTAGGTATTGTCTTGCTATCCTGTTCCAGTCCTTTCAAGTATACCTCTAGTGTTATATTTAAAACTCAGAGACAGTAGTTTGGTGGGGCAAGCCATGTTTTTTAGCAACCTGACAGTAGATATACAAGAATAATATTGGAATCATGTTCCCTGCCTTTCAGGTTTGACCCAAAGTGTTATGTATAAAGCCAGCAGACCTGTCACTCAAGCAGGATTTGCCACTGTAATGTCTAAACTGTTGCTCCCCGCCCGACTCTGCATATTCTAGGAGGTTTCAAAGGAGACATATCTGCCCATTCAGGTCAGCCTACTGTTTGCTCTTGGGAGATACTTTACACCTTTTTTCATACCTATTCAAATGTTGAGCAGGGGCTGGGAGATGTTTGAGAACTAATGTAAATAAGCCTTCAGAAACTAGTTAGCCCAATTTCCAAGATACAGTATTAGGATTTCTTAATCAATATTGTGTTTTCCATATAAGGCAGCTAGGCCTGCCACAGTGCTATTGAGATGTTGGGTGCAAGTCACTGTCAGAACATGTTAACATTTAATTTCTACATGTCCTACATTTAACTACCATGCACACTGCCTTGTGGACAACAAGGCCTACATAGGAATGACATTAATATTTAAAAGGGAGGTTTTTACTTGTCAAAAGGGTTACCTTTGACAGGTAAAATTGCAGTTTTTAACACTGCTACAGTCAAGCTGCAATGGTAGACCTAAAACCATGTTTGGAATTCCACTGTAGTGGGCAGCACAATTGATGCTGCAGTCCACTATTGGCAGTGAACTTCCAAGCCCAGGGTACATCATGTACCATATGCTAGAAATGTATGCACAAGCAATAGTACAGTTAGGAGTATGCCAATTCAACCATGTTGAAAGAGGAAACACAAACCCTTCACCACAGGATAGCAGGGGTAAATTCTAAAGCCAGCAAAAATATAGGGTCCAGAAAAAGGCACAAAATCTGGGATGACTACGCAGAAAAGTGGAATTTCCTACAATTACATTTCTTCAGTGAAAGCCTTCCTCACAATCTTGCTGAATTTCCTGACATACATCTTTTGTTAACACAGTGAACATGGACAAAACAGAAGGAAAAACATTATATTTACAATGGGGATCTTTGATGATCCATCTGTAGACTGTCTATGTACATAATTATCACAATAATATATATTAGTAATTTACTAAATGCTTGCACTCATTTAGCAAGCTTTCATATATTTTACTTCATCTATCATTCATAATTCATTCTCTATGAAATATTTTGATCAAGATTTTAATATTTTAATAATGATAATTACTGCACTGGGCTTCGCATATTGCTTTATAAGATGTTGTAGAGAAAGGTGTAAAAGAGTCAATACAACTTCCAAATTACAGTTGTCATAACCTATGTGGAAGGTTTTAGTTAGATTATTTTATCTCATATTTCAATGATTATTTTCTATTTTATTAAGTATGGAAACAATGGATTATCATATGGCGTGATCATGAATCCTCACCTCTTAATAATGCAAACATTTTGTATCAGTCCAGTCAGGTTCATTTGCAAAACCTTGGCTCAAAGCAGTTAAGCCTTATCAAAGGAAAATCTCCAAGTATTCAGAAGTACACAAACATTGAATAAGAAGAAACACAACGCACTAAACATTTACCACTAATTTATGAAAATAGGTTGCATTTTTATCTTCAAATAGACAGCTCAACACCAAAAAAATCCACTGGAGGGTTCCAGAGATATGAATTTATAAAGAAGACATAAATCACTGCTTTTCACTAATTAAAAAAAATCTTTGTAATCTACTGCATGCACGATTTAGGGCTAGTTACAGCAAGCAAGTTAGAAAAGTCTTTTTGGGCACTCCAATAGGGAAACAGTAGCAGGGACAAAGTCAGGTTCAGAGGGACTATTACGAGTCACTTTTAGCAATCTTCTGTTCAATTCTGAATCTTATGGGCAAACTGCTGTTGAAGTCAATGGTGTGGTCCTGATGCAGGGAAAACAGGATGCTGAAGATGCTCAAAGATGCTGAGAACACTGAGCTGATGTTGGTGTCCTGTGGCCACCTCTTGGTCCTCAAGCTTGGGGTGGGGGCTGACATTGACTTCAGAGGTAGACCCCTACGGATTCTGGGTGTACTTCATCACAGGTTCAGCTGCCATTGATCTACTGATCTCCGGTTACAGCAAAAACAGTAGTTTCATTTGCTTGGTGATAACTTCTTTGCTGGGTGAAAAAACTGCACTCTGATGATTCTTCTGGGTCTAGCAAACACAGGGGTGCCTTTTGAGGGTCAGGACTCGGTCTCCCAGGCTGCACCTCAGCATCTAGTGCCAGTCAAGCTTCTTGGCATTGCTTGATGGTAGAGGATTTTTATTTTTTATGTCCCTGTGGCTGTAAGAGATAAACAGCCAAATGGCTCTTGGAGTCTCTTGTTCTGTCTGGCATAGGTAGGCACCGTTCCACAAGTTGGGCACCACAGGCACAGTTCTTTTTTTGCTAGTCAACAGGTGTAGCAGGTGCAGTCCATTGTTTGGTACAACATCTCGTTGCTGGGGCAAGGGAACAGCAGGGTAGTCTTTCCTTGATCCTGTCTTCAGTGCCAATGTGATCTTAGGTCTCTGTGCCAGGGCTGCCACTTTTATGGTTGCCATTAGCTTGGGGTGATGTGGTAACTAACTAGAAAATGGGCAACAAGGTGCTGTTCTGCATGATGATGACTGCCTGTGAACTGTGGCACTTAGCTGTCCCAGAATGCACTATTCTGCCCACTCCCAAATTGGTAAGACACTTCTCCTGGTGTTTGGAGCTCCCTTGTCCAACTCAGAGGTGTGCTACCTGGGAGCTACATTTGCCTCGAAAAACTAGTTTGACAAAGACTTTTTTCTCTCTGTCCAAGATGCCATCCTGTGTGACTAAACAAAAGAGCAGGCCCTTCTTAGTGTGACTACCAATTACTCTTCAAGCAAGGGTTCACCTTTGAAGCTCACCTTCTAGGCTCACACCTACTCTGGCCATCCTGCCAGGAGGATGCCACACCTCTTCTCTTAGCAGGCCATTTGCTCCTCTTCCTAAGTGTCATTCTCACCTCTCACAAGGAGAGCAACATGTTGTTTAAAAGACAGCTGTGTGTGCAACCATAAATGGTTACTGGAATCTTTGGGCAACAAAGTGGCAACTTTATAAAGCATTCATTTGTAAAATAGTTACATTAAATTTGATTTGAGCAACACGTCAGGCAAAATTCAGCAGTTCTTTTGATACCTTGAAGTCCGATTTGCAAGTTAGTACTGATGAGTTGTCAGTATGTAAATCTGTGTTTGCCAAAGGGACTACTAGTCATGACATGTACATTTTTTTACAAAAGCTGCGTCCTTCTTTTTAATATAATGCACCCTGCGTTTCGGGGTGAGTAGCCATACCTTAGGAGTGACATATAAAAATTAAAAAGGAAGGTTTGGGCTTTGCCATTGGTTTAATAGGCAAAGTTGAGTTAGCAGTTAAACAACTGTTTTTCCAGTTCACAGTGGCAGACTGGGAGTCATGCTTTCCTTTGTCACACTTCTAGTGGCAGTAAAAGTGCTGCAGTCCATGAGAAACACTTACCTTATAGGCCCTAGACACCCCCGGTACCATATAATAGGGAGGAATAAGTAAGTTAACTTGTGACAATTCTAGGTAAACCATTTAGACTTATACTTTTTTAAGGGTCAGACAACTGTCACTGAGGCCTGATTGGCAGGACTCACTGCACTTTCCAAGTAAAAAAAAACAGCAGCAACAGTCAAAACTTTTGGGGGTGATCATGCAAAAAGAGGAATTTCCTTACATGGTTTCTGTAATTTTATATATATTTACTGATCAGTTGCTGGAGTTGTTTGGAGAACTATGCTGGATATACACATGTGGAGTGTGTGCCTGAAAATATATGGTGGGTTTGGTGCCTGAAAATATATGGTGTGTGCCCGTGAATAGATTGAAAGAGCAATGCAGGACTTTTCCTGTACCGCTGTGATATTTTTGGAAAGATCTGGTGCACTGGTTATTGTGAAAGTCAGATGTTATAATGATGAATGATATTGTACATTTTATTATATAACAGCAGACTATCAATTCCCAGTTTTTCAGATGTACAAGAACCACCAGATACAAATCAGCGACCTTACAAAAATGATGGAGATGATGAACTGGACAATACAAAAGGAGCAACAAAGTTGTCAGGAGGCTCACCTAGCAAGCAACCTATCAGCAACACAGATGATAAACAATTGCATTAGCTCGCTGCATATCAGTAGGGAAATACAAGAACAATCAAAGCTAGAATTAGAAAATGCTGCAGAAAAAGGTGAACAGATGGAAACTAAGCTGAAGAAAACAGAAAAAAAACTGAATGAAGTGGAAAGCTCACTAAATAAAGCTAAACAACTTCTAGATGACTATGAGGATACAGGTACTTTTTTCTCTAGTTTTAAATTTAATTTCCATAATGTTATGGTTAATTAGGACTAGGACAGGAACATTCTGCTGTAGATAAAGATACATGAGTAAATAAATTGAGAGTAAATTTGGTAAAATTGTCATTAAAAGGAGGATAATGTACAAGTGAATCAAGAGTAATAAGATGCAGAAGTCATTTTGAATGTTAAAGAAATGTTAAAGAAACTTAGGGCCTGATTTATGAAAAATTAGTGCCGCCTTTGCATCTTATCATATAATTATATTTTGTATGTTTGCGCCGCTTTTGCATCAAAAAATGGCACAATGGCGGCGCTAACTGCAGTAGTTGTAGTGCGGATCAAGGATCAATTATTCAATAGTGGGCAGAGAGGTGCTTCAAGGGTTCTAGTGGGGGATGCAAAAGTATGGGTGTTTGGGGGTTGTGGATTGAGTCATTTAGAAAGAAATGTGCAAATGAAGAGGAAAATAAATAACTTCAGATTTAGGGGAGTTTATCATGAGGGGCTGTAGCACTATTCAGTAACACATGACTACGAGAATGTTAGATACACAAATATGGGTGATGTTAGAAATTAGGTCTTTAGTTGGCAGAGGTATGCACCATGTCCAAGTAGAAACCACAATCCTAGTCAGGGTAAGTCACAACACAACCTATACTATCCTGTGCTTACCCCTCAGTAGCTTGGTACAGAGCTGGCAAACTTAACGTAGAAGGCAATGGTTAAAGTAATTGTGCAATAACGCATACAGTAACACACAAGTTTAGGATAACTGATAATATTCATCTGAATAAAATAAGAACAAAACCATAAAATCCAATATGCACAAGTCAAGATATAACTTTTAAAAGGTGTAAATGAGGCTCAATCCCTAAGAAAGATAGTTGCATCCTTTTAACACACAGTACCTGCATCAAAAATAACAATGCAGAGGGGTCATAGAGGAGGAGATGCATTGAAAAGTAAAGTGATGCGTCTTTTTTCCTGGTGCGGCAAAGGTGATGCGTTGTTATTTCCACACTGCAAGGTGATGCTTCATTTCTTTCCATGCTGAAAGGCAATGTGTCGGTTTCTAGGAGCATAGCCTTGGTTCCTCATGCGATGTGGGGATATTTTGATGCCAAGCGACGATGTGAGGAAAACCCAGAACATATAGTGCAGAGGCAAGAGGCGCTGCGTCGATCCGGCAGAGGATGCAGTGATTTTTCAGCCTAGTAAAGTGCAGTAAATGTGTTTAGGGCCTGTAAATTAAATGCTACTAGTGGGCCTGCAGCACTTATTGTGCCACCCATATAAGTAGCTCCTTCAGCATGCCTCAGGTCTGCAATTGCTAGGCCTGTGTGTGCGGTTTCACTGTCACTTTGACTTGGCATTTATACTACTTGCCAAGCCTTAAACTCCCCTTTTCATATATATAAGCCACCCCCAAAGTAGTCCCTAGGTAACCCATAGGGCAGGGTGCATGTAAATAAAAGGCAGAACCTGTACTTATACCTTTCAGATGTCCTGGTAGTGAGAAACTCCCTGTCATTTTTTTCTACTGTGAAGCCTGCTCTTCTCATAGCAGCATTAAAGATCCCCTTATATGCTCCTAAGTGGTAATTTGTGATCTGATCTTTTCATATTTGTTATGGTTGGAATGGTAGTGAGAAATCCTACTTACTGGTGAAGTTGGGTTCTAGATTACTATATCAGAAATGCCACTTTTAGAAAGTAAAAAGAACAAAAAGAACAGATGATGGACTTTTAGAAAGTAGACATTTCTCTGTACTTACTGCCATATGTGCTGTACAGCCTGTCTCCAGTCCACATATGGTCTGTGCTGGTTGACAGATCCCCCTTGTCCATTCCACCCAGACAGCCATGAGCATGGGACACTCAGCTGCATGTGCATGAATCTGCATACAGGTTGGTTTCCCTGGGCAGGTAGGGTGGGAGGGCTCTGTCTTACACTTCAATGGCCAGTGGCAAGCCCTCACACAAAGGACTGATAACCCCCCAGAGGGCTCCTGGCTGACAGGGCCGGGTTGAAAAGGGGACTTGTGTTCGCCAAAACTAGTCTTTGAAGTTTCAACCACTTCAAAGGCACTTTTAGCTATGTATACCGGGTCTGTGTCCCCACCAAATCACACACTTCTGGACCTACATCTCTGTCAGAGGGACTGCCTGTCTGCCCAAAGAGGACAACTGGAACGCTTTGCTGGAAGGACTGTTTGCCTGCTTGTTGAACTGCTGCCTGCTGACCCCTGACTCTGCTGGAAGGACTCTGCTTTCTTCCTCAAGTGCTCTCCAAGGGCTTTCATTGAGCTTGCCTCTTGTTCTGAGGTCTCAGGGCTATCAAAGACTTCACCAAAAAGAAGAAAATCCGGCGCAATGGAAAATCGATGCAGCACCTGCAAAATTTGATGCAAAGTCTGCCGGACTGATGCAGCGCCTGCTTCACGGCTGAAAAATCACCACATCACCTTCCTGAACGACACAGCGCCTGTTGCCTCTGCTCAACATGTTCTGGATTTTATGCGCATCGTCTCCCGGTGTTAAAATGTCCTTTCATCACAGTGACGAACCAAGGTTGTGTTCTTTAAAATTGACGCATCGCCTTGCAGCATAGGAAAGAAACGACACATCACCTTTGCTGTGTCAGAAAATCAACACTTCCCCTTGGTTTTCAAAGCCTCTCCTCCTATATGGCCCCTCTGTATTGTTATTTTGGACGCATCCCAGGTACTGTGTGTTAGAAAGGATACAACCACTGACTCTTAAGGATTGAGACTCATTTCAACCTTTAAAAGTGATATAATGACTTGTGTATATAGGATTGTTATCATTTGGTCTTATTTTATTCAGATAAAAATGAACTATTTGCCTCACTTGCCGTGGAGTACTTCTTGTGGTGTTTTCACTGTGTTACTCTATGAGTTATTGCACAAATACTTTACACATTGCGTTCTAAGTTAAGCCTGCCTACTCTGTGCCAAGCTACCGGAGGGTGAGCACAGGATACTTTAGGTTGTGTTGTGACTTACCCTGACTAGGATTGTTGTCCCTACCTGGACAGGGTGCATTCCTCTGCCAACTAGTGACCCAATTTCAGTTACCATGTTTTAGGGAGAGAGCACATGCACTTTAGCAGTGATTAGTAGTGGTAAAGTGCCCGGAGTCCTAAAGCCAACAAAAATGAGGTCAGTAAAAGAGGAGGAGGAAGGCAAAAAAGTTTGGGATGACTCTTCAGAGAGGGCCAATTTCCAACAGGTGACAAATTAGTAAATGAAAAAAATTTGGGTGCATTAGTCTTAAGGATGTGAGAGAAGTAAAATGAGGAAATTATGTCACCAGGAAGGAAATGAGGAAAGCCAAGGACAGATCCCTCAGTAAGGGCTACTGGGAGTCAATGGTAGTATATTTTAGGAGTTAAGTGCCTTGTGAGTGATTGCACAGGAAGGTGTTGAAGTTCCTTGAAGAAAGGTAGAGTGTAAGACAATTGAACAATAGTTGCCCTAGTATTTCAGAAAAGAAGGGCCAATGAGACACTAAGCAACATTTTAAAGGAGAGGAAAGATCAGCTGTATTTTAAATAAGCATATTACCATGGTAGATTTGTAGGATACTGGTTATGGGACAAATGTGAGACAGATGTTAAATAGAGAGGTTAGCTACAGAAGAACCATATGATAAAAAAAAAATAAGAAGAAGCTTCATATTTTATGGCCGAAATAATCCATTTGCCCACATGATGGATTGACAAATTTGATATGTGTCCTGGAGTTGGTGAGAGATGTGTTGAATCCAGTTCTGAGTGAGGATGACCAACAATGTGTGATATAGCAATGTGTAATAGTTTGTAGCTGGATGGATAGTAATAAAGGATTTGTTTTTCTGATGTAAGTGATTTTATGACAAGCCTGGGCATCGTATTATTCTTTCTAATGTTCTTTATATTGTAGGGGAAGCAATCAAGCCCCCTAGCTTATGAAACTACAGGTTGAGGGGATGTTACATCACCAATTAGTCAGAAACATAACCTAAATACATTTAGGAAAACCAACACTTCAATAACTTTTTTCCTTGCTGCCTGCCACAAACCACAAGTGAATGTTCCTTTTAGTTGTAGTTCAGGTTGTGCGCCACAAGATCCAAATGCAGAAGGAGTAGTTTGTTTTGCAGTTTGGCATTTAAAGCTTTTCTCACACAGCTCCCCACCCTTTTTTCTATCAACTGGCCAATTATCAAAATACAAACCAGTGAAAGTCATCCTCTTAGTTACACTGGTTTGCCCAACTAGGGTCTTTGGCCCATATTTAAACTTTTTTAGCGCTGCATTTGCGTATTTTTTTTACGCAAAAGCGGCGCAAACCTACAAAATGCAATTATATTTTATAAATTTGCGCCGCTTTTGCGTCAAAAAGCGGTGCTAATGCGGCGCTAAAAAAGTATAAATATGGGCCTTTGTGTTAAAAATTTCAAAAGAAAACTAGAGGCGCTTTGGAAGAAAATGTCTCCAAAAGGTATCTTTTATTGGAATTTCAATTACACGCTAAGCAGACATACGCATACCTTTGTAGTATTCCCTATCTAAGGCGGTCATTCTGACCCTGGCGGGCGGCGGTTGCCGCCCGCCAGGCGGGAACCGCCAGTTGGCCGCTACGCGGTCAAAAGACCGCTGCCGGCATTCCAACCTTCCCGCTGGGCCGGCCGGTGCTACCCATGGTAGCGCCGGCCGGCCCAGCGGGAAGGTGGCCTGCAACACAGAAGCCAGCTCCGAATGGAGCCGGCGGTGTTGCGGGCGTGCGACGGGTGCAGTTGCACCCGTCGCGCTTTTCACTGTCTGCTAAGCAGACAGTGAAAAGCTTCATGGGGCCCCAAGACACCCATTCCCGCCAGCCTCTTCCTGGCGGTGACAACCGCCAGAAACAGGCTGGCGGGAAGGGGGTCAGAATCCCCATGGCAGCGCTGCTTGCAGCGCTGCCCTGGTGGATTCGCCCAGCCGGGGGAAAACCGGCGGGAAACGGACGGTCCCGGTTTTCTGACTGCGGCTTTACCGCTGCAGTCAGAATGGGCATGGAAGCACCGCCAGCCTGTTGGCGGTGCTTCCATCTTTCGAGACCGCCAGGGTCAGAATGACCCCCCAAGTCTCTTCAAACATTCAAACGTGAACTACATAATTATTTTTAAAGGGCCTCCCAAGCCTTCTCATGTATTAACTGGCTCAGTGTCAATGGAACGTATCTGGTGAGATTTTATTATGTAACGAATAAAAGACCGGTAAACCAGACAACTAAACACCTGTGTATCTATCTACAGATGTAAAAACTCTGGGCCTCATTTACAAAAACTGACGCACTGCTGCATTGCAGCAGCAATGCATCAAAATAACTTGCACATTGCTGCTTCATTATTAAACACCATGAACGCGCTGTATTTACTGTAGGCACACCATAGCATAAAGTCCGAGCTTTATCAAAAAAAGTTGACGCATCCGTGGGTGCTATGTGGCAGCGGAAAACTGGTGCATCAGGAGCAAAAGTGACATAAGGCATCTTTGACTCATGTAAAGTGAGGCAAACCACCTTATTGTCACTTTTCAGTGCATGATGCATCAACAAAAATTTAAAAAAAAAAAATTCCGAAAACAAAATCACAGAAGGCAGCCATGGAGCAAGGGTCAGAGAGCAGAAGCCAGGACAAGAACACCAACAACCCCAGCAACAGTCATGATGTCTGGATAGACTCCCAAGGGAAGAGGAAGAGGAAGTGCAATTTCAATGAGGAGGACAATTACATCGTAACCCCTTCTCTGCCAGGCCTTTTCCCCTCCTGTGCTGAGCCTTTTTTTGGCTATTTGTGGCAGTTGGCGCTTAGGCCCTCATAACTTTTTGTTCACATAAGCTACCCACACCAAATGTGCATCCTTTTTTTGCAACACTCTAGGGATTCTAGAGGTACCCAGACTTTGTGGGTTCCCCTGAAGGAGACCAAGAAAGGAGCCAAAATACGGCGACAATTTCTTTTTTTCAAAAAAATGGGGAAAACCCGGCTGCAGAAGAAGGCTTGTGATGTTTTCCCTGAAAATAACATCAGCGAAGGGTTTGCAGTGTTTAAATTACCATCTCCCCAGCTTTAAGGAACAGGCAGACTTGAATTAGAAAACTCAATTTTTCAACACAATTTCGACCTTATACTGGGACATACCCCATTTTTACTATTTTTTGTGCTTACAGCCTCCTTCCAATTAGTGACCAAAATGGGTGAGAAAACAATGGTGGATCCCAGAAAGCTAACCATTGAAAAGTAGATACAATTCTGAATTCAGCAAGGGGTCATTTGTGTAGATCCTACAAGTGTTTCCTACAGAAAATAACAGCTGAAATAAAATAATATTGAAATTGAGGTGAAAAAAACAGCCATTTTTCTCCACGTTTTATTCTGTAACTTTTTCCTGCGATGTCAGATTTTTTAAAGCAATATACCGTTACGTCAGCTGGACTCTTCTGGTTATGGGGATATATAGGGCTTGTAGGTTCATCAAGAACCCCTGGTACAAAGAGCCAATAAATGAGCTGTACCCAGCAATGGGTTTTCTTTCTATACCGGGCATACAGCAATTCATTTGCTGAAATATAAAAAGTGGAAAATAGGTATCAAGAAAACCTTTGTATTTCCAAAATGGCCACAGGATAAGGTGTTGAGAAGCAGTGGTTATTTGCACATCTGTGAATTCCGGGGTGCCCATACTAGCATGTGAATTACAGGGCATTTCTCAAATAGACGTCTTTTTTACACACTGTCTTACATTTGGAAGGAAAAAATGTAGAGAAAGACAAGGGACAATAACACTTGTTTTGCTATTCTGTGTTCCCCTACATCTCCCGATAAAAATGGTACCTCACTTGCGTGGGTAGGCCTAGCGCCCGTGACAGGAAACACAAAATTCACACATCACATTTTCACAAAGAAAACAGAGATGTTTTTTGCAAAGTGCCTAGCTGTGCATTTTGGCCGCTAGCTCAGCCGGCACCTAGGGAAACCTAGCAAACATGCGCAGTTCTGAGTACTAGACACCTAGGGGAATCCAAGATGGGGTGACATGTGGGGCTCTGACCAGGTTCTGTTTCCAAGAATCCTTTGCAAACCTCAAAATTTGGCCACACAAACACTTTTTCCTCTCATTTCAGTGACAGAAAGTTCTGGAATCAGAGAGAAGCCACAAATTCCCTTCCACACAGCGTTCCTCCAAGTCTCCCGATAAAAATGGTACCTCATTGTGGGGGTAGGCCTAGCGCCCGCGACAGGAAGTGCCCCAAAACACAATGTGGCCACAGCACATTTTCACAAAGAAAACAGAGCTGTTTTTTGCAAAGTGCCTAGCTGTGGCTTTTGGCCCTGTAGCTCAGCCAGCACCTAGGGAAACCCAGCAAACCTGTGCATTTTTGAAAACTAGACATCTAGGGGAATCAAGTTGGGGTGAATTGCGGGGCTCTCACCAGGTTCTGTTACCCATAATCCTTTGCAAACCTCAAAATTTGGCCGAAAAAACACTTTTTCCTCTCATTTCGGTGACAGAAAGTTCTGGAATCTGAGAGGAGCCACAGATTTCCTTCCAGCGAGCGATCCCCCTAGTCTCCCGATAAAAATGGTACATAACTTTTGTGGATAGGCCTACTGCCGGTGAAAGGAAATGCCCCAAAACACTATCTGGACACATCAAAATTATCGAATAAACAACTACCTGTTTTTTGCGGGGGCACCTGCGTTTTTGGTCCTGGGCTCAGCAGCCATCAAGGGAAATCGATCAAACCCAGACATTTCCGAAAACTAAACACCCGAGGGAGTTCAGGGAGGTGTGACTTGTGTGGATCCCCCAATGTTTTCTTACCCAGAATCCTCAGCAAACCTCAAATGTAGCAAAAAATCTCATTTTTCCCACATTTCTGTGTGGGATCACCGCACCGGGACATATTTCATACCACCCTACGTTACCCTCAGTCTCCCAGTAAAAATGATACATCATTTGTGTAGGTAGGCTAAGTGCTTGTGACAGGGAAGAGCCAAAAACATGTCGAAATTGAGGGAGAACCAAAGCGGGTCCAAAAGAGCAGTTTGAAAAAAAATGTTTTTAGGCTGACAAGTGCAGCAGAATCTGTATCGGTATAGATGAGACAATGCTGGGTGGTAGGAATTTTGTGGATTCCTGCAGATTCCGGAAGGTTCCATCACAAAAATGAGGGAAAAATGTGTGAAAAAGTTAGAGTTTTGCAGGGCATTGTGGGTAAGAAAATGGTGAGGGGTGCATGTGAAACACACCACCATGGAATCACCCAGATGTTTAGTTTTCAGACTGTGTCTAGGTCTTGTGGATTTTTGTGGATTTTTCTACATGGCAGTGTTCCAAAGTCCATAAAGTGCAGCCCTCACCATTCCAAGTGGGACGAATTTGAGAGTTAGCCAAGCTCTCATGGCCCAAATGTAAAACCAAACCCTAAATAATCAAATGTCTTCTTGCTTGCTGTGGGATAAGATGTTTTAGAGTGCGGGGGAGAACTGAAAGACTGTTACCCCCTTCAGTTGTGGTGGGGGCATAACGAGGCCCATAATGGTTGGTAGCCACCACCCAACTATTTTTTTTTTTTAATTCACTGGCATCTAGTAGACTTTCTGCCCCCACCCGGGGTGTGGATCAGGGGTAATTGCCCCATCTGCCCACTGGTGGGCAGAACAACTTTGGCCCCATTTATTTGGCCATACCCCCACCCTCTTATTTTGGAGAAAAAAAGACTTCCCTGGTCTCTGGTGGGCTTTCTGCATCCCCTTGGGGGCAGATGGGCCTTCCAAAAATAGGCCACTCTGCCCCCAAGGGGGGCAGATATGGCCAACAGTAATGTGCCCCCATGGGGAGTGACCCTTACCTAAGGGGCTGCCTCCCTAAAGTTAACACACACATACACACACACCAATCCCTGGTGCCTAAGTGGTTTCTGCTCCTCCCGGGGGCAGATCGGCCTAATAGAAATACGCCGATCTGCCCCCAAGGGGAGCAGAAATTTCCAAAAATAAATTTGCCTCCAGGGGAGCGACCCATGCCTAAGGGGTCGCTCCCTACCACTAAAAACCAAAACCAAAAAAAAAGAAAAATTATCCTTGGCGCCTACAGGTTTCTGCCCCCCCCAGGGGAAGATCGGCCTAATAACAATATGCCCATCTGCCCCCAGGAGGGGCAGAAATGGCCTAAAATAAATTTGCTCCCCCACCCAGGAGTGACCCTTGCCTAAGGGGTTGCTCCCCTTGCATGAAATTGGCGCAAAAACAAAAATCCCCGGTGCCTAGTGGTTTCTGCTGATCTGCCCCCAAGGGGGGCAGAAATGGTTTAGATACAATTTGCCCCCCAGGGGAGCGACCCTTGCCTAAGGGATCGCTCCCCTTGCGTGAAATTGGCAGAAACAAAAATCCTGGTGCCTAGTGGTTTCTGCCCTACCAAAATCGGCCAATCTGCCCCCAAGGGGGTAGAAATGGTCTAAATACAACTAGCCCCCCAGGGGAGCGACCCTTGCCTAAGGGGTCGATCCCCACCTCTAAAAAACAAAAAATGATCCCTGGCACCTAGAGGTTTCTGCCCCCTCTGGGGGCAGATTGGCTTAATAACAATGGGCCGATCTGCCCCCGGGGGGGGGGAGAAATGGCCTAAAATAAACATGCCCCCACATTATCTCAAAGGCAATGTGTAAAGTATTTGTACCATCACACACAGTAATACAGTGGAAACACTACACAAGCAAAGTTATGAATTTTTAAATTCTGTCTGGGTCAGGCTGATAGTTTAGCTGTTTGTGAATTCCCTCTAGACAGTGAAACACAGGGAGCTGAGGTTTAGCCTGCATATCCTGGACTAGAATGGGGAGGGAGGAGCTGACACAAACACCTGCAAGGGCTGAGGTTGCTCTTGAATCCAGAAGTAATCTAGAAATCTGGGGTTTTGGTTCCACCACTTATACCCCTTTCTGTCTTTGAAGTAGGCAAACTTCAGAGGAAAGTCTCTGTTGTTCACAAGATCCTGCCTTGCCCAGGCCTCCTCCAGACACACACCAGGGGTTTGGAGACTACATTGTGTGAGGGCAGGCACAGCACATTCAGGTCTAAGTGACCACTCATCCCTCCACTTTAGCCCAAATGGTTCATCAGGTTATGCAAGCTACACCCCAGCTCCCTTAGTGTCACTGTCTAGAGGGGATTCACAAACAGCCGAACTGTCAGTCTGAAAAAATAAGATCTAGTTTCCCCTTTGATCCAGCGCCACCATGTATTTTTCATCAAGTTGCCCCTGATATTCTTCCCATATTTCTGTAACTTCTCAATCTTTCTATCTCCGCTGGGTCGGTGTTACAGGCTTGGAAACATGAGGTAGTTAAACCTCTCTTAATAAAACTGCATCTTGATTCCTCCTGCCCCGGTAATTATCGCCCCATATCTTTACTCCCTTTTTTAAGGAAAATTCTTGAAAAATATGTGAATCAGAGTCTTTCACACTTTTTAGAGGAAAATTCTCTCCTCAGTCCTGCTCAGATGGGATTTCGTCCCAGCCACAAAACTGAATCTGCTTTATTAGTTATCACAGAGGAGCTAAAAACAATGTTGGATAATGGTGTAGCAGCAGATAATATTCTTCTCGATTATAGCACCACCTTTGATACAGTAGATCATGAAACTCTGGTCACGAGGATGTATGAAATTGGAATCAGGGATAATGCCTTAAAATGGCTGTCCTGATTCCTACAAGAGAGGACCACCAAATCTATGAACCTCCCTGCTATTCAAAGGTAGTCCCCTTGGACTGTGGGGTACTGCAAGCCTAGGGCTTTAGTCCCACACTTTTCAATAACTACGTACGACGCCTTGCAGACATTGTGCAGAATTCGGGCTTTCAATTGTCTCTTATAAAGATGACACTCAATTAGTAATGTTACCTACGCCTGTGTCAGGCTCTCAACATCAGCTGATCCCTTCTCTGGAAAAAGTGGCAGGTTGGATGTCAAACTGTGCATTGAATCTCAATGGACATAAAACAGAGCTGGTGATTTTAGGCAACAAACCATCTCCTCAACCAACAGTTAGCTGGCCATATTGTCTTGGGTCCTCCACAACACCTTAAAAAAAAAAAAAAAAAAACTTAGGGGCAGATTTAAGCAGGGTCACTCACAAATGTTTTGCCTCCTTTCTTCTAATTTTTCTCACTATTTTTTTGTTGGCTTTAGGACTCTGGGCACTTTACCAATACTAACCAGTGCTAAAAGGCATATGCTCTCTGTGTAAATTGCATGTGTAATTGGTTGATCCCTGATTGGCATATTTGATATACTAGTAAGTCCCCAGTAAAGTGCACTAGAGGTGCCCTGGGCCTGTAAATCAAATGCTACTAGTGAGCCTGCAGCACTGGTTGTGCCACCCACATGAGTAGCCCTGTAAACATGGCTCGGGCCTGCCACTGCAGTGTCTGTGGGTGCAGTTTTAAACTGCCAATTCGACCTGGCAAGTGTACCCACTTTCCAGGACCAAACCTTCCCTTTTTATACATGTAAGCCATACCTAAGGTAGGCCTTAGGTAGCCTCATGGGCAGGGTGCAGTGTATGTTAAAGGCAGGACATGCACTGATGTGTTTTGCATGTCCTAATTGTGAAATACTGCCAAATTCATTTTTCACTATTACAAGACCTATCTCGCCCCCTAGGTTAACATGGAGGATGCCTTTAAATATCTTTTAAGTACAGTTTCCCTTTGGGAGCAGATGTAGGTCGGGAGTTTGGGGTCTCTGAACTCACAATTTAAAAATACATCTTTTACTAAAGTTTGTTTTTAAATTGTCTGTTTGAAAATGCCACTTTTAGAAAGTGGGCTTTTTCTTGCTTAAACTGTTGTGTGCCTCTGCCTGCTTGTGTATTCTACCATACTAACCTACTCTAAGTAATGCTATGTTAGCTATGTCTAAACTAACCTATGCTAAATTACCATTACTTTTCCTACTCTATACTTATACCACAGCAGACATGTTAAATATCAACCCGCCCCCTTTAACCCTTTCCCCGCCACGGACGTTATGGTTACGTCCGTGGCTGCGCCTCTCTGGCGCCACGTATGTAACCATTACGTCCGTGTACCGGCCCTTGGGGAAGCGCTAGCGCTCCCCCCGAGGGCCGCCCCCCCAGGCCAGGGCCGCAAGGGGAATCCCTTCCCCTTCCACCCCCCAGCCCCCCTACCCCCCATGACGTCAGCGCGCAATCGCATGCTGACATCATGAAAGAGTGAAAGACGCGCTGGAAGCCATTTGCTTCCAGCGCGTCTACAAGAATGAGGTGAGTTTTCACCTCCGGGCAGGGGCGGGATGCCTCTGAAAGAGGCATTGAGGGAAAGGAAAGGGTTTTCCTTTCCCTCAATGTCTCTTTGAGCATTCCTGCTGCCCGATCGCGATGCGATCGGGCAGCAGAAATGCCCACTAGGCACCAGGGAATGTGTTCTGTGTGTGTGTGTGTTTTGTGCGGGGTGGCCCCTTGGGCAAGGGCCGCTCCCCCAAGGGGACATAATTATTTATGTCGTTTCTGCCCCCCCGGGGGCAGATTGACCTTATTTTTAGGCCGAACTGCCCCCAAGGGTGGCAGAAAGCCACTAGACACCAGGGATTGTTTTCTTGTCGTTTGTTTTCTTGTGTTGGGGGGGCGTACCCTTGGGCAAGGGTCATCCCTATGGGCCCAAATATATTACTGGGCAGTTCTGCCCCCTTGGGGGCAGATAGGCCTACAATCCCCATATTGCATGGGATAATGTATGTGTGTGTGCTTTGTGTGGGGGGGTGGCCCCTTCGGCACGGGTCGCCCCCCAAAGTGGGCAATGTGATGTAGGCCATTTAGATTGGCCTAGTTTTTGTAGGCCCTTCTGCCCCCAGGTGGGGCAGAAACCATGAAGAAGCCAGGGATTTTTGGGTTTTTTTTTGTGTTGGGGGGGCACCCCCTTGGGCAAGGGTCACCCCCAAGGGGCGAAAAGTACTATTGGGCAGTTCTGCCCCCCTTGGGGGCAGATCAGGCCTATTTTTTTAGGCCTTTCTGCCCCCAAGAGGGGCAGAATCCACCTAGCGCCAGGGATCATGTGTGTGTGTGCTTAGTGCGGGGGGTGGTCCCTTGGGCAAGGGTCGCCCCCCAAAGGGGGCAATGTAATCTGGACAATTTCTGCCCCCCTTGGGGGCAGATTGGCCTATTTTTTGTAGGCCCTTCTGTCCCCCAGGGGGGGGAGAAACCATGAAGACGCCAGGGATTTTTTTTTCTTTTGTTTTTTGTGTGTGTTGGGGGTGCCCCCTTGGGCAAGGGTCGCCCCCAAAGGCCAAAAAGAACTACTGGGCAGTTCTGCCCCCCTTGGGGGCAGATTGGCCTATTTTCTTAGGACCATCTGCCCCCAAGGGGGGCAGAATCCACTTAGCGCCAGGGATCATGTGTGTGTGTGTGTGCTTTGTGTGGGGGTTGGCCCCTTGGGCAAGGGTCACCCCCCAAAGGGATCAATGTAATCTAGGCCATTTCTACCCCCCTTGGGGGCAGATTGGCTTATTGGTTGTAGGCCCTTCTGTCCCCGGGAGGGGGCAGAAACCATGAAGACGCCAGGGATGTTTTCTTTTTTCTTTTGTTTTTTTTTGTGTTGGGAGGGTGCCCCCTTGGGCAAGGATCGCCCCCAAGGGCCAAAAATCACTATTGGGCAGTTCTGCCCCCTTGGGGGCAAATCAGCCTTTTTTTTTTTTTTTAGGCCCATCTGCCCCCAAGGGGGGGTAGAATCCACTTAGCGCCAAGGATCATGTGTGTGCTTTGTGTGGGGGGGTGGCCCCTTGGGCAAGGGTTCTCCCCCAAAGGGGGCATTAAATTCTATGGCATTTCTGCCCCCCTTGGGGACAGATTGGCCTATTTTTTTAGGCCCATCTGCCCCCAAGCAGAGAACACTATACACAAGGGAAAATTTAAAAATGGTTGGTGGCGGGGTGTTTGTCAACTGGCGAAGTATTTGCATTTATGATAATAACAGTTTATTTCTCCTTTTTGTTCAAGTTCAAAGCTTTTGCTGACTTTGTTGTGGCTTGTTGCAGTTTTGGCCTGCGGTTTGCCTAGTTGCATGTTTTAGGTAAGTAAATAAATTTACTCCAAGGGAGTATTGTTGCCATGCATGAATTACAAGTTTGTAGGTGGTGTACTGAATGCAGGATTGTGTGTGAAATTGTCCTTAGATTTATGCACAGTGAATATTGTCTTATGTCTAATTTGCTTTTTTTTCTCTTTTTAGTGGGATATCATTGGTGATTGCTGTGGCTGTGCAGAGTAGTTGCTGGTGAGTCAAGCTTTTTCCAACAAGTGAGCAGTATAGTTTTTGAGTTTATAACTCTTAGTGATAAAGCTACACTTTGTTACTTATCTTATACAGTGCTGGTTGTTGGAGGTGCATTTGCACAATTAATGTTTGTAGGAAGGATCATGGCTAGCCGTAGGATGACCGCTCAGCATGTTGTTGGTGTGCTTTTTGAGTCGTCTTCTGACCCTGATTATGAGACTGACTCTGCATCTGAGGCAGAGGAGGAAGTGAAGATTCTGGAAGTGAATTTTCTGTCAGAGAGGAATCATCTGATGATGAAGCCACTCTCAGTGCTGATGAAGGGCCTGTTTTAGAGGAGGACACTGATGTGCCAATGGTGCAGGAGCCAGCGGCTGAAAGGCTTCCTATCGGAAGACCTGACACGTGGGTTGCACCAAACATGGAGCAGCCACAGTTGCCTGCGTTTAATGGTTTCCCAGGGTGTCGAGTTAATATGGAAAACTTTTTGCCCATCAACTTTTATGAATTGTTTATGGACAATATATTTTTGGAAGAGATGGTTGAGCAGACTAATTTGTGTGCAGAGCTGTTTTTGAGGGACAACGCTGCCAGACTTAGTCCACTCTCTAGAGCTAGCCGGTGGATTCCCACAAATCTGGAAGAGTTGAAAAAGTTCTTGGTGTTTAACTTTTTTGATGGGGCTGATAAGGAAGCCATCACTGTCTTCATATTATTCTACTAGTCCCTTGATGGCAACTGCTATATTTCCTGCCATCATGAGTCGTAACCGGTATGAGATTCTTCTTCGAATGTTGCATTTTGTAGATAATGCTTTAGCCTTGCCACGAGATCACCCTGATTCTGACGGTCTTTTTAAGTTAAACCTGTCCTTAATCATTTGGTAGATCGGTTTTCAGAGATCTATGTTCCAGGCAAAGAAATATCTGTAGATGAATCTTTGGTCCTGTTCAAGGGTTGTTTGGTTTTTAGGCAGTACATTCCTAGCAAGAGGGCACAGTATGGAATTAAGATGTATATGCTGTCTGAAAGTAGTACAGGATATGTTTATAATTTCCGGGTCTACACTGGTAGGGATTCCAATATTGACCCCCCTGGTTGTCCACCCACTTTTGGATTTAGTGAGAAAATTGTGTGGGAACTTGGTAGACAACTGTTTAACAAAGGTCACCATTTATATGTAGATAACTTCTACACTGGAGTTCAGTTGTTCAAGGAGTTGTTCAGAGTGGACACTGTTGATTGTGGCACAATCCGCTCTAATCAGAAAGGCTATCATAGAGAGCTTGTCTGTAAAAAACTTAAGAAGGGACAGTGCAGTGCCTTGCGCAATAATTAGCTGCTAGCTCTGAAATTTGTAGACAAGAGGTATGTATACATGCTAAGTACCATCCATGATGAGAGTACTTCACCTGTGGCTGTTTGGGGTCAGGTTGCCGAAGTGCGCAAACATGTGTGCATTTTGGACTATAATAAGCACATGGGTGGTGTTGATAGAGTAGATCAGAGGTTGGAACTTTACACTGCTGCTCGTAAGTCTTATGTTTGGTATAAGAAATTAGCGGTTCACTTGTTCCACTTGGCAACTTTTAATGCTTTTGTTGTGTTCAAGGATAGTTCTCCAGAGTCAAGGATGACATTTGTGAAATTTCAGGAGTCTATCATAGCTAGCCTTGTTGTGCTGGAACAGGCAAGAGTTCCTAGAGAAGCAGTGGTGGAGGATGTTGCTAGATTGAAAGATCGTCAATTTGCTGAGCACATTCCTCCCACGGCCCAACATTTTTTTCCTGCTAAGAGATGTAGAATCTATGCTCGAAGAGGTATCAGGAAGGAGACTAGGATGCACTGCCCTGATTGTCCTTCAAAGCCTGGGCTGTGTGTTGGTGGCTGTTTCAGGAGCTACCACACACAGAACAATTAATGGGAAATTCCGTGAGCGTAAACTGCTGTTTTATATTTTTAAATGTTCAGTTTCACGGTTGGCATTAGTCATGTATTCAGTTAGAGCTTTCGTGTTTGTAGTTTTGTACTTATTTATGATTAGTGGTTTCTTTGTTGTTTTAAACAAAAAAAGGGGATGGTGTGTGTGGGGTGGCTCTTGGCTGGCGGTGTGTGTGGGTTGGCGCTTGTCTGGTGGTGTGAGTGGGGTGGTGCTTGGCTGGCTGTGTGCGTGGGGTGGTGCTTGGCTTGCGGTGCCAGCCAAACGCCAGTCCACACACTCATCAGCTGGTGTGATTGCTGTATTAGGCATGTGGGCGTATGAAAGTGATGGGCCCTTGAGTGGTGCTGTCTGTCGATGTGAGTGTTGTAATGTGCTGGGCCCGTGGCTGGCGGCGTGAATGGTCTTGTGCATGTCATGTATAAAAGGTGTGTGAATGGACTGTAAAGCGGTTGGTGCCTTGCCGTGGCTTTACAGCTCACAAGCTGAGTCCTTGGTTCAGTTTTTTTGGCCTTTCAGTTTTTAACAGTGCATTTCTCTTTTGAGAAATCTATTGTTAACCTTTTAGCTGCTGGGCCTTCCCATCCCCCAATGCTGAGCCCTTTTTTGGCTGATTGGGGTAGTTCACGCTTAGGCCTTCATAACTTTTTGTCCACATAAGGGATTCTAATGGTACCCAGAGTTTGTGGTTTCCCCTGGAGGAGACCAAGAAATTAGTCAAAATACAGTGAAAAATTCGTTTTTTTTTTAAAAATGGGAATAAAAGGGCTGCGAAGAAGGCTTGTGGTTTTTTCCCTGAAAATGGCATCAACAAAGGGTTTCTGGTGCTAAAATCACCATCTTCCCACCTTTCAGGAACGGACAGGCTTGAATCAGAAAACCTCATTTTTCAACACAATTTTGGCATTTTACTGGGACATACCCCATTTTTACTGTTTTTGGTGCTTTCAGCCTCCTTCCAGTTAGTGACAGGAATGGGTGTGAAACCAATGCTGGATCCCAGAAAGGTAAACATTTCTGAAAGGTAGACAACATTCTGAATTCAGCAAGGGGTCATTTGTGTAGATCCTACAAGGTTTTCCTCCAGAAAATAACAGCTGAAATAAAAAAATATTGAAAGTGAGCTGAAAACAACAGCCATTTTTCTCCACATTTTACTCTGTAAATTTTTCCTGCAATGTCAGATTTTTTAAAGCAATATACCGTTACGTATGCTGGACTTTTCCGGTTGCGAGGATATATAGGGCTTGTAGGTTCATCAAGATCCCTAGGTACCCAGAGCCAATAAATGAGGTGCACCTTGCAATGGGTTTTCATTCTATACCGGGTATACAGCAATTCATTTGCTGAAATATAAAGAGTGAAAAATAGGTACCAAGAAAACCTTTGTATTTCCAAAATGGGCATAAGATAAGGTGTTGAGGAGCAGTGGTTATTTGCACATCTCTGAATTTCGGGGTGCCCATACTAGCATGTGAATTACAGGGCATTTCTCAAATAGACGTCTTTTTTACACACTGTCTTACATTTGGAAGGAAAAAATGTAGAGAAAGACAAGGGGCAATAACACTTGTTTTGCAATTCTCTGCTCCCCCAAGTCTCCCGATAAAAATGGTACCTCACTTGTGTGGGTAGGCCTAGTGCCTGCGACAGGTTATGCCCCAAAACACAACGTGGACATATCACATTTTCCCAAAGAAAACAGACCTGTTTTTTGCAAGGTGCCTAGCTGTAGATTTTGGCCTCTAGCTCAGCCGGCACCTAGGGAAACCTAGCAAACCTTGGCATTTTTGAAAACTAGACACCTAGGGGAATCCAAGATGGGGTGACTTGTGGGGTTCTGACCAGGTTCTGTTACCCAGAATCCTTTGCAACCCTCAAAATGTGCCTAAAAAAACACTTTTTCCTCACATTTCGGTGACAGAAAGTTCTGGAATCTGAGAAAAGCCACACATTTTCTTCACCCAGCGTTCCCCCAAGTCTCCCGATAAAAATGATACCTCACTTGTGTGGGTACGCCTAGCACCCGCGACAGGTTATGCCCCAAAACACAACTTGGACACATCACATTTTCCCAAAGAAAACAGACCTGTTTTTTGCAAAGTGCCTAGCTGTGGATTTTGGCCTCTATCTCAGCCGGCACCTAGGGAAACCTAGCAAACTTTGGCATTTTTTAAAACTAGACACCTAGGGAAATCCAAGATGGGGTGACTTGTGCGACTCTGACCAGGTTCTGTTACACAGAATCCTTTGCAAACCTCAAAATGTGGCTATAAAAAAAACTTTTTCCTCACATTTCGGTGACAGAAAGTTCTGGAATCTGAGAGGGACCAAAAATTTCCTTCCACCCAGCGTTCCCCCAAGTCTCCCGATTTAAATGGTACCTCACTTGTGTTGGTAGGCCTAGCGCCCGCAACAGGTTATGCCCCAAAACAACGTGGACACATCACATTTTCCCAAAGAAAACAGACCTGTTTTTTGCAAAGTGCCTAGCTGTGGATTTCGGCCTCTAGCTCAGCCGGCACCTAGGGAAACCTAGCAAACCTTGGCATTTTTTAAAACTAGATACCTAGGGGAATCCAAGATGAGGGGACTTGTGGGGCTCTGACCAGGTTCTGTTACCCAGAATCCTTTGCAAACCTCAAAATTTGGCCAAACAAACACTTTTTCCTCACATTTCGGTGACAGAAAGTTCTGGAATCTGAGAGGAGCCACAAATTTCCTTACACCCAGTGTTCCCCCAAGTCTCCCGATAAAAATGATACCTCACTTGTGTGGGTAAGCCTAGTCCCCGCGACAGGAAATGCCCCAAAACACAACGTGGACACATCACATTTTTCCACAGAGAACAGAGGTATTTTTTGCAAAGTGCCTACCTGTAGTTTTTGGCCTTTAGCTCAGCCAGCACCTAGGGAAACCTACCAAACCTGTGCATTTTCTAAAACTAGAGACCTAGGGGAGTCCAAGATGGGGTGACTTGTGGGGCTCTCACCAAGTTCTATTACCCAGAATCCTTTGCAAACCTCATAATTTTGCACAAAAAAAACCTTTTTCCTCACATTTCGGTGACAGAAAGTTCTGGAATCTGGGAGGAGCCACAAATTTCCTTTCACCCAGCGTTCCCCCAAGTCCCCAGATACAAATTATACCTCACTTGTGTGGGTAGGCCTAATTCCCGCGATAGGAAATGCCCCAAAACACAACGTGGACACATCACTTTTTTCCACAGAAAACAGGTGTTTTTTGCAAAGTACCTACCTATGGATTTTGGCCTCTATCTCAGCCGGCACCCTACACAAGCCCACACACATTGCAGCATGTAAATGAGTCTGTGCCATGTACTTGTAACATAGACAGAGTGTGGCTAGCTACCTCCAGATCAACAGACCTGTTACACACTTCTCCAATATTGACTCATGGGTATGCCTTAAATATTTTTACATAGATTACGTAATTAAATTCCAGCAATAGCATGTGGTTAATTACATATCCAAGTGTCTGTCGACACTGTTTTATACTGATTGTTACCTAGATACACATCAACTCATACTTGATCCATGTAATCAGTGTGTGTATGCATGCTTTAGATCTCATATGTATGACTATATTGTGCTGTAACTTGCAGGTAATTGCTGGAAAAGCTTTAATGGGGACAATTCCTGGGGGAGATAGAATGGCTAACAATAGCAGTAGGTGGAACGTGAAATGGACTGTATGCTGAGAACACAGTGCATACATGATTGTGGTACTTGACTCATTGGCCTTATTCCTCACAAAATACTACACAGGTATGAACACCTGTCTGTTATAGTGCATTGGGTATATGAGGGCATAAGTCAGGCATGTAACAGTGTTGGCATGTGTGTAGTGGTGACAGGTCCTGCATCAACTCATACCTATTCTGTCTGCAGTGAGGTAGGAATCATCACAACCTGCGTGGACCTACCACACAAAACTGACCATACATTGCCATGTGGATGCCTACACTAGCAATGTGCATCAGACTGGCAGATTAACGTTCATCCCCTAAATCTTATGATCAAATCCAGTTTCGTGATAACATCTTTTATACCACCATGTCATTTTGGTGATTGCTTCTCTGTCACCACATCCCACAAGTCACAAATATGCAGTACTCCCAGCTGTCCTCTCATCCCCCCTCCCTACTTAATGGCAGCCGCTGCACGGTAGGAAGAGCTACCTCACTGACCTGGTCAGTGAACTGCTCTGCCTCCGCATAGCTCCACCACTAAGTGGAAGCCCGTCCTGATTTGAACTCTGACCCCGATCAGCAGTTTAAGGCCCTCCTCCACCCGCTTCTTCCTGCACCTCATCCCTGGTGCCTAGTGGGAGAGCTCTGCTCTTCTGCTGGGCTGCCCTCTGCCATTTTTCTCTTTTCTCCTCCTTTTTCTTAGTGTGCTGCCTTTGTGCTTTTTGCTCCTGCACTTTCCTCTTTCTTTGACTCTTTCTTTTTTCTCCTCCTTTTCTCTTTTAGTGTGCTGCCTTTTTTGCTTCTGCACTTCTTTTCCTCATTTTTCTTCTCACTCTTCGCATTCTCCCCACTGCTGCCACTGCGGCCGTGCTCCGTACTCTCTCGCTTTCTCCCTGATGCTGCTGCACGCACGGCCCACCCCCCTTTTTCGCACCGTTCCGGCTCCTGCCTCCCAGCTGTCCTCTCCTCCCCCCCTACTAAATGGCAGCTGCGCCGCTGGCGCACCAAAGGCACACCTAAGGCAAGCCCGTCAGTGCCCGTCTGCGACTAGCACCAGGACCCCTGGACCTCTCACCCTCCACCACTACACGCCAGCAGCACTCATCGCTCTCAGCCCGGGACATGACAACAATTGTAAGCATGCATCACCAAGCAACACCAAGGGACCCTTCACCTGTCGCCACTGCAGATTCACCAGTCTCCATCACTCAAGCCCACCCCGAGGACCCACAAAGCAGAACACAGTCTCAGATGTACCCTGATCATTACTCCCTCCATCCACAGGCATGGCATCGAACTCTGCAAACTCATCGACACCACAACCTCTCCTCAGCTCCAGACATCGCCATCGCCATCCCTGATGGCTACAAGATCATCCACAAAGACTGCACAAACCACCCCGGGGGAGACATCACCATCATCCACAAAGAGGCCCTACATCTCGCCATCAGCGCCGAAGACTGCACAACCAACATGGAACTCCTCCACTTTCTGATTGGAGCCAACCCTAACACCACTCTGCTGGCATCCTCATCTACAGGACACTGGGCCCCGCCCCTCTTTCTGCGACACCATTGCTGACCTAGCTACCACCCACACTCTTACATCCAAGGACTACATCCTACTGGGGTACCTCAACTTACACCGGGAAAACCCAAACGTTAACAACTCCACCACCCTGATCGAAAACCTCACCAACCTCGGGCTCAAGCAACTCGTCACCACACCCACTCACTCGGCCGGTCACATACTGGACCCCATTTTCTCCCCCAGAAACCACGTCTCCGTCAGCCACACCACCAAAATCCAAATGACCGACCACCGCTGCATTTACTTCACCTTCAACAAACCCATGAGTTGCCACCACACTCCCCAACTTCCTCCAAAAAATTGGAACAAGGTCACTGAAGCCCAGCTCCCCACAGGCCTCAATGCAGCACCCCCCCCAAGCCAACGACGACGTCAACACTGTCGCACACAACCTCCACAAGTGGATCACCGATTGCGCCAAAACCCTCGCACCCTCAAGACACCCCACTACCAAGGCATAGCCAAGAAAGCAAACTGGTTCGACTCTGTACTCAAAGAATCAACGTAGGTCTGCAGATGTCTAGAGAGGAAATGGCACACTGACAAGACCCCTGCAAATCACGAAACCTTCAAAAACACAGTCAAACTGCATCACCAGCTCATTAGGACCACCAAAAAACTCGCCCTGCAACAACGCATCAATAAAAACAACCACAACAGCAAGAAACTTTTTTCCGTCATCAAAGAGTTCACCAACCCCAACTCCAACTCCACTGACACCCAAACTCCGGCATACCATCAACCGCTCCTTCGAAACTGCCACATTCCCAGAGAGTTGGAAACACGCCGAAATCAAAGCTTTTCTGAAGAAACCCACCAGACCTCAAGAACTACAGGCCCATCTCCCTGTTCCCCTTTCCAGTCAAAGTCATCGAGAAAGCAGTCAACAAACAATTCACCGCCTTCTTGGAAGCCAACAACATCCTGGACCCCTCTAAGTCAGGATTCAGAAGCAACCTTAGCACCTAGACCGCCCTCCTCATTGCCACAGACGACATCCACACCCTCATCGACCGAGGCAAGACCGTCACTCTCATCCTCCTGGACCTTTCTGCCTCCTTTGACAGTCTCACACAACACGCTACACACACGTCTCCACGACGCAGGCATCCGAGACTCAGCTCTGCAATGGCTCTCCTCGTTCCTCACCTGTAGAACACAGAAGGTCTGACTCCCCCCCTTTCTCTCGGAAGCCACCAAGATCAGCTGCAGCGTCCCCCAAGTATCCTCGCTGAGTCCCACCCTCTTCAACCTCTACATGATCCCATCATCAGAAGCCACGCACTCAACATCGTCTCCTACGCCGACAACACCCAACTAATAGTCTCCCTCACCAACAACCCGACCACCGCCAAGAACAATCTCCACAAAAGAATGAAAGCAGTCGCCACCTGGATGAAAGACGTTGCCTCAAACTGAACTCAGACAAAACAGAGGCCAGAGCTTTGTTTTTTTCTAATGCATCATTAGTGAAATGGCCATTGCGTGAGTTACTCAAAACACATGGCTTCCGAACAACGCTCTTACTACTAAAGCATCATGTTGTCTACTAAAGTGTCACATTTCCTACTAAAGCATCAGATTTTCGACTAAAGCTTCACATTTCCTACTAAAACATTGTTTTCTTCAGACACGTCTCTAGTGAAATAGATAGGACATGAGTTACACACATCACATGACAATGTTTAATGTACAATGCATTTTTTTTTACACTTTGACGTTGATGTGTGGGCTCTGACCTACACTCCGTGCACAATCCATGATGGTATGGGCCAGTGCATTTGTTTTCCTTGATACAACTAGCCCTTTGTGTTTGGTACAGTATATAGATTAGTGCATTGCAGAGAAAACCTCCCAGAAATCACTTTTCTTGCTCAAATTCTATTGCTGACATGCTTGTAGACTTGGGATGTGTTGCATGTGTATGTTAACTGTGTGCATACAGTGCAAACACTAGGACAAGCAATCTATTGCTGTGATATACACAGACTTATTGTCAATTGCGCATATCTTGACATTATCAATATGAATTACAATTTGTATTATGGTTGCCTTGATGTAGGTATCTGCGTAGTGGCAGTAATATTAACCAATTTGTAGTATATGACTGTGACCATACTTGAGAATGTACTATCATGTGCATTACTGACAAAGGATGTGTAATAGGTGCAAAACACATTCAGAAATTGGCATACAGTGGGTACTTATCTACAGTGAATGTGGCACCCAGCTCACAGAGTGACTGTCTATATGTGTATGGTTTATTGCAAGGTCAATAGGTTACCTGGTCATATGTGCATGCATCATATAAAATGGCCAACAACCACCATGTGATGTACTGGCACACACACATTTGCTGTCAGGGCTTGGTCTCTGGCACTATATGTGTGGCACATGCACACTATACTTGCAGAAAAGGGTCAGCCAAAACTGTTAGCCATTATCTTGTTCTTCACAAGGCCTGTTTGAGTAGGCCTAACAAGATGTCTTCCAAGTAGGACTATGTTTAGCATTTTCATGCATCATAGTATTTGACAACAGAGAGGGCTTACATGAACTTAGAATGTGGATAGGCATTCACACCAGATTATCACTTGTGCAGTTATTGATGTGTCACGCTACTCTGACCTGGGATGCGTCAGGAGTTACATCACATGTAGTTCTACCTTGACATCTTTTTGTCTATTAGATTTGCTTTGTGTCTGGAACAAATTAGCATGCATGTATTAGATTAGATGTGTTTATAAAGCACAACAAATGCCCAACAGCGTCTTGGGGCTACCACCTAAACGGAGGAAGGAAAAAGGAGATTCAGTTGAACGTTGCGGTGGGCAGAGTAAACAATCAGGTTTTTAGAAATGTTCTATCTGTACGTGGGGATGGTTTCTCAAATGCCATGCCATATGATTCCAAAGCTGATAAGTAGCGTAGGACAAGCTTGCCCTAGGATGTATGGAGCTGTAGGAGTAAGAGTATTGTTTATTTCAGTTTAAGACAGAGCGACTCAGACACATCAATTTCTCAAGTGTAGCTGCATTGTGTCTAGATAGCCAATCCACCACCAGGCACAGGTTAGGATAGTCAGAGGACAATCAGGTCCCTATGCTGGCCTCAACGAGTATGAGGCAGTAAACATATGTAAGGACGTACAACACAAACACACACAGTCATTGCACACTGTTTTCATTTACACTCTATTTGGATTGAGGTAGGATGTCTGACAGTCAGTACACAGTTGCACCACACTTACTCATGACATGTGCACAATGTTCAACATTGCTACCTTTGTTTGGCTTGGGTATTCAACACACACATGCATTTGGTACATGTTGTTTATATACCAATGTTTTGAACCACATGGACCACATGATGGTGTCCTGGGTTATTAATAACAGCTAGCTACAGAACTTTGTGATGGGCCAAATTCAAATAGGTGTGATGTCAGTGTTTAGATGTTTACAGTAAAAGTTAAATGAAAGTCCTTACACAAAGGAAGTCTTCATTCATTTATTACATTTGTAAACACTCTTTCAAAACAGAAAGAACTTGGGTTTATAGCCATCCAACAGATTCAGGCTTCAATTTAAAAGTTCTGTACAGTGGTGTTCCTTCTCTGAGTAATAACAATTGTGCCTACATTTTCCCCCCTGTCCTCATCTTCATCATCATCCTCATCCACTGCTTCAACGATACTCAATGCTCATGGTGATTGATCACCCTACATTCAAGTACATGTCCGTTATGTGTACTGAATGACTCTTACACATCCCTACCACTATTGTACACTTTTGGTAACATTAGAATTGGTACATTTAAGTCCACATGTCTAGTTCTGTTCTCTTTGTCAGGTTGAAACATATGCATGGCCTGCTACTTTTGACATTGTCACAATGGGACAAACACATTTGGGCTGTAGCTCAGTGTGATACTTGTTTTGTAGGTCCATTGCCACTGTAGGTGACAGTATGTTGATCACAAACTGGGGTTTGTTGTCATCCACAGGTAGTCTGTCCCGGTATGAATCTGTTTCACATGCACACATACATGTGTCCCTGTGGAACAACTGATATTCTAGCTGCACTACCTACTAATGACGGAGCCTTCAAACTGTTTACTTCCTTTAGGAAGTGTAATCTGGTGAGTAAATGTGGTGCATTCTACACGTGTTCCCTGGTCTGGGATACATGATTACCTCACATACCATGGAAGTTGAATTTGGACATACAGCCATGGCAGCACTTCATTGTGCACAGTGTTGCAATACAGAATTTTCAAAGCGTTGTATTGCTCAGGCTTTTCCCATTATTGATAGACAGACGCAGTGGCTTAGCATGTCCCAGAACACATGTGACTTTCAAGTTTGCATTGCAGATGTTCCCAGATGACTGGTACAAGTATGAGGTACACCCATCTTACATATGCATTGTCTCAGGTGGCACACATGTATATGTCCTTTGGGTCATTCATCATTAGCTTTTATTAGGTCTGTCATGTACTTCAGATATACTTACCAACTAGTAGGCCATCCATAATGGCCATTCTGGAAACGCTCAATAAGGATGGAGTGCCGGAGGATGTATGTGTCATGCACACTCCCAGCGTATGCTGTCAGCACGTTTGTGAACATGCCCCAATAGTCCACAATGGCCTGGACATTCATGGAGAAGGTATGCTTCCAGCTCCTGTATAGATGGGATGTGACTGCAGTGGGAACCATTTGCGCATATGTGCAGTCCATGGCACCCAGAACATGTTGAAACCCGGCAATGGTATAGAAGCATTGCTTGTTCTCCAGCTGCAGTTGTTGTGTGTTGAAGAAGAGGAGGTTCTGCGATGTTAGGCAGAGGACGCCATCCAGGACAGAGGGTTAGAAAGCCAAGAAATATTGATGGGAGATACCTGCTACTTGGGCTGTTGTAATCTGGAATGACCCAGAGGACAACATGTGGAGGACAGCCATGAGCTTAACATGCAGAGGGATGCTAGTGGACTTACCAGTTGGTAGCTGGTGCCGTGGCACTATCTGGTGTAGTAGTTGGACAATACATTCCCTCCTGAGCCTGTAGTAAGTGATGACCTCATCCCTCCCAAGTTCAGTGAGGAAAGTCTGATGTAAATAAACATGCTTTCTTCTCCAGTGCTGCCTTTGTGGGGATGAGGAAGTGGGAGGTGTGGGTGTTTTGGGTGGTGAGGGTTGTGGTCTTCTCCATGTGGCTCCCAGCTGCAACATCAGAAGATTGATGTTGTAGTTGAGCTTGCCAGACTGTTCTGTCTAACTTATCTTTATATTGCAAAGCCAATGTGTCATTTCCTATGCTTGGGTTACTAAAGCGCAGAAAATGTGATGCATTTGGGCTTCCTCACGACACTTGCTGGCAATGCATTACTTTTCCATTAACTTGTAGATATCCCGTTGTCGCTTTTGCAGTGGAAATTATGCTGGAACGCCTATCTTGAATGGATCTTTATTTACGCTACGCAGCTGGTTCAGACCCAGGTACATTTAGACATAGGACAAATGAAAGTGATACATTGACCTAGATGTGTCTCCTTGTAAATGTGGAGCGCTGACTGTACCACCAATGCATCAAAAAGTTTGACGCATTGGTGGCGCAATCTCCTTGTAAATAAACCCCTGGTCCTGGAGAGATCCCATTAGTACAGTGGTTGAAACACATCAACAAGTGGTTGAAACACATCAATACCCCTTTCCAGAAGACTTGAGCACAAATAGCATTATCCGCACACTTGAGAAGATGAGGACATCACATTTGAAAATCGACCTTCGAGTGCATTTCGCAAAAATCCTTCCCCACTAATATAAAATATAGACTGCTAGTTAGAAAAGTCAATATATTTCAAATGGATTACTGAATATAACAATTGATAGGAATGTTAATGGAATTGTGTACACTAGTGAGAGACTCTTGTTTGATGCACTCTGGTGACTGTCTCATTGCTTTGATCATACAAAGGGATCTGATCTACTGAAGGTCAAAGATTTGATGATAAACAAATGTTTTCAGAATGATAAACATGGTGAACAGAGCTTTCCAACCTTGATTGAATAAAAATAACCTTTTATTCCACAAAAATATATATTTTTCACAATCACTTTATACTTAACTGATTCATTTGAATTCAACATGGGTTGTTTAATTGACCGAGCGTGGCTTTCTGTTTGCACATTACTTAATTTTGGTTTCATCCTTCCTTTGCTATACAAGAAACCGACCGCATTGGTTGCATCCACTTGTGCCTGAACATGCATATTTTAAATTGTGTATTGTTCTCTGTCTTAAAGAGTACTGACGCTACAGGATCTTCTCCTACTCTAGCCAGATTATTTTACAAGAAGCCACTGCTATGTCTGTTATTAAAGGATTTGGCATTGTGAAATGTGTGTGATGAAACTAAATCAATGCCATTTTTATAACTATTTTAGGCTTAGGTATTGTGTAATTACTGTTGTTTTGTACAGATAAGTCCTGACGAAGAAATTGGAAAACTGCAAAAAAACATTCTTTAACATTTTTTTTAGAATGCTGTGAAAAAGGATGGACATTATTAGCTGGAGTTTGTTTATATTTCTGCCAGGAGAAAATGCTAATATCTGAAAGTGAAAAACACTGTTTGTCAAAACAAGCATGGCTGATTGGCACTAGAATCCAAGATCCAGCAGTTAAGGTAAGGTTGTTGTATGAAAGAAAAATATAAGTCCTGTAGTCTGCCTATCATATAGCTATATATGCATACCTGTAGATGTTATGTAATAGTATAAAGCTTAGATAGAATGACTGTTACCCAATAGGTTGTCCCTAGTGCTCAAGGAATCAGAGGGAAAGCAGCTAGCTGTAAGTGAGACAATAAAGTCAGAACAATGAATGAGCTGATTTTTAAAGCACAAACAGCTGCCCCAGAAGCCAAATAACTCTCAACAATGTAGGAGCACAAAGTTACAGTGCAGTGAACAACCAAGACTTCAGCAACATACAAAAATGGTATAAATATGGAATTAATCATCGCTTCAGCTGCTAGGTAATATAATTACCTTTCTCCCCTTCTTTGCTGTTTAGACTTTGGCATTTTAAATAATAAGGCTTTAATTGATCTCAAGATTGCACTAAGAGGCTAATAACAAGACCTTTAGTAGAGTCCGCTGTGTGACCCAACACAAGAGCTTTGAATTGGATTCATTTCACTGTTGGTATCCAGTGCTGCTGACTGAAATGATGTGATACAGAGCAGATCCAGGATAATCTAAAAAACAGATATGCTACTGCATTTTGGATCACCTGTAATGGACTCAACAGAACTTCTGGAAGACCCCAAAACATTCTGGACATAATTAAGGGCCAGATGTACCAAAGGGTTTTATCCATTCTGTGTCTATGGGAAAATGTGTTCGTACATATGGCCCTGAGACATGAATGATGTATGCGCCTGAAGGGAAAGAGTGTTTTTTTTATAGCAACCAAAATTGAAAAATGCAAACGAGTAACTGCCAGCATCTAGGGACAAAAAGACGGCTCATTGTCAAATTTACCAGCCAAATATCTGGCAGATGGCTTTTTCAAAGAGGAATTATATTTTCTTGTTTTCAAATACCAGGAACAGAGGATGGTTCTGACGATATGTTAAGTAATTATTTATCACAGATTAAAAATATCAATCACTTTAACCAGTACACTTGGAGGACAGGGATCTAGCACCGAATCTGATTTGCAGATAACTATAGCAAGTTTAGATTGTTGAAGAGTGATAGGTTCAAAGTTAAGAATGGCGAAGTTAGATGGGGATACTGGGAACCAGGGGAATGCCCCAGAGGAAGTGGTCCAAGTGATAGGTTTAAATTCAGCTTGAATTTTTCTTACTGTCTTTCCGAAGAAATCCGAGTCATCATTGCATAGTTCTATTGAGGGTGTAATAGCCGAATTACAAGCTTTGGACTGTAGATAAAGTTTGGAAATTTTAAAAATCTCATGAGGCTTTTTGCAAGTGAATTAATGAGTAGGGTCAACAAAATCAGTTTGAGCTGTTCTAATAGATCTATAATAGCCTTTTCAGAATTGTTTCTATATTTCTTTATCTCTGGGCTAATAATTTTTGTGCCACTTACATTCAAGATTTTTCACTTTCTTTTCTCCTTAGCTAGAAGTGCTGAAAATCAAGCGGACATGTTCATTAGCTTATGGGGGGCCAAAGGGATTCTGGTTCCTATTTATCCATTAACTATACATCACCAGGTGGCTGGGTAATGATGTCAGGTGAACACCCATTATCACATTCAAATCCAACTGCATGTACCTCATCCAACCTTTGATGCTCTGAAAGGAAAGGTGGCCTCCAAATAACCTATAGGATCCAATAACAGCTCTTTTATTGAAAACACCTTTAAGCAAAGTGTAATTAATAGTCCACAACAACATTGTCCAATCTTCTGTCTTTTTACTTATAGTTGTCAAGTCTGAAGCAATCTCGTCAAAGTAATATCTTCATTCTGAATGGCAATATGAGATACACCTTGGTGGGTGGACAACTCTCCACTCAATTTCAAGAGATACACTTAAAAATATAAATAATTTATTTGGGGATATTACTTTCATGAGATTGCTTTAGGATAGGTGTAGTCAATTTTATTTGAGCAATGATGAAGATGAAGACATTATACTAGTAACAACAAAACACATGGGCCCTTATTTATTCTTTTTGGTGCAAAACTGCATTAACTCAGTTTTGCACCAAAAAACCTTTGCACCGGCTTGCACCATTTTTAGCACCAGCTGGGCACCATATTTATAGAATGGTGCAAGCCGTTGCAAAGGGTAGGCTAGCATAAAGAAAAATGACTTTTGGCCGGTTAGAGTCAAAATAAATGACCCTAACCAGATTAGCGTCATTTTTTGACGCTAAGGGCCATACTTATACTCTGTTTGCACCGAATTAGCGTCATTTTTTTTACCAAAGTATACATATGGAGTTAGTTTTGCACCGAATTAGAGTAAAAAACATGAATCTAATTAGGTGCAAACAGAGTATAAATATGCCCCATGTTGTCTAGAGCCTTGAAGACAATAATTCAAAAACCACAAGATTGGACAATGTTGTTGTGGACTATTAATTACAGAATGCTCAAAGGTGTAAGTTATCCATTGCATTCTGAAACCATTGATTCACTGAATCTACCTCAATGTAGTAAAAAAACTAAGTTAGGCAAAGTAAATTCTAGCTCTTTCAATAAACTTGGGTTATTGATTGAGGGAGAGGTGAAACAAAGACAACCTTTGCAGGATGAACTTCAAAAGTCACTAAATTAGCCATTGCTTAATCCAGTGGTAGCTTGGCACAAAAACAGTCAGACTTAATTTAGAGACAAAGGGGGTGATTCTGACCGCGGCGGTCGGCGCCCGCCAAGCGGTTCCCGCCGAAAGACCGCTCCGCGGTCAAATGACCGCTGCGGTCATTCTGGCTCAGCGGGAAAGCCCCATCAACAAGGAAGCCAGCTCAGAATTGAGCCGGCGGAGTTGAAGGGGTGCGACGGGTGCAGTGGCACCCGTCGCGATTTTCACTGTCTGCACAGCAGACAGTGAAAATCTTTGTGGGGCCCTCTTACGGGGGCCCCTCGACACCCCATACCGCCATCCTGTTCCTGGCGGGCGAACCGCCAGGAACAGGATGGCGGTATGGGGTGTCAGAATCCCTATGGCGGATTCCCATGGGCAGCGGAAAGTCGGCGGTACACCGCCGGCTTTCCGCTTCTGGCCGCGGCTGTACCGCCGCGGTCAGAATGCCCGGCGGAGCACCGCCAGCCTGTTGGCGGTGCTACCGCCAACCTCCGCCCTGGCGGTAATTACCGCCAGGGTCAGAATGACCCCCAAAATGTAAAGTATTTATGCAGCACACAAACAGTGATCGCAGACAATGTAGTAAAATACAGTTCATTTTAATAAATAGAATGAAACCAAAATGACAAAAGTTAGTAGAACTGTAGGTATGCAGTTGTAATGTTTTAGGTAGGTATAACGCCTAAAAACACAAAGCGCTACTAGAGGCCATCTGGTCATGCTAGACCGGGGGAAAGTCACAAGTTCAGTCTGACCGCGATGGAGCCAAGGATGGATGTTTTGTCCTGCTGAAAAAGTTTCCTTCTCAAAGTCTGGTGCGAAGAGTACAGAACTTGTCCTTTACTTGTAGAGGAGTGTGGTCTGATGCCAGCCAAGGGTCCACTTCCAGGGGCGGTATCTCTTGAGGATCTGGGACTCATGGTAGCTGAGGCCTGCAGGGTTCAGGCAGGTCCAGTTGCAGGTTCATTTGCAGAGGGTCAGCTGGGCAGTTGCAGGGAGCCCTCTGGAGCTTGTTGTGTTCCTGTAGCCCAGAACATAAGTTTAGCCAACTGGCCCTTGGAGTCACTCAGGTAGCCTGGGGTGAAGGGCAGAGAACAAGGCAATCCTCAAGCATCAGGGCAGTCCTCTAGAAAACAAGGCAGGCCTCAAGCATCAGGGCAGTCCTCTAGAAAACAAGGCAGGCCTCAAGCAGCAGGGCAGTCCTCTTGGGAACAAGGCAGTCCTACCTCTGTAATGTTCGCAGGTCCAGGAGTGTACTGAAGAGTTGGTCAGAGGGTTCAATATTCACACCAGGTGCCAGCTTTTTAAGTGGTGGAATCTTTTAAGGTACCCCCACATCTAGTTCTGGAAAGTCCTTTCCTTTCCCTGCCAAGGCCCCAAGAAAACTAGGGCCACACAAGACTAGTGTTTGGATTCTTTATGTATCTAGTAGGCAGTTCCTCTGAAGTGCAAGTGGGTTAGGAAACAGCTCCTCTCCTACCCATCCTGACAGGATAGCCTTTTCCCAGGTAGACCAAGGTCCACTTTCTGGGCCCAGTACATATTCTCAATGGGGGAGCCATTAACAAACCCAAACAGCTGGACACTCTTAGAAGGTCTCAGGAAGTGTTGTGCATGAACATGCCAACTTTCTAAAATCTGTAATTTTATAAATTGTAATCTAAAATCTGACTTAAGCTTTAAAGAGAATTTTACATTACAATTCATTTGAGTACAAGTTGGACATCCCTATCTGCTCCTGTTAGATCTGGCATCCTTGAAGTGGTCTCCCCTGTCTTTTTCAGCTCTGCTACCCATGTTTTAACTATATGCTGGACTTTGTCTTTGCTGGTTTTGGTACTCTGAGCACTTTAACACTGATGACCAGTGCTAATGTGCAAGTGTTCTCTGTGTAAACGGTATGTGTAATTGGCTTTTCCATGACTGGCATTTGTGATTTACTAGTAATCCCTCGTAAAGTGCACTAGAGGTACCCAGGGCCTGTAAATCAAATGCTACTAGTAGGCCTGCAGCACTGATTGTGCCACCCACATGAGTAGTCCTGTAAACATAGCTCAGACCTGCCACTGCAGTGTCTGTGTGTGCAGTTTTAAACTGCCAATTCGACCTGGCAAGTGTACCCACTTGCCAGACCCAAACCTTCCCTTTTTGTACATATAAGGCACCCCTAAGGTAGGCCCTAGGTAGCCCCATAGGCAGGGTGCAGTGTATGTTAAAGGTGGGACATGTACCAATGTGTTTTACATGTCCTGACAGTGAAATACTGCCAAATTCGTTTTTTTACTGTTGCAAGGCCTGTCTCTCTCATAGGTTAACATGGGGACTGTGTTTAAATATCTTTTAAGTGAATTTTCCCACTGGGAGCAGATAAAGATGTGGAGTTTGGGGTCTCTGAACTCACAATTTAAAAATACATCTTTTGGTAAAGTTGGTTTTTAGATTGTCGGTTAGAAAATGCCACTTTTAGAAAGTGGGCATTTTTTAGTTTAACCATTCTATGCCTCTGCCTGCTTGTGTATTCCACATCTGGGTCAGACTGATAGTTGAGTTGTTGTGAATTCCTTCAAGACAATGACATAAAGGGAGCTGGGGTGTAGCCTGCATATCCTGATGAGTATTCTGGGCTCGAGTGGGGAGGGAGGAGCTGACACTTACACTTGAAAGGGCTGTGCCTGCCCTCACACAATGCAGTCTCCAACCCCCTGGTGTGTGTCTGGGGCCTGGCCTGGGCACTGTAGGATCTTGTGAACAACAGAGACTTTCCTTTGAAGTTTGCCTACTTCAAAGGCAGAAAGGGTTATAATTAGTGAACCCAAAACCCCAGACTTTTAGATTACATCTGGATGCAAGAGGAACCTCTACCAAGGAGAAGAGCTGAAGAGATAGAGGAGGAGTACTGCCCCTTTGCATGTGACTGTGCTTTGCTGGGTTGGCCTGTAGTTGCTGCTTCTCCCTGAAAGAGGACAAAGGCTGGACTTTGTGGTATATTCCTACTTGTGAAGTGTCTCCAAAGTCTTGGACTGAGCTTGCCTCCTGTTTTGAAGTCTCAGGTCCATCAAATACTTCCTCTGCAAACACCTGGACTCTCTGCTAAGGCTTCTACCCTACCAAGTGGTGTGCACTCCAGTACCTGGGCCCTTGAAAGGTGATGCATTGTGGCTGGGAAATCAACACATCACCTGCATCGCGGCTGGACAAACAACGCAACACCCGCTTGCAGCTGCGGAAATAGACGCACTCCCCGCGTAGTGTGGTTCCCCATCACCGTTCAGCCATATTTCGCATATTTCGCACACATTGTCGCTGAGTGTCAAAATCAACGTGAACATGCCCGGATTTCAAGGTGCCCGTCCAGAAATTGATGCATCCACGCATGGCCTCACTTGGGAGTGAGAAATCGACACATTGCTGACTTTTCCGATGCACGCTCGCCTGTGTGGCTTTATTTTTGACGTAAACCAAGTACTTTGTGTAACATCAACGCATCCATTGTTTTCTATGGAGTAAGACTGTTTTTAATTTAAAACATCAGAACTTTTCTTGTGTATATTGGATTTTTGTTGTTTTGGTCTTGTTTGATTTAGATAAATATTGTCTATTTTTCTAAACTCTTGTGGTGACCATTTTGCAGTGTTGTCTCTGTATGACTGTGTGTTTTGGTACAAATACTTTACACATTGCCTTTGAGATAAGCCTGGCCAAGCTACCAAGGAGTGAGCAGGGGTTGTATTAGGAGTGTAACTACCTTACCCTGACTAGAGTGAGGGTTCCTGCTTGGGCAGAGTGCAAACTGACTGCCAACCAGAGACCCCATTTCTAACAGCTCCGAATTAAGGCCAATATTTATACTTTTTAGCGCCGCATTTGCGCAGCTTTTTGACGCAAAAATGGGGCAAACTTACAAAATACAATTGTATTTTGCAAGTTTGCTCCACTTTTGCATCAAAAAGCGGCACAAATGAGGAGCTAAAAAAGTATAAATATGGGCCTAAAAGTCAGAAATTATTAATTGTAAAAAGAAAACTCAATGTCATCCACTGAGAGAGATAGGTTTTGCAGTGAAAAGCAAATGTATACGTTTTTCTCTACCAGGACATGTAAAAACATAGAAACACCTGCCACACTTTTTAAATACAATGTGCCCTACCCTGTGGGTTGTTTAGGGACAACGCCAGAGGTGGCGTATATGTATTAAAAAGAAAGGTTTAGGTCTGGAAAAAGGTTTATTTTTCCTGGTCGAATTTGCAGTTTTAAACTCCACTACAGACTGCAAAGGCAGGCCTAAGACATATTTTATATTTTAAAGTGCTACTTTAGTAGGTGGCACAATGATTGCTACAGGTCAAGTAGTAGCATTCAATTTACACGTCCTGGGTACATACAGTATGATGTACTAGGGACTTAAAAGTAAATTAAATGTGCAAATCAGGTGCAGGCTAATTTTTCCATGTTTTTAGGAGAAAGCATGTGATAGCACTGGTAAGCAATCCTAATGCCAACATAAACAAATGCGGAAATAGGGTGTCTGAAGGCAAAAGGTTTTGGGGGCGACCCTGCAGAGAGGTCCAAGTTCAATAATCTTGTTCCTTGATCTGCCCTTACTTGCGACTAGCATATGGGATGGGAAGGGTAGAATGTTTGCAAAACCTAGAGTTTACCCAACTAAAATGTACAGCAAAATGATTGGTCCATATAAAAGGAACTAGTTGTTGCATAAACAATGACAAATTGTTGCAGCTAAATCAAGTTTACATCCAGCCTCATATGTATCATAGTAAAATAATTGTAATAAGTACTGAAACAATGTCTAAAAAGTTCTTGCATCTGAGAATCAGCCTGTATATCAACATGCAGGTTCAAATCGCTAAGGACAGTAAAGCTGGAAAAGTGAGGTGAATAATGTGCAAGAACAGCGTTGGGAGAGTTAATAATAGAAGTACCCAGTCCTGGAGGCCTATAAATTAAAGATCCCGCAAACAAGGTATTGTGTGCGTACTAATACAAAAATCAAGTCCTTCCACATCTACAAGGAGGGAGTGGAAAAGTAATGCACTGACAGAAGTCTATAAAAATAAAGGCTGACACTGTCAAACTGCATAATGTTGTACCCATGTGGGACAGCCATAGCTATGCCTGGGCTCAAAGAGAAATTGGTCAATGCCTCCATAAGAAAGACCAAATTAATTATTGAATCACTAACTAGGTCAGCAATGCCTAATGGATGTTAAGCAAGAGAACATGCATTGATAACACAGTCTTTGAAATCATCTGGAAGTTTAGCGAGAACCTTATGTTTTTTATCCCTAATGAGGTTGAATTTAGTTGGTGAGGCAAAGGCCATGATCATCTTACTACAGTAAATGCAGGAGACAGGACCAGAAAGGTTTGTACCTCCGAGTCAGCCTTTCACTATGCTTTGCTACCCCAACTCTTGAGTTCATCAGAGGTGTAAACCAGTCTTGTAGCATCTCAGTTAAAAAAAATGGGTAAAATGGCTGGTGCTGGCTGAGGAAGGGATGTGGATGGGTGAAGAAGGGTGAACATTTAGCTCTCTTTTAAAGAGTCAAGTGCATCACTGTGACCATAAACAACTAGAACGCCCAAAACCCAAATGCCACCCTCCTGTGTTTTGAGGGAGGACAAATGTCTGCAAGCCACCTGAGCCCTCTCCCATAACAGAGCCTGGACAGGAGAGTTAAAGTGCTTATACAGAAGGGGGAACTGGTTTAGTTAAAAAAAAAAATACATCAATTTCAAACAGCTCAATTTTAAAACAGAGAACCACATAATCATTTAGTATGTGTGGCAAAGTAAAGCAGGGTAAAACAAGTGACAGAACATAACTGATCCTCCTAACAAGGTTAAAAATTCACTGTGAAAACTGCAAAGTGTCCTAAAGTACAAATAAAGTAATAGAGTTATCACAGTTGAATAACTAAGCTATCGGAGAGGAAAGGCAAGTTTATTGGCTCTCCCAAAGATAAATCACTTTCAATAACTCATTCTAAAAAATAAAATGAGCAGCTGCCCTGGTGAGTATGAGACAATTTTGAAAGATGGTGGTCAGCCCTGGCTGAACCTACAGTACACTTTCGATGGTATGATATGATCCTTTATGTAGGACAGAATGGTATTTTAAAATATGAGGTGACAAAAGCACGCTGCTTTGAACACAGCACATTTGGCTGTAAGGAGTCAGTGAGCAGCTTGAGGCTCAAGGTGGTTGGAAATGAGGATCTTGCTGGACATGCCTTTATTAAGGCAAAAAATCTTACCTCAAAAGCTGCACCAATTTCCACACCCTGACCAGAAACCTCTATTCAGCTGGCCTCCTTTTCCCCACTTCTCCCACGTGTGCAAACCAAGACTAAAGAGACATATATCAATATCATTTGTATTCTCCTACTAGTCCTCCCCTGATACCGCTCACATATGTTGCTGAATATCACAGAATGGAAAGTTTTAACCCTTATCCTTATTGCACTAAAACATAGGACCAGATTCACAAATATTGGTGTATGAGTAGGTGTCACTTACTCCTGCAGCATTTGTAACTTACTCACAAATATTAGGAGGAAACCAGAACTGCTGGTAAATTCCACATGGCTTACTCCTGAAATTCAGGAGTACTATGAAGGTAAGTCATGGAAAAATTCTTGTGATTTAGGGACATATTTACATTCTTGCATCGTCTTCACCAAGGGCTAGATATACAAACAGTTTTAGACGTTGCAAATCCTGAGTCCCATTATATGTGTGAATATTCAGCTGCTAAAAAGGTTTTCTCTATGTATCCAACCCTGTTTAGAAGTCTGTAAAGTATTACTTCTTTTACAGTATTACAGTTTGGATAGGGATGTTGAGGGTGTCAATTCCAAATTGTGTTTCTTATCCATGTGCATTAATAGTTACCAATCATAAATCAGATTGCAAGCTACTGAAAAAAGACTGTGAGAAAGAAATTGTGTTGTTGGTTGACTGGGGTTAGCACTCTGGTCAAGCAACAGCTGCAATCCCTTGCAGGGTAAACCACAAAAAGTCAATACATTAACATGTGCTTAACCCTGGGTAGTTTGACACAAAAAGCAGTTAGGCTTAACTTAGAGGCAATGTGTAAAGTTTTTATGCAGAACACAAACAGCAATAAACTGAAACACATCACAAGAAAATCCCAAACAAAACGAAAAAACGACAAAAATCCAATCACTGCAACAGAGTCATGCATTTTTAAAGTTTTTAGTGAAAACTAACACCTGAAAGATCAAAGCGCCAACTGTGGACACCTAGTTGTGCGAGACAGGGTTAAAGTAAAGGAATATGGCTGATCGCGCTGGAGCACAGTTCGAATACAAGAAGTAAATTGGGCCCATCAGTTCTTACCTTTGTACTTAGAACAATTCTTGAGAAAAATGTTTTGAGAAGGTAACATTCAGCATGGCAAGGCTGCAGGTGGTGTCTGAACATGGAGCGTCGTCGTCAGATAGCCTTGGGTAAAGCTGCGGTGAAGATTTGTTAGTTCAGACCTAAAGCGTGATTTAGATCATGATGGAGGGCAATACTCCACCACAAACGTGACAGATATCCCATCCACTGTTATACAATCCCATTATATCCTATGGAGATCATAATTCAGCGAACTGGATGTCTCCCACGTTCATGACAGAGTATTCCATCCACGAGATCTAAATCAGACCCAAAGTCTCTGAAATGGAAGTCAGAAATCTCCTGCGGCACGAGGTAGAGGGCTTTAGCCAAAGACAGTTCCATGAGGATGGCTGTCCTTTGGTGAAGGACCATTAAAATGGAATGGCTCCTGCAGAGAAGAAGGTAGCAGGAGATGCTGCAAAGTCAATCCAGCCAGCAATGCGCCTCAGGTAGATAGATGAACAAGTTGGTCCCAGTCTCCTACTGGTTCTCAGGGCAGTTTTTAGCCAAATATTATCTGTCCCCATTTTTGGATTTTGGCTATCTGGGCACCTATAGCATCACTTTCAAGGCTTCAAGATTGGATGGGCACTCACAGAGGCTGGATCCAGGCATGGGTTTAAGATGGAGGCAGCCTTTTGTGTCTCTGTGGCTCTAAACAGTAGTCCAGCAAACTGGCCCTTGTGAGCCACTCTGGAGGTCCTGGGACAGTTGAAGTTCCAGTGCTTGCCCCCCGGCAGAAGATAGCAGAGTAGCAGGAGAAACAGGGAAGCAATCCAGCAGGGTGCACGTCTTCCAGTGCAGCAGTCCAGCAGAGGGACAGTCCTTTCAGCATCACAGCAGTCCTTGTTCCTGGCAGAGTATCCACAGGTCCAGAAGTGTGCAGAAGAGTTACTGTCTAAGTTCCTAATTTAAACCCTGGTACACTGGCTCTACAAAATGGGAAAGGCTTCTAGGTAGTGGCTTTGAAGTGTGTATTTCCTCATGGTGTTTGAGTGGCTTTGAAGTGTGTGTTTCCTCATGGTGTTTGAGTGGCTTTGAAGTGTGTATTACTTTGTGGTATTTCCTGACCCTCCCCCCCAGCTCTGGCTCTAAGCTGGTTGGAGTAACAATACAGGGACTCTAGGCCCTTTGTGTAAAGGCAGAACCCAGGCTATTCAGTTGTAAGTGGGGCTGTGCTCAGCTCCACACTCCCAACCTGCAAGCAGGTGGCCCATTGAGGCACACCTAATCTCCCTATTGTTTCACTGTCACGAGGAATTGAAAACGTTTAACCGTCAGTTACATCCAATCAAATGACCCAAGGCAGACTGCAGACACAAAGGGCTAATGGTAGGAAAATGGCAACTTCCTAAAAGTGGCACTTTCAAAATTGCAATGAAAAATCTGACATTAAAGATGGTTTATAATTGCAATTTCATAGACACAAAACATGACATAGCTACCAGCTCCCAATTGGAAATTATGGCTTATTAAATGTAATAAGGAACCCCAATGTTATCCTAAGGGAGGCTTAGGCATCACAGTAGTAAAATCAAATTGGGAGTGTTTTACCACCACGATATTCAAAGCTTGAATGTACATGTGAGTTCTTTTAATTACACAGCACCCTGCCCTGTGGGCTACCTAGACCTTACCTTAGGGGTGTTTGATAGGTCATATAAGGGAGGTTCAAGACTTGGCAAGGGGGTTTAAATGCCAACTTGAAATGGCAGTTTAAAACTGCATTCAGGCTGCAATGGCAGACCTGGAACATGTTTAAAGATACTACCTAAGTGGGTGCTACAATAAGTGCTGCAGGCCCACTAGTAACATTTAGGCCCTCATTATGAACATGGCGGTAGACACCGTACTGGCGGTGGTGGCGGTAACAACCACTAACAGACTTGCGGTCCGAACTGCCAAATAATGAACCAACTTAAACAAAGGCATCATGAAAACCACTCACTGCCAGCAGAGGAGTGCCGACAATGACAGCAGAGCCCGCCCACAGGCCAACGGAATGGCCCTACCCGCCCATCAAATAATGAAGCACTAGACCGCCATCAGTTCCGGGGCAGGAACCACCGCCACACAATGCCAGGCGGAAACAAACCAAATATAAGGAAACACTCACGGAAGGCTCACACAACACGCCAAAGCAGACATGGATAGAGAGTTGCAGATCATGCCAGCACTGCTCCTTGCCATATACCTTAACGACCGAGACCGCAGACGAAGACGATGACGGTAAGTACCGCAACCTACTAACAAAGGGAAGAAAGGGCACAGTTACATACCCACCCACTCCACACACCCTGCAACGCTCCCCCAACCCTTCACAGCAGCACAAGCCATACACCCCACAGCGAGAGGTACTTACCCGACACAAGGCAAATCTACCCTGCCCAAAGTACACACATGTGCTCAATTTACAACTGGGAGGGTGGGCTTAGATTTACGTTTGGAAGGTGGAGGGGGCTTGGGTTTTGTGCTTGCAGCTGGTGGAGCGGACTTGGCCTGGGGTGCAGCAGATGTTCCTGGGCCTGCACAGGGTCTCTTCCTCACAGGGGAGGTAGCACAGGAATGGGAAGGGCAGACAGGGACGGGCTGTGATGTGGGAGGAGTGGACAGGGCAAAGAGGTGGGCATGTTTAGGGACAAAACGCGATGGGCTAGTGGGTTCAAATAGGTCTACACGGGATAGGAAAAGTTTCTTAGGTGCAAATGGGGGGGACGTGTGGGGGAAGGTGTGGGAGTGGAGGTGGAGGGAGTGGCTGTAGGAGATGTAGGTGTGCGTGACGTGGGTGCAGGTGACTGGACAGTATGCTGAGGTGTGGTGGATGTGTGATGGGTGGGTGTTTTGGTGAGTTTGAGTGTCTTGGGAGGAGGGGGGTGGACACAGTGGGACAAGCCAGGCTGCCAGTGTAAATGTATGTTGTCTGGGTGTCTGCAAGTCTGGTGAGTGCACTGCATGTGTCAACTAAAGTCATTGTGGTGAGTGCAGGTGTGGTGTCTGCGGTGCATGAATGGATGTTTGATATTGTGGTGACTGCAAGAATAAGGTCAGCAACATTGAATGAGGGTGCAGTGCCTGTGGGTGTGCATGTAGAGGGGACAGACAGGGAGGTGGAAGAGGTGGACGTACTGGGGGAAGTGGATGTTGGTTTGTGTGCATTTGTATGTTGGCTGTGTGTATGCATGTGGTGGGAGGTGTGGTCCTTGTTTTTCGAAGTATGCTTCTTGTGTGTTGAGGTGTGTGCCTGCGATTTTAGAATGTGTGCTTTGGAAGGGTGAAAGAAGTGGGGTGCTGGAAGGGGTAGAGGTGGTTGCAAGGGGGACGGAATGACCAGGGACATTGGCTGCCGTCAAAGAGGAGGCCAGGGCCTGAAAAGATTTCTGTAGGCCAGACACAGCACCGTGAATGACATCCAGATAGGCATTGGTCTACTGCACCTCTGATGCTAGCCACTGGATGGCATTGACAATGGTTGTCTGCCCTACAGAGATGGTTCTAAGGAGGTCAATAGCCTCCTCCGTGAGGGCAGCAGGGCTGACTGGGGCAGGGGAGGAGGTGCCTGGGGTGAAGGAGATGTCCATCCTTCTGGGTGAGCAGGCACGGGCAACTCAGTGGGGAGCAAATGTGAGGGTGGGAATGGTATGTGGGGTGGCGGAAGATGACACAGAAGGGGTGGGCCCACTAGGCTCCTCCACCATCAGGGAGCTCCCATCAGAGGAGGTATCAGAGTCACTACCTCCAGTGGTACTTGCCTCCCCTGTGGTACGCCCCTCGCCCTCCAACCCACTGGTCCCCTTGGCATCGGACGACTCTGTCTCCGAGGAACCGTGGGCCGCTGCATTTCCACTCGCCGCTGCCTCAGATCATTCGCCAGATGATGCTGATGTACACAGACAACACAAGAGAACTGGGATGGGGAGACAAAAAAGGAGAGACATTTGTAAATAGCTGAATGGAGGTACAGAACTGGTTCACACATACACCCATCCTGAAAATATTCCACAAGCCAGCACCTACCGCTATACACATGGCTATGCTGCTGCTGCTGTTGTTGTCCGGTCTGTAGCTTGGCCTGTAGTAGGGGCTTCCTGGTCTGTGTGGGCATCATACTGTGTTGGGACAAGGTGCAACAGAGCACCTGCTATGGTGGCCATTGTTGCATTGTGCAGTTTCCACTGCTCCATGGCCTCTTGGTGGTGTGCTACCTGCATCCTTTGACTCTGCTCCAGGGTGGATACTATCAGGGCCAATCTATCCTGGGTATGGTGATATGCTCCCAGGACCTCAGAGATCACATTCTGGGCTGCAGCCTCAATCCTGTGGCCTCCTCCCTGTCCCAGGGATGCTCTCCCACTGGGCTTTGCCCCCTGTGTCCCCTGCACAGGTCTGGCGGTACCACTTGTACTGGGGACATCGTCTTCCTGCCTGTTGGTAGGGGGTGACTGTGGCCTCTATCCATGTGTTCCACCAGTCTGTGGCCTGGATACACAGGGGTGGGGACGGTTGCCTTTGGCTGATGTTGTTGGCTGGGTGGTAGGGGTGTCAGTGGTGTCCTGGGTGGGGCTGCTGGATGATGACAGTCCAGGACTTGTGAGGGGCCAGGGTTATCGTCAATGTCCAGGGGTCTATCCCCAGTGTCCTGGGAGGTGCCTCTGTCTACCTGTGGGGCACTGCCACTCCTTGTCCTGTCCGTCAGGGTGGCATGGGTGGTGATGCCTGTTGGAGGGAATGGACATGTCAGTTACAATTGCATGATCGGATGGGGTACACAGGACTGGGCTGTTTTGTGCAGGTTTTCACACTTTGGGGCCATGCAGGGTGACTTTGGGAGGTTTGCAATGCATTTTGCTTTGGATGTGGGGGTGCCTTGTGGGTGGTGTAGTCCCTTTGTAAGGGATGTGGGCCTGTTAGTGGGTTTTTGGGCATGCAGGGTGAGTGGATGTAGTGATTGTGGCCTGGGTGGGGTAGTGGTCCTGGTGGCTGTTGGAGGGGTGGGGTGGTGCATGCATTACAGGTGTGATGGATATGGGGTAAAAGTAGATGACTTACCCGAGTCCATGCCTCCAGTGAGTCCAGTGAGTCCCTAAGGGTGCAGGATAGCCAATACCTTTTCCTCCCAGTCAGTGTAGTCGGGTGGTGTTGGTGGAGGTCCTCCCCCAGCCTTCTAGACTGCAATGTTGTGCTGGGATGCCATGGACCTGACCTTCCCACGCAGATCATTCCATCTCTTGTGGATCTCATCCCTGGTGCGTGGATGGTGTCCCACTGCATTGACCTTGTTGAGTATTGTCTGCCATAGCTCCATCTTCCTGGCGATGGGTGTGTGCTGGACCTGTGCCCCGAATAATTGTGGCTTGACCTTCAGTATCTTGTCCACCATGGTCCTTAGCTCCCATTCTGTGAAGCGTGGGAGTTTGGGGGGGGGGGTGCCATGGTGTGTGTTGTGAATGGTGTCCTGTGTGGATCTAGGTGAGGGTGCTCTTGTGTGGTTGGGTGTGTGAGTCGTATGATGTGGTGTTCAGTGTCTGCCTGTAGTGTTGTCCGTCTGGCTTCTCCTATTGGCGATGCAAAGGATTGTGGGGTGTGTCTGTGAGTGTTTTATAGTGTTGTGGATGTGTGTCAGGTGTGTGGGTTTCAAACTTGCCAATGTATGCATTTCTTACTGTTGGGTCCACTTGCCGCCCGTGGCGGTATGCACCGCCAATGGTCGTTCAGCTTCCACTGACCGCCGCGGTGATTTGCGCTTCATTATTTGGAGGGCGGGGTGTTTGTGTGCTCGGCGGTGGCGGGGTGGGAGGTCCAGCATTTCCGCCGACATGGTCCTGGCGGTGACTGGTGGCGACTGGTGGCAGGGAGATTTTTGTCGGTTTCTGATTTTTGCATCATTATATGGCGGGTTTCTGTTCACTGCCAATGGCGGTCTTCTGTTTGCCGTCGCCACGGCGGTCAATGGTGTTTACCGCTGTGTTCATAATGAGGGCCTTAATGTACAGGCCCAGGGTAAATGGTATACCACTTTACAAAGAATTTACAAGTAACTTAAATATGCCAATTAGGTATAAGTTAATGTAACCATGTTGTAGGAGAGTGTGCACAAACACTTTAGCACTGGTTAGCAGTGGTAAACTGCACAGAGTCATAAGGCCAACAAAAATGAATTCAGCAAATGTAGAGGGTAAAAAGCAAAAGGTGTAGGGGTGGCCCTGCAGAGTGGTCCAGGTTGAACAATTACCGTCGCTCAAATTGGGTTGGTAACTCAATAGCAAAGTGGAATGTGCCCCCTTTGGACCCCTTTCCCTTCGTGATTTTAGTGAATGTTTCCTGGGGACTAGGCAGTGTTCCAGGGTACCACTGCTAATTCTCACAGTCACAGGCACAGTTTGTGATGTACTTCATGAATGCTAATGATAGAGGTAGGATTACAATCCATTCAAAATTGGAACTTTGTGAACTGACCTATTAGTACATAGATTGGTTCACAAACTGTCACTCTGGTTGCAAACATATTGGTCATATTTTTTTTTTAGAACAGTTTATTGGTACTCCTGAATCTTTAGTTTGGTTTTAACCCTATTGTCTTCCCACCCAACACACACAATATCCTCCTCACATAAACTATTTAGACATATCTTTAAACAAGCTAAATAAATTGAAGTGTTCATTTAGCAATAGCCACCACATCCATGTAAAAGGCTCTTTGTGTTCATGGTGTTTATTCCCACCTCCTACAGTCTTATCATAAGTTGCTTATCAAGTCTTTAAACTGGATACAATTAGAGCAATGAACCAGTGTCTCCAGAGCCTCATTTCTACACATTATCATTCCTAGGTAAGGGAACCCAGTTTCTTCTCAATCTTTTTTCCACCTACATAAACATTCACTACCTCATATTAATACCAAACTGTAGGAGGCTGGCCTGGTTTGTAGTGGGTACCAAGGGGTACTTACACTCTGCACCAGGTCCAGTTATCCCTTATTAGTGCAGAAGAGGTGTCTAGCAGCTTAGGCTGATAGAAAAGGTAGCTTAGCAGAGCAGCTTAGGCTGAACTAGGAGACGAGTGAAGCTCCTACAGTACCACTAGTGTCATATGCACAATATCATAAGAAAATACAATACACAGATATACTAAAAATAAAGGTACTTTATTTTTATGACAATATGCCAAAGTATCTCAGTGAGTACCCTCAGTATGAGGATAGCAAATATACACAAGATATATGTACACAATACCAAAATATGCTGTAATAGCAATAGAAAACTGTGAAAGCAATGTATAGTCACAACAGAATGCAATGGGAGCACATAGGTATAGGGGCAACACAAACCATATACTCTAGAAGTGGAATGCGAACCACGAATGGACCCCAAACCTATGTGAGCTTGTAGAGGGTCGCTGGGACTGTAAGAAAACAGTGAGGGTTAGAAAAATAGCCCACCCCAAGACCCTGAAAAGTGGGTGCAAAGTGCACCTAAGTTCCCCAGAGAGCACAGAAGGCGTGATAGGGGAATTCTGCCAGGAAGACAAATACCAGCAATCCAACAACGATGGATTTCCAGACGAGAGTACCTGTGGAACAAAGGGACCAAGTCCAAGAGTCACGATCATGTCGGGAGTGGGCAGATGCCCAGGAAATTCCAGCTGTTGGTGAAAAGAAGCTGCCACCAGATGGTAAAAGCTGTGGATTCTGCAAGAACGAAGAGGGTTAGAAACTTCCCCTTTGGAGGATGGATGTCCCACGTCGTGAAGAAGCTTGCAGAGGTATTTCCGTGCAGAAAGACCGCAAACAAGTCTTGCTAGCTGCAAGGGTCGCGGTTAGGGTTTTTGGATGCTGCTGTGGCCCAGGAGGGACCAGGATGTTGCTAGTTGCGTGAGGAGACAGAGGGGGCGTCCAGCAAGACAAAGAGCCCACTCAGAAGCAAGCAGCACCCGCAGAAGTGCCGGAACAGGCACTACAAAGTGGAGTGAACCGGAGCTCACCCGAAGTCACAAAAGAAGGTCCCACGACGCCGGAGGACAACTCAGGAGGTCGTGCACTGCAGGTTAGAGTGTCGGGACCCAGGCTTGGCTGTGCACAAAGGAAATCCTAGAAGAGTGCACAGGAGCCGGAGCAGCTGCAAATCACGCGGTACTCAGCAATGCAGCCCAGCGAGGTGAGGCAAGGACTTACCTCCACCAAACTTGGACTGAAGAGTCACTGGACTGTGGGAGTCACTTGGACAGAGTTGCTGAGTTCCAGGGACCTCACTCGTTGTGCTGAGAGGAGACCCAGAGGACCGGTGATGCAGTCTTTTGGTGCCTGCGGTTGCAGGAGGAAGATTCCGTCGACCCACGGGAGATTTCTTCGGAGCTTCTAGTGCAGAGAGGAGGCAGACTACCCCCACAGCATGCACCACCAGGAAAACAGTCGAGAAGGCGGCCGGATCAGCGTTACAAGGTCGCAGTAGTCGTCTTTGCTACTTTGTTGCAGTTTTGCAGGCTTCCAGAGCAGTCAGCGGTCGATTCCTTGGCAGAAGGTGAAGAGAGAGATGCAGAGGAACTCTGATGAGCTCTTGCATTCGTTATCTGAAGAATTCCCCAAAGCAGAGACCCTAAATAGCCAGAAAAGGAGGTTTGGCTACTTAGGAGAGAGGATAGGCTAGTAATACCTGTAGGAGCCTATCAGAAGGAGTCTCTGACATCACCTGCTGGCACTGGCCACTCAGAGCAGTCCAGTGTGCCAGCAGCACCTCTGTTTCCAAGATGGCAGAGGTCTGGAGCACACTGGAGGAGCTCTGGGCACCTCCCAGGGGAGGTGCAGGTCAGGGGAGTGGTCACTCCCCTTTCCTTTGTCCAGTTTCGCGCCAGAGCAGGGCTGGGGGATCCCTGAACCGGTGTAGGCTAGCTTATGCAGAAATGGGCACCATCTGTGCCCATGAAAGCATTTCCAGAGGCTGGGGAGGCTACTCCTCCCCAGCCGTGACACCTTTTTTCCAAAGGGAGAGGTTGTAACACTCTCTCTCTGAGGAAGTCCTTTGTTCTGCCTTCCTGGGCCAAGCCTGGCTAGACCCCAGGAGGGCAGAAACCTGTCTGAGGGGTTGGCAGCAGCAGCAGCTGCAGTGAAACCCCAGGAAAGGTAGTTTGGCAGTACCCGGGTCTGTGCTAGAGACTCAGGGGATCATGGAATTGTCTCCCCAATGCCAGAATGGCTTTGGCATGACAATTCCATGATCTTAGACATGTTACATGGCCACGTTCGGAGTTACCATTGTGACGCTATACATATGTTGTGACATATGTATAATGCACGCGTGTAATGGTGTCCCCGCACTCACAAAGTCCGGAGAATTTGCCCTGAACAATGTGGGGGCACCTTGGCTAGTGCCAGGGTGCCCACACACTAAGTAACTTAGCACCCAACCTTTACCAGGTAAAGGTTAGACATATAGGTGACTTATAAGTTACTTAAGTGCAGTGGTAAATGGCTGTGAAATAACGTGGACGTTATTTCACTCAGGCTGCAGTGGCAGGCCTGTGTAAGAATTGTCAGAGCTCCCTATGGGTGGCAAAAGAAATGCTGCAGCCCATAGGGATCTCCTGGAACCCCAATACCCTGGGTACCTTAGTATCATATACTAGGGAATTATAAGGGTTTTCCAGTATGCCAATGTAAATTGGTGAAATTGGTCACTAGCCTGTAAGTGACAATTTGGAAAGAAATGAGAGAGCATAACCACTGAGGTTCTGGATCAAATCAAATCAAATCATTAACATTTATAAAGCGCGCTACTCACCCGTGCAGGTCTCAAGGCGCTAGGGGAAAAAGGGGGGGTTATCGCTGTTCGAACAGCCAGGTCTTTAGGAGTCTCCGGAAAGCGGAGTGGTCCTGGGTGGTCCTGAGGCTGGTGGGGAGGGAGTTCCAGGTCTTGGCCGCCAGGAAGGAGAAAGATCTCCCACCCGCCGTGGAGCGGCGGATGCGAGGGACAGCAGCGAGTGCGAGGCCAGAGGAGCGGAGGAGGCGGGTGGGGACGTAGAAGCTGAGGCGTCTGTTGAGGTATTCAGCAGAGCCTCAGTGAGACAGTTAGTCAAAACACAGGTAACACATACAGGGCACACTTATGAGCACTGGGGCCCTGGCTGGCAGGGTCCCAGTGATTCATACAACTAAAACAACATATATACAGTGAAATATGGGGGTAACATGCCAGGCAAGATGGTACTTTCCTACACAAACTGATTGGCTATTTTCACAAATAGGCTCATACTCAAAACACTGATCCTGAGTGTAAGGTTTTTTATGGAGGTTCCACTGAATTTTCTTCCTGAGACCTCTTCTACTGCATTACACTACAGCGTACCATACCTTTCTTTAAAGATCTGTATTCTGCTGATTCTGCCCTCTGTAATGGTTTTCGAGCTGGGAAATTATATTCAGGTCCTTTACTACCCTGGGACTCCCTTTCTTGAAATTGGTTTTGTGCTGGCCATTGAGCAGTTCAAACTCTCACTCTGTTTGTGATCACACCTTAATGGCCACCTTCATTATTTCTGGATTCGCAAAGATTGACCACTGCCTCACCTTCTTACCAACTTTCTCTATCTGCCTATGAGACATTCCTACAAATAAAAAATTATATTTAAGTAACTAATATGTTTATGATGTATATCATGATTCACTGTTCACTGTTTGTTGACACTCACAATCACCTACAAATCTGTAAAAGTACTAAGCAGTGAGGTCATCAATAATGTATTTTGATATGTCATCACTAATGTAATCAATGACGTCATTAAGCATGTCATGAGCGATGTCATATTTGAGGTCATAAGTAGTTTATGACTGGGACATGAGTTATGGCTATATCAGATTCATATAACTGGTGAATTTCAGTGTTTTTGCTGGTTTACAATGTTATGTTTTAACTGACATTTTTAACTAACTATAGCATCACTTTAAAATGTTTTGCATTAATTTCTGAAGTTTTTCTAAATATTAAGTTAGTTATTATTACTAGACCTGATTATTACGTTTCAATACCCTTTGTTCTTTTCAGTGAATATCTAGTGTTTTTAACAGTAAAGTATAACCTTACTGTCATATTTAACTATAATGCTACTTTAATCTTTGTTTTTTTCTGTGAATATTTCTAATGTAAAGTATGACCTTACTATCAGACCTAATTATGATGTCACTTTTATATTATATATTTTTTTATTCTTGGGGAGACTCGAAAGAGATAGTAGCCGATTAAAGAACAACATGGGGACATTTAATATTGTTTTTCACATGAAACCAGAGAACTTCTTGCAAGAGAAAATAGAAAAATTGGAAACCGTTACTATAATATGTAATAGTGCTATCTGAGTACTGCAGGGATTGGGGAGAGATTGGCCTCTCCATGCAAACCACTCTCCAATGTGATGGGCATGAGCTGTAGGGAGTGGGGATTGAGTGGCCCCTCCACAAATACCACTCCCCAGAGCAATAGGTGTTCACTGTAAGGTGTGAGGAGTGAGTTCTCCCTCCACACAGACCACTTCCCAAGGTGACACACAAGTGCTGTAGGGGGTAAGGAGAGAGCAAACCTCTCCACACCCTAGTGCCCAGAGCATGAATCACAGAGACTGAGAGAGTCCCAGCGGGGGAAAAGGGGAAATTAGGATGGGAACAGCTGGGAAGGAGACCTGTAGGAAACAAAAGGTTAAAACACACAATATCAAGATTATATCACGTTATTATATAGTAAACTATGATTCTAAGCATTGTCATACTGTAACCATGGATAACTTAAGCATGGACTAAAGGGCCATATGTACTAAAGCATTGTCCCATAGACACAGAATGGGTAAAATCCTTTGGTACATATGGCCCAAAATAACTAGGCCTCAAGACGTCTGGTTACCTGGGAAGGAGTCAAGAATGATTAATACAACTTCTCAATGAACCTCTTAATGAAATGTTACACTTTGACTAGGAATATAAAAACCCTCTAGAATTATGTTCTCAAAATCAAACATGGTCTTTTTGCATGACATCAAGAAAATAATCTGAACATTTTCTGGAAACACAATAGGAGTTGTATTAAGAGACTTATTATGCATATATAATGTAACATCTAGAATTTTAACATTTTAGTTTTAAAATGCAGAAACATTAATTGCGCGCATTGCTGATTTCAACAAGAATATGAAAATGCCATGAAATGATCGCGCACACTGGAAGCGATCTGAAACATCAAGTTTTAATTGCGGGAATGAATCGTGCATCTTGCCGATTCAAATGCCACCATGTAAATACCATAAAATGGTTGCGCACAATGAGCATCAAGAGTTAAACACAAGGAATGAATTGCATGTCTTGCCGATTCAAATGCCACCATGTAAATGCTATGAAATGGTTGCGCACAATGAGTATCAAGAGTTAAACACGAGGAATGAATTGCGCATCTTGCCGATTCGAATGCCACCTTGTAAATGCCACGAAATGGTTACGCACAATGCGTATCAAGAGTTAAACACAAGGAATGAATCGTACGTCTTGCCAATTCGAATGCCACCATGTAAATGCCACGAAATGGTTGCGCACAATGAGTATTAAGAGTTAAATACAAGGAATGAATCGCGTGTCTTGCTGATTCGAATGCAAGCATGTAAATGCCATGAAATGGTAGCGCACAATGAGAATCAAGAGTTAAACACGAGAAATGAATCGCGCGTCTTGCCGATTCGAATGCCACCATGTAAATGCCATGAAATGGTAGCACACAATGAATATCAAGAGTTAAACACGAGGAATGAATCGCGCGTCTTGCCGATTCAAATGCCACTGTGTAACTGCCAAGAAATGGTAGCGCACAATGAATATCAAGAGTTAAACACGAGGAATGAATCGCGCGTCTTGCCGATTTGAATGCCACCATGTAACTGACAATAAATGGTAGAGTACAATGAATATCAAGAGTTAGACATAAGGAATGAATTGCACGTCTTCGCGATTCGAATATCAACATGCAAATGCCAGAAAAACCCAAGCGCACTTTCACACGCACAAGGTAAAATCTCTCAACATGAAAATTAGGCCCAAGAACTCGAATGCCTTCGAAAATGGGATCGGGGGCCCAGCCCGACCTCCATCTTACCGCCCTGATCAAGGATCACCAATACAATGAAGGGCAAGGCCTGGAAGATCAAAGTAGGCCTCCGGAACAGGAGCTCAGGAATTTGCTGCTGCTCTGCACCGGGACCTCTGAATAGTGAGCACATGGAGATGGGTTGGCTCCCTTTTATAGAGTCTGGCCCAGCCCACAAACCACACCTAGTCATGCTGCAGGGAAAGCTTCTAGAAGGCGCTGGAAAGGGACCACACCCTGACACACTCTGAAAGCCTGCAGCAATGCATTGCAAATGAACAGTATTTATAAGCACCTTGAATATAAGTCTTCAAGATTAAACTCTGCAATGTAAAAAGTTAAACAACAGCATATCAGCATAATGCATGAATTATGTTATATCATAATTGCTGGGTTTTTGCATTCCATTCGCCCGTAGAGCGTGCACTGCCCTGATGTTGACAGTGCTCCCCTCTCCCAGACGCGCTCTCGGGCCTGGCTTGCCTGGATTGAGATGATGAAAACGCCTCACAAGTAGTGGAGCATGAATATCAGAAGCAGAAACCCATGAGTTACTTTCAGGGTCATAACCTTTCCACAAGATTAAGTACCATTGGTTACGCCCTCTCAGATTGGAATCCAACACCTTCTTGACTTCGTATTCCAATTACCCCTGTACTAGAACTGGAGCTGGATGAGGGCGGACCTTCTCGACCGCCTTTTTCAGGAGGGAAGTGTGGAACACTGGATGAATACGTAATGACCTTGGTAATTGCAGTTTATAGGTCACAGGATTGAATTGCTGAAGGACAGTGTAGGGACCTATGAATTTTGGATTAAACATGTGCTTTTTCTTAAAGTCTATGGTGGTCATTACAACCCTGGTGGTCGGTGTTAAAGCGTTGGTAAAACCGCAAACAGGCCGGTGGTCAAAAAAATGGAATTATGACCATGGCGGAAACCGCCAACATAGACAGCCACTTTAACACTCTGACTGCCACGGCGGTACAAACAAACAGCGCGGCGGTCACCGCCAACAGACAGGCGGGAGATAATGTACCGCCCATACTATTAGAACTGGCCAATCCGACACCTTTTCCGGGGCCGATTACCCGCGAATAAAAACACGGCAGAAACAGGACTTGGAAGGGAAAACGCTCACCTCTACACAACCCACGGGGAACCAGGACGTTATGGAACCGGAACTCCAGATCCTACCAGACATTATCTTCCTGCTCCTCTACCAGGAGCACGAACGCCGGCGGATAAGACAACGGTGAGTACTGCACCTACGACACAGGGATGGGGTATGCAAAAGAGAGTGACACACACACGCAACACGCAAAATCCCCACCCCCACCCTCACCCACTACAACACACACGCTAATACACATTGATACATAACAGTCCCACCCCCAACCCCCCCTGGAAGAATGCAAGGACAAAAGGAAATGAGACAAATTATTGTGATATATTTAATTGCATACATCAAAAATATTTACAAATACATACATTGGTACTATATACAATTATATACACCAAGAACAAAAGTCCAAGAGATTCCACCATCATAGTCCATGGATCACTGGGCCCAAAAGGCATGGGCGAGACCCACACTCAATACCCGATCAAAACAGAGAGAACACTGCAGGGGCATCAGATACAAATAAAACAGGCACCTCAGGGGGAAGGGAAGGGGGGGATTGCACTACGCCAAATCCACGAGGGGGCTCCATTCCCACTGATGTATCCTGGGGAGTGCAAAGCCACAGTCTCTCAAGTCTCTACAGAGGGTGGTTTGCCCACTGTTCAATCCTGGGGAGTGCAAAGCCACAGTCTCTCAAGTCTCTACAGTGGGTGGTTTGCCCACTGTTCAATCCGTGGGAGTGCAAAGCCACAGTCTCTCAAGTGGATGCTTTTCTCCACTGGTTCGGGAGGGGGTCTGGTGCCCAGAGTGTGTCATCCTGGCAAGGACTGAGGTAGTAGATGTGATACTCCACTGGTTCTGGAGGAGGCTTGGTGCCCAGAGTGCTTCATCCTGCCAAGGACTGAGGTAGTGGATGTGATACTCCACTGGTTCTGGAGGGGCCTTGGTGCCCAGAGTACTTCATCCTGCCCAGGACTGAGGTAGTGGATGTGATACTTCACTGGTTCTGGACAGGGCTTGGCACTCAGAGTGCTTCATCCTGCCCGTGGCGGACTCTGTAGCGTCGGAATCATTAGCGCTTCCTGGCCAGCGGTTCTGATGCTGGCGGTCTTGTCCTGCCCTGCGGGGCTGCTGCTGGCGGTCACTTCCTGGGCAATGTGGCTGATGACGGTCGCTTCCTGGGCAGTGTGGCTGATGGCGGTCACTTCCTGGGCAGTGTGGCTGATGGCGGTTGCTTCCTGGCCAGTGGTTCAGCTGCTGGCGGTCTTGTCCTGCCCTGCGGGGATGCTGCTGGCGGTCTTGTCCTGCCCTGTGGGACTCCCGCTGGCGGTCTTGTCCTGCCCTGCGGTTCAGCTGCTGGTGGTCTTGTCTTGACCTGCGGGGCTTCTGCTGGTGGTCTTGTCCTGCCCTGCGGGGCTGCTGCTGGCTGTCGCTTCCTGGGCAGCGGGGCTGGTGGCGGACTTGTCCGCCGTGCTGATCTTTCCAGACTTGCCGGTTTTACTGTGCCCCTTTCCCACCTTGGATGGTGTCGCAGCTGTCTCCACACTCCCAACGGTCCACCTGGGAGCGGCTTTGGTGGCTGGTTTCTTTCCCCTCTCTCGCCGGTCCAACTTTTTATGCTTGACAGGTGGGGGACTGTCAGTGCTCTGGCTCTTTGCCACACTGCCTGCCCTGCTGCCTGGTGCACTCCATAATCCGGTGACTACTGTCACCACTGGTCGCGCAGATGTTGTGGCTGAGGTGCTGGGTTGTGGCCTGGAGAGGCGGCCCCTAGGAGACTGAAGGGGTGGGGAGGTGAGGGGAAGAGGTCAAGTTTGGCCAGGAAAAGTTTTTTGGGAGCACTGGGACGGGTAGATGAAGGGGGTTTGGGAGTGGAGGAAGAGGTAGTGGTTGTAGGAGGTGTACATTTGCTGACTTTGGGTGAAGGTGCATGGGCTGGAGGCTGTCGTGAGGTGGATGGCTATTGGGTGGGTGTGTTGCTGCGTTTGTGTACCTTGGGAGGTGGCCTCACAGACACACTGGGAGGGGACACAGGGGATGTGTAAATGGTAGTGGGGGTGGTGAGTGCACGTGAGCGGGGTGTGGTGGTGGGTGTGATGGTGATGGACGTAGTGTCTGAGGATGTAGTGCATGCAGGTGTGAGTGGAGATGAGACAGGGAGGGAGGGGGGAGACAAGGAGGAGGGGGACACATTGGAGGCAGTGGATGTTGGTGTGTCTGCAAGTGTGTGATGCTTGCATGAGTGCCTGTGGGATGTGTGGTGCTTATGTTTGCCTGAGCTTCCCTTGTGTGTTGAGGTGTGTGCATGCTGGTCTGAGGGTGTGCTTGGGATAGGCTGAGGTACAGGGGTGTGGGTCTGGGTGGAGGAAGTTGGAGGGGGGAGGCTAGAGACAGGGACAACAGCTGCCATCAGTGCAGAGGCCAGAGTCTGAAAAGCTGCCTGACCAGAGTGAATACCCTCCAGGAATGCATTGGTTTGTTGCAACTGCCTCTCTGCACCCTGGATGGCATTCAAAATGGTAGACTGCCCAACAGGAGGGACCTGAGGAGGTCAATGGCCTCCTCACTGAGGGCAGCAGGGGTGACAGGGGCAGGGGCTGAGGTGCCTGGGGCGAAGGAGATGCCCACCATCCTGGGTGAGCGGGTGCGTGGAAAAGAGTGAGGGGCTGCTGGGAGGGTGGTGCTGGTGGGGGGGTGGCGGCTGTACCTGTAGATGCGGGGGGCACAGATGTGGCCGCCACCGCAAGGGAGCTCCCATCAGAGGAGGAGTCTGTCTCGCTGTTGTCAGCTCCTGTCCCCGCCGTGGAGCTCCCCTCGCCCTCCGTCCCACTGGTGAATTCGGAGTCCGTAGTTTCGGCCTCCAGGGCCATGTGGGATGCAACTCCCTCCTGCTCCGGTGCCACTGCTACTCCACCTGATGACGCTAATGCACACAAGTACAGGTAGACCACAAAAAGGGGGGGGGGAAGACAGAAGAAAGACATGTTCAGTGCATGCAAGACTGCTATCGTTGGCGGACACGACAGACACAGAAGCCCCCTGCACTACGCTGCACACTTGGGGTCCAATATTCAATCCCTGGGACATGGCTTACATGGCTATGGCCGATTTCTGCACACATGGATGTCACAGGAGCCTGACTAGGTGTAGTTGGCACTGTACACAGGTGGGGTGGGGTGCCACAGGGCCTGCCTGAAGAAGGGAACTTAAGTAGCAAACTCGCCCTGGCATAGGGGAACCCACAGCACACCTCCCCCACCCAGACACCTCCAATGCACACAGAATCGGCAGAATGAGAGTGTACTCACCCCCTTGTGTCTGCTGTGATGCCCTCAAGCACCCATCTAAGTCCGGATGCGCCACCGCCAGGATCCTGAACATTAGGGGGCTCATAGTGCGAAGGCCACCCCTCCCACGTTGGGAGGCCATCCCCAGCTGGGCCTCCGCCTTCTTCTTGCTCCAGCGGCAAATGTCCTCCCATCTTTTCCGGCAGTGGGTGATCCGTCTGTGGTAGACCCCAAGGGTCTGGACTTCCTTGGCGATGGCACGCCACATGTCCTTCTTCTGGTGGGCGCTGACCTACAGGAATTGTACAGGGGAAAAGAGAAGTAATTACCAACTGCACCGTCACATTCATTGGCCCGCATACCTACCCTTGACATGGTGCACATGCACTCACCGTCGTTTCATGGACGCCTCATTCACACCCCCCCTATCTTTCAGCCACCCCACTTGTAGGAGGCTGGCCTGGCTTATAGTGGGTACCAAGGGTACTTACACTCTGTGACAGGCCCAGTTATCCCTTATTAGTGTAGAAGAGGTGTTTCTAGCAGCTTAGGCTGATAGAAGGTAGCTATGGCAAAGCAGCTTAGGCTGAACTAGGAGACAAGCAAAGCTCCTACTATACCACTTGTATCATATGCACAATATCATAAGAAAACACAATATACACAGTTACTAAAAAATAAAGGTACTTTATTTTTATGACAATATACCACAAATATCTCAGTGAGTACCCTCAGTAAGAAGGTACTATACACTAGATATATATACACAAACCACAATTAGGTAAGTAATAGCAAGAAAAGTAATGCAAACAGTATAGAATTACAATAAGTTGCAATAGGAGCACATAGGTATGGGGGCAACACAAACCATATACTCCAAAAGTGGAATGCAAACCACGAATGGATCCCAGACCTATGTGAGCTTGTAGAGGGTCGCTGGGACGGTAAAAAACAGTGAGGGTTAGAAAAATAGCCCACCCCAAGACCCTGAAAAGTAGGTGTAAAGTGCACCTACCACCCCCAGAGAGCACAGAAGTCGTGATAGGGGGATTCTGCAGGAAGAACAAACACCAGCAATGCAACAACAATGGATTTCTGGACATGAGTACCTGTAAGACAAGGAGACCAAGTCCAAGGAGGATGGATGTCACACGTCACGATGAAGCTTGCAGAGGTGTTCCCACGCAGAAAGACTGCAAACAAGCCTTGCTAGCTGCAAGGGTTGTGGCAGAGGTTTTTGGGTGCTGCTGTGGCCCAGGAGGGACCAGGATGTCGCCACTTGGAGGAGGAGACAGAGGGGGTGCCCAGAAACTCAGGGAGCCCTCACAGAAGCAGGCAGCACCCGCAAAAGTACCTGATCAGGCACTTGGAAGGAAAGTGAACTGGAGTCCACACAAAGTCACAAAAGGGAGTCCCATGATGCCGGAGGACAACTCAGAAGGTTGTGCACTGCAGAAAGGCGTGCTGGGGACCCAGGCTTGGCTGTGCATGAAGGAAATCCTGGAAGAGTACACAGGAGCCGGAACAGCTGCAAATCACGGGGAACACAGCTTTGCAGTCTAGCGTGGGGAGGCAAGGACTTACCTCCACCAAACTTGGACTGAAGAGTCACTGGACTGTGGGAGTCACTTGGACAGAGTTGCTGTGTGCCAGGGACCACGCTCGTCAGGATGAGAGGGGACCCAGAGGACCAGTGATGCAGTCTGTTGGTGCCTGCGTTAGCAGGGGGAAGATTCCGTCGACCCACAGGAGATTTCTTCGGAGCTTCTGGTGCAGGGTGAAGGCAGGCTACCCCCAGAGCATGCACCACCTGGAAACAGTTGAGAAAGCCGGCCGGATGAGGCGCTACAATGTTGCTGGTAGTCGTCTTGCTACTTTGTTGCGGTTTTGCAGGCGTCCTGGAGCAGTCAGCGGTCGATCCTTTGGTAGAAGGTGAAGAGGGAGATGCAGAGGAACTCAGATGAGCTCCTGCATTTGTTATCTGAAAAATTCCCCAAAGCAGAGACCCTAACTAGCCAGAAAAGGAGGTTTGGCTACCAAGTTAGGAGGATTGGCTACCAAGAGAGGTAAGAGCCTATCAGAAGGAGCCTCTAACATCACCTGCTGGCAGTGGCCACTCAGAGCAGTCCAGTGTGCCAGCAACACCTCTGAATCCAAGATGGCAGAGGTCTGGGGCACACTGGAGGAGCTCTGGGCACCTCCCCTTGGAGGTGCAGGTCAGAGGAGTGGTCACTCCCCTTTCCTTTGTCCAGTTTCACGCCAGAGCAGGGCTGGGGGATCCCTGAACTGGTGTAGACTGGCTTATGCAGAGATGGGCAGCATCTGTGCCCATCAAAGCATTTCCAGAGGCTGGGGGAGGCTACTCCTCCCACCCCTTCTCACCTTTTCCAAAGGGAGAGGGTGTAACACCCTCTCTCAGAGGAAGTTCTTTGTTCTGCCTTCCTGAGTCAGGGCTGCCTGGACCCCAGGGGGGCAGAAACCTGTCTGAGGGGTGGGCAGCAGCAGCAGCTGCAGTGAAACCCCGGAAAGGCAGTTTGGCAGTACCCGGGTTCTGTGCTAGAGACCCGGGGGATCATGGAATTGTCTCCCCAATACCAGAATGGTATTGGGGTGACAATTCCATGATCTTAGACATGCTACATGGCCATGTTCAGAGTTACCATTGTGACGCTACACATAGATAGTGCCCTATGTGTAGGGCACGCGTGTAATGGTGTCCCCGCACTCACAAAGTCCGGGGAATTTGCACTGAACAATGTGGGGGCACCTTGGCTAGTGCCAGGGTCCCCACACACTAAGTAACTTTGCACCCAACCTTCACCAGGTGAAGGTTAGACATATAGGTGATTTATAAGTTACTTAAGTGCAGTGGTAAATGGCTGTGAAATAACGTGGACGTTATTTCACTAAGGCTGCGGTGGCAGGCCTGTGTAAGAATTGTCAGAGCTCCTTATGGGTGGCAAAAGAAATGCTGCAGCCCATAGGGATCTCCTGGAACCCCAATACCCTGGGTACCTCAGTACCATATACAAGGGAATTATATGGGTGTACCAGTATGCCAATGTAAATTGGTAAATTTAGTCACTAGCATGTTAGTGACAAATTTGGAAAGCAGAGAGAGCATAACCACTGAAGTTCTGGTTAGCAGAGCCTCAGTGAGACAGTTAGGCATCACACAGGGAACACATACAGGGCACATACTTATGAGCACTGGGGCCCTGTCTGGCAGGATCCCAGTGACACATGGACTAAAACAACATACATACATACAGTGAAATATGGGGGTATCATGCCAGGGAAGATGGTACTTTCCTACACCACTCCACACAGGCATTGCCCATACAGCATGCTCACAGTGTACTTATCTGTTTGTCTGGAGGACCGTAGAATAGCATGTACTGGGGGAGGACCCCATCAACGAGTTTCTCCAACTCCTCCGTGCTGAAGGCAGGGGCCCTTCCCCAGACAGATGAGCCATTGTCTCTTCCAGACTGAGGCCCGTGCTTCACTTGCAGTGTAGGTCCTCTCCTGTCGAAGATCTGGTATTGAGTGATTGAACAGAGAGAAAATGGCGGTTACGTCCGCAGTGGTGCGTGCCATCACCGCCGGCGTACATCGTCATTGGCTCCTGGGACCCATAGGGCCCAATGTTAACCAATGCAGAATTGCGCCATGGTCTTCGACCACCTACCGCAACGGTGTAGAACGCCAGCGCAGGTACCTCATATCCTCCTGTCCCACTTTACAGGTCAGGCAGCTGCCATTTCATGGGCCCACATGGCATTATCTTTTACTGCGTCACACATACCTAGGCCTTGCCTAACCACTCATACAGGCAACTTTCGATTTATGAATATTTCCAGAGTAAGCTGTGTTTACGTACCTCAGAGTTGGTTGACTTTCTGCTTGCTGTTCTCCTCCATAGGCACCGTCCGCTGGGAGTACAGACCGCTGGTGGACCTATCGACAATGGAGGAAAGACATGTGATCATCACCTACAGGCTTGATCATGCCACAATCCAGGAACTGTGGCCCATATTTATACTTTTTGACGCACAACTGCGCCAACGCAGTTGTGCATCAAAAATCTTACCGCCGGCTAATGCCATTCCAACGCGCCATGCGGGCGCCTTATTTATGGAATGACGTTAGCCGGCGCTGCGGACTGGTGTGCGTCAAAAAAATGACTCACACCAGGCAGCGCCGGCGTATGGGAAAATCAGGGTTGTGCGTCAAAAAATGGGGCAAGTCAGGTCTGAGGCAAAATTCAGGCCTCAAACCGGATTAGTGCCATTTTTTTTGACACCCAACCTCCATTGACATGTGTAGGAGGTTGGACTGGCTTGTAGTGAGTACCAAGGGGTACTTGCACCTTGCACCAGGCCCAGTTATCCCTTATTAGTGTATAGGGTGTCTAGCAGCTTAGGCTGATAGATAATTGTAGCTTAGCAGAGCAACTTAGGCTGAACTAGGAGACGTGTGAAGCTACTACAGTACCACCTAGTGTCATATGCACAATATCATAAGAAAACACAATACACAGTTATACTAAAAATAAAGGTACTTTATTTTTATGACAATATGCCAAAGTATCTTAGAGTGTACCCTCAGTGAGAGGGTAGGAAATATACACAAGATATATATACACAATAGCAAAAATATGCAGTATAGTCTTAGAAAACAGTGCAAACAATGTATAGTTACAATAGGATGCAATGGGGAAACATAGGGATAGGGGCAACACAAACCATATACTCCAAAAGTGGAATGTGAACCACGAATGGACCCCAAACCTATGTGACCTTGTAGAGGGTCGCTGGGACTATTAGAAAATAGTGAGAGTTAGAAAAATAACCCTCCCCAAGACCCTGAAAAGTGAGTGCAAAGTGCACTAAAGTTCCCCTAAGGACAAAGTAGTCATGTTAGAGGAATAATGCAGGAAAGACACAAACCCGCAATGCAACAACTGTGGATTTCCAATCTAGGGTACCTGTGGAACAAGGGGACCAAGTCCAAAAGTCACAAGCAAGTCGGAGATGGGCAGATGCCCAGGAAATGCCAGCTGCGGGTGCAAAGAAGCTTCGACTGGACAGAAGAAGCTGAGGTTTCTGCAAGAACAAAAAGGGCTAAAGACTTCCCCTTTGGTGGACGGATCCCTCTCGCCGTGGAGAGTCGTGCAGAAGTGTTTTCCCGCCGAAAGAACGCCAACAAGCCTTGCTAGCTGCAAATCGTGCGTTTGGCGTTTTTGGACGCTGCTGGGGCCCAGGAGGGACCAGGAGGTCGCAAATTGGACCTGAAGAGAGAAGAGACGTCGAGCAAGACAAAGAGCCCTTATTGAAGCAGGTAGCACCCTAAGAAGTGCCAGAAACAGGCACTACAAGGATGCGTGAAATGGTGCTCGCTGAAGTTGCACAAAGGAGTCCCACGTCGCCGGAGACCAACTTAGAAAGTCGTGCAATGCAGGTTAGAGTGCCGTGGACCCAGGCTTGGTTGTGCACAAAGGATTTCCACCGGAAGTGCACAGGGGCCGGAGTACCTGCAAAGTCGCGGTTCCCAGCAATGCAGCCCAGCGAGGTGAGGCAAGGACTTACCTCCACCAAACTTGGGCTGAAGAGTCACTGGACTGTGGGGGTCACTTGGACAGAGTTGCTGGATTCGAGGGACCTCGCTCGTTGTGCTGAGAGGAGACCCAAGGGACCGGTAATGCAGCTTTTTGGTGCCTGCGGTTGCAGGGGGAAGATTCCGTCGACCCACGGGAGATTTCTTCGGAGCTTCTGGTGCAGAGAGGAGGCAGACAACCCCCACAGCATGCACAAGCAGGAAAACAGTCGAGAAGGCGGCAGGATCAGCGTTACAGAGTTGCAGTAGTCGTCTTTGCTACTATGTTGCAGGTTTGCAGGCTTCCAGCGCGGTCAGCAGTCGATTCCTTATCAGAAGGTGAAGAGGGAGATGCAGAGGAACTCGGATGAGCTCTTGCATTCGTTATCTGAAGTTTCCCCAGAGACAGAGACCCTAAATAGCCAGAAAAGAGGGTTTGGCTACCTAGGAGAGAGGATAGGCTACTAACACCTGAAGGAGCCTATCAGCAGGAGTCTCTGACGTCACCTGGTGGCACTGGCCACTCAGAGCAGTCCAGTGTGCCAGCAGCACCTCTGTTTCCAAGATGGCAGAGGTCTGGAGCACACTGGAGGAGCTCTGGACACCTCCCAGGGGAGGTGCAGGTCAGGGGAGTGGTCACTCCCCTTTTCTTTGTCCAGTTTCGCGCCAGAGCAGGGGCTAAGGGGTCCCTGAACCGGTGTAGACTGGCTTATGCAGAATTGGGCACCTCTGTGCCCAACAAAGCATTTCCAGAGGCTGGGGGAGGCTACTCCTCACCTGCCTTCACACCATTTTCCAAAGGGAGAGGGTGTCACACCCTCTCTCAGAGGAAGTTCTTTGTTCTGCCATCCTGGGCCAGGCCTGGCTGGACCCCAGGAGGGCAGCTGCCTGTCTGAGGGGTTGGCAGCAGCAGCAGCTGCAGTGAAACCCCAGGAAGGGCAGTTTGGCAGTACCAGGGTCTGTGCTACAGACCACTGGGATCATGGGATTGTGCCAACTATGCCAGGATGGCATAGAGGGGGCAATTCCATGATCATAGACATGTTACATGGCCATATTCGGAGTTACCATTGTGAAGCTACATATAGGTAGTGACCTATATGTAGTGCACACGTGTAATGGTGTCCCCGCACTCACAAAGTTCAGGGAATTGGCTCTGAACAATGTGGGGGCACCTTGGCTAGTGCCAGGGTGCCCACACACTAAGTAACTTTGCACCTAACCTTTACCAGGTAAAGGTTAGACATATAGGTGACTTATAAGTTACTTAAGTGCAGTGTAAAATGGCTGTGAAATAACGTGGACGTTATTTCACTCAGGCTGCAGTGGCAGGCCTGTGTAAGAATTGTCAGAGCTCCCTATGGGTGGCAAAAGAAATGCTGCAGCCCATAGGGATCTCCTGGAACCCCAATACCCTGGGTACCTCAGTACCATATACTAGGGAATTATAGGGGTGTTCCAGTAAGCCAATGTAAATTGGTAAAAATGGTCACTAGCCTGTTAGTGACAATTTTGAAAGAAATGAGAGAGCATAACCACTGAGGTTCTGATTAGCAGAGCCTCAGTGAGACAGTTAGTCACTACACAGGTAACACATTCAGGCATACTTATGAGCACTGGGTTACCAGGGTCCCAGTGACACATACAACTAAAACAACATATATACAGTGAAAAATGGGGGTAACATGCCAGGCAAGATGGTACTTTCCTACACAACCCCCCCCAAACGAAGGACAATAAGACTAGCCATGACCTGATGAGTCTTCATTGTCTAAGTGGAAATATCTGGAGAGTCCATCTGCATTGGAGTGGCTACTCCCAGGTCTATGTTCCACTGTATAATCCATTCCCTGTAGGGATATGGACCACCTCAACAATTTAGGATTTTCACCTTTCATTTGTTTTAGCCAAAGTAGAGGTTTGTGGTCTGTCTGAACAATGAAGTGAGTGCCAAACAGGTATGGCCTCAACTTCTTCAGAGCCCAGACCACAGCAAAAGCCTCCCTCTCAATGGCAGACCAACGCTTTTCTCTAGGGGTCAACCTCCTACTAATAAAAGCAACAGGTTGATCCTGGCCCTCAGAATTAAGTTGTGATAGGACTGCCCCTACTCCTAATTCAGATGCATCAGTTTGGACATAGAATGTTTTAGAGTAACAAGGGCTTTTCAGGACAGGTGCAGAGCACATGGCCTGCTTCAGCTCCTCAAAAGCTTTCTGACAGTTTGCTGTCCATAATACCTTTTTAGGCATTTTCTTGGATGTGAGGTCATTAAGAGGGGCTGCAATGGAGCCATAGTTCTTAATGAACCTCCTGTAATACCCAGTGAGGCCTAGGAAGGCTCTCACCTGAGTCTGAGTGGTAGGGGGAACCCAATCAATAATTGTTTGGATTTTCCCCTGAAGTGGTGCAATCTGTTCCCCACCAACAAGGTGTCCCAGATAAACCACCTTACCCTGCCCTATCTGGCACTTTGAAGCCTTGATAGTGAGGCCTGCCTTTTGCAGGGCCTCCAAAACTTTCCATAGGTGGACCAGGTGATCATCCCAGCTGGAGCTAAAGACAGCTATATCGTCCAAATATGCTGCACTGAAAGCTTCCAGCCCTTGCAGGACTGTGTTCACCAACCTCTGAAAAGTGGCAGGTGCATTTTTCAAACCAAAAGGCATTACAGTAAACTGGTAATGTCCTCCAATGGTAGAAAATGCAGTCTTAGGTTTAGCATCTTCTGATAATTTGATCTGCCAATACCCTGCAGTCAAATCAAAAGTGCTTAGATACTTGGCAGATGCCAGTGTATCTATAAGCTCATCTGCCCTGGGTATAGGGTGAGCATCAGTTTTGGTTACCAAGTTGAGACCTCTATAGTCTACACAAAACCGCATTTCCTTCTTTCCATCTTTAGAATTGGGTTTTGGTACCAGTACCACAGGAGAAGCCCATGGACTGTCAGAGTGCTCAACCACTCCTAGTTCCAACATTTTCTGAACTTCATGCTTTATGCAGTCCCTGACATGGTCAGGCTGCCTATAGATCTTACTTTTGACAGGTAAACTGTCTGCAGTATCTATAGTGTGCTCACACCAAGAAGTGGTGCCTGGCACAGTAGAGAAGAGTTCTGAAAATTGTCCTAGGAGATTTATGCAATGGTCTTTCTGCTCAGCAGTAAGACAATCTGCCAAAACTACACCTTCCACAAGAGCATCTTGTTCTGTGGAAGAGAAGAGATCAGGTAGAGGATCACTGTCTTCTTCCTGTCCCTCATCAGTTGCCATGAGCAGGGTGAGATCAGCCCTGTCATAGTAGGGTTTCAGGCGGTTGACATGGAGCACCCTAAGGGGACTCCTGGCAGTGCCTAAGTCAACCAAGTAGGTGACTTCACCCTTCTTTTCAACAATTGTGTGGGGTCCACTCCATTTATCTTGGAGTGCTCTTGGGGCCACAGGCTCCAAGACCCACACTTTCTGCCCTGGTTGGTACTGAACCAAAACAGCCTTCTGATCATGCCATTGCTTCTGGAGCTCTTGGCTGGCCTGAAGGTTTTTACTGGCCTTTTTCATGTACTCAGCCATCCTTGATCTGAGGCCAAGTACATAATCCACAATATCCTGCTTAGGAGCTTTTAAAGGTTGTTCCCAACCCTCCTTTACAAGTGTGAGTGGACCCCTAACAGGGTGTCCAAAAAGAAGTTCAAAGGGGCTGAAGCCCACTCCTTTCTGGGGTACCTCCCTGTAGGCAAAAAGGAGGCATGGTAGAAGGATATCCCATCTCCTGCGGAGTTTTTCAGGGAGACCCATAATCATGCCTTTGAGAGTTTTATTAAATCTCTCCACCAGTCCATTTGTCTGTGGATGATAGGGTGTTGTGAACTTGTACGTTACAACACACTCCTTCCACATGGCCTTTAAGTATGCAGACATGAAATTGCTTCCCCTGTCTGATACCACTTCCTTTGGGAAGCCCACCCTGGAAAATATTCCCAGGAGGGCCTTTGCCACTGCAGGTGCTGTAGTGGTCCTTAAAGGAATAGCTTCAGGATATCTTGTGGCATGGTCCACTACCACCAAGATAAACCTATTGCCTGAAGCAGTAGGAGGGTCAAGGGGGCCAACTATGTCAACCCCTACCCTTTCAAAGGGAACCCCAACCACAGGCAGTGGGATAAGGGGTGCCTTTGGGGTGCCACCTGTCTTGCCACTGGCTTGACAGGTTTCACAGGACTTACAAAATTCCTTTGTGTCCTCAGACATCCTAGGCCAATGAAACAATGGAACCAATCTGTCCCAAGTTTTCATTTGACCCAGGTGCCCAGCTAGGGGAATGTCATGTGCCAGTGTTAGGAGGAACTTTCTGTACTCCTGAGGAATCACTAATCTCCTGGCAGCTCCAGGTTTAGGATCCCTATGCTCAGTGTACAAGAGGTTGTCCTCCCAGTAAACTCTGTGAGAGTCACTGACATCCCCATTAGCCTGTTTGACAGCTTGCTGTCTGAGACCCTCTAATGTGGGACAGGTTTGCTGTGCCACACTCAGCTCCTCTCTGGCAGGCCCCCCTTCACCCAAAAGCTCAGCAGTGTCTGCTTCCAGCTCCTCTGGTGAAGGTTCTGCACAGGGAGGGAATTCTTCTTCCTCAGAAGTTGAATCCACTGTAGAGGGAGGGATAGTAGGAAGTGGTTTGCTTCTACTAGCCCTAGCTTTAGGGAGCACTTGGTCCATTGTTCCAGGATCCAAGCTTCCCTGTCCTTTTTGCTTTTTGGCCTGAGCCCTTGTCAAAGCAAAAATATGCCCTGGGATGCCCAGCATTGCTGCATGGGCCTCCAACTCCACATCTGACCAAGCTGATGTCTCCAAATCATTCCCTAATAGACAGTCTACAGGTAAATCTGAAGCTACCACAACTTTCTTTGGACCAGTTACCCCCCCCCAGTTGAGATTTACAACAGCCATGGGGTAGCTTTGTGTTATGTTGTGAGCATCGGTTACTTGGTACTGGTGTCCAAGTATGTGTTGTTCAGGGTGCACCAGTTTCTCAATCACCATTGTGACACTGGCACCTGTGTCCCTGTAGGCCTGGACCTCAACACCATTTATTAGGGTTAGTTGCTTGTACTTCTCCAAGTTATGGTGGCAAGCAACCAAAGTGGCTAAATCAATAGCCCCTTCAGAGACTAAAGTAGCCTCTGTGGTCTCCCTAATCAGACCAACCCCAACTAAGTTACCAAAAGTGAGCCCAGATACTCCCTTGGATTGGCTATTAGTAGGTTTGCTCCCACCACCACTGCTATTAGTAGGGACACTAGGTGTAGCAGTAGGGGTTGTAGTGGTAGGAGCAGTGGTGCCTTTCTTTGGACAACTGGGATCTGTTGTCCAATGGCCTTTTATTTTACATAAATAGCACCATGGTTTCTTTTCCTTGTTCTGATTAAAAGAGGATTTGGGCCCACCACCCCCACCAGAGTGTTTTTGTGGGCTTGATGAAGACTCATTTTTAGATTTGTCCCCACCCTTGTCAGAAGACTTACCATCCTTCTTTTTGTTGCCATCTTTGTCACCCCCTGTATGAACTTTTCTGTTCACTCTTGTTCTGACCCATTTGTCTGCCTTCTTTCCCAATTCTTGGGGAGAGGTCAGATCAGAGTCCACCAAGTACTGGTGCAACAAATCAGACACACAATTATTAAGAATATGCTCTCTCAGGATTAAGTTATACAGGCTGTCATAATCAGTAACTTTACTGCCATGTAACCACCCCTCCAAGGCCTTCACTGAATGGTCAATGAAATCAACCCAGTCTTGTGAAGACTCCTTTTTGGTCTCTCTGAACTTTATCCTGTACTGTTCAGTGGTTAAGCCATAACCATCCAGGAGTGCATTCTTAAGAGCTTGGAAATTATTAGCATCATTTTCTTTCACAGTAAGGAGCCTATCCCTACCTTTCCCACTAAATGATAGCCATAGGATAGCAGCCCACTGCCTTTGAGGGACATCCTGTACAACACAGGCCCTCTCAAGTGCAGCAAACCACTTGTTAATGTCATCCCCCTCCTTATAAGGGGGAACTATCTTGTGCAGATTCCTGGAATCATGCTCTTTTGCAGGATGACTGTGGGGAATACTGCTGCTGCCACCATGGGTATCTAAACCCAACTTCTGTCTTTCCTTCTCTAATTCAAAAGACTGTCTATCCAAATCCAGCTGTTGCTTTTTAAGCTTCAGTCTGGTTTGTTCCACCCTCAACTTATTGAGTTCCCTCTCTAACATTCTGTCATCAGGGTTGGTGGGAGGGACATTTCTAAAAACAGAGCTGTGATGGGAATGAACAGAAGGAGACCTGTCCCTTACAGAAGCCACCCTAACAGCTTGGTTAACAGAAACATTACTACCAGTATGGTGAGAATAAATGCTTTTGCTATGATGTGAGACAACACTATTTATATGGTGTGGCTCATCATCATTACCAACTATGCTAGACTGTCTAGTAATGGGCAGGCTAGGAAGTTTCTTTCCTGAATCTTTTCCTGGGGGAGTCCCTGAATCAGATTGGGAACTATTAGGTACTTTTTCAACAGATGGGGCACCTATGGCCTTATCCTGTTCTCTAAGCATGTTAAGTAATAGTTCCAAGGAAGGATTTTTCCCTACACTCAAACCTCTCTCTATACAGAGACTCCTTGCTCTTTTCCAGCTAAGGTTGTGATATGCAAGTTTGGACAGATCAACATTTTGGCCTGTGCCAGACATTTTTTAGAGAGAGTTAAAGTGATAGAAAAAGAGAAAAAAGTTTTCAGAACTTTTTGGAAAGACAGAAAAAAACTTTTTAAACTTTTAAGAACTTTTTGAAAGTTTAGAAGTACTTTTCAGCACTTAGAAAAGAGTGAAAAGAGGAAATGCAAAACTTTTTGGCTATGTGTATATACACTGACCTTGTTTTGTATATTTTTCTCTTATGAAAAGTACAATGACAAGAGTGGTAAGTAGTCTCAAGCACTTATCCCACCACTGCACAACCAATGTAGGAGGTTGGACTGGCTTGTAGTGAGTACCAAGGGGTACTTGCACCTTGCACCAGGCCCAGTTATCCCTTATTAGTGTATAGGGTGTCTAGCAGCTTAGGCTGATAGATAATGGTAGCTTAGCAGAGCAGCTTAGGCTGAACTAGGAGACGTGTGAAGCTACTACAGTACCACCTAGTGTCATATGCACAATATCATAAGAAAACACAATACACAGTTATACTAAAAATAAAGGTACTTTATTTTTATGACAATATGCCAAAGTATCTTAGAGTGTACCCTCAGTGAGAGGATAGGAAATATACACAAGATATATATACACAATAGCAAAAATATGCAGTATAGTCTTAGAAAACAGTGCAAACAATGTATAGTTACAATAGGATGCAATGGGGAAACATAGGGATAGGGGCAACACAAACCATATACTCCAAAAGTGGAATGCGAACCACGAATGGACCCCAAACCTATGTGACCTTGTAGAGGGTCGCTGGGACTATTAGAAAATAGTGAGAGTTAGAAAAATAACCCTCCCCAAGACCCTGAAAAGTGAGTGCAAAGTGCACTAAAGTTCCCCTAAGGACAAAGTAGTCGTGTTAGAGGAATAATGCAGGAAAGACACAAACCCGCAATGCAACAACTGTGGATTTCCAATCTAGGGTATCTGTGGAACAAGGGGACCAAGTCCAAAAGTCACAAGCAAGTCGGAGATGGGCAGATGCCCAGGAAATGCCAGCTGCGGGTGCAAAGAAGCTTCGACTGGACAGAAGAAGCTGAGGTTTCTGCAGGAACGAAAAGGGCTAGAGACTTCCCCTTTGGTGGACGGATCCCGCTTGCCGTGGAGAGTCGTGCAGAAGTGTTTTCCCGCCGAAAGAGTGCCAACAAGCCTTGCTAGCTGCAAATCGTGCGTTTGACGTTTTTGGACGCTGCTGGGGCCCAGGAGGGACCAGGAGGTCGCAAATTGGACCTGAAGAGAGAAGGGACGTCGTGCAAGACAAAGAGCCCTCACTGAAGCAGGTAGCACCCGGAGAAGTGCCAGAAACAGGCACTACGAGGATGCGTGAAACGGTGCTCGCCGAAGTTGCACAAAGGAGTCCCACGTCGCCGGAGACCAACTTAGAAAGTCGTGCAATGCAGGTTAGAGTGCCGTGGACCCAGGCTTGGCTGTGCACAAAGGATTTCCGCCGGAAGTGCACAGGGGCCGGAGTACCTGCAAAGTCGCGGTTCCCAGCAATGCAGCCCAGCGAGGTGAGGCAAGGACTTACCTCCACCAAACTTGGGCTGAAGAGTCACTGGACTGTGGGGGTCACTTGGACAGAGTTGCTGGATTCGAGGGACCTCGCTCGTTGTGCTGAGAGGAGACCCAAGGGACCGGTAATGCAGCTTTTTGGTGCCTGCGTTTGCAGGGGGAAGATTCCGTCGACCCACGGGAGATTTCTTCGGAGCTTCTGGTGCAGAGAGGAGGCAGACTACCCCCACAGCATGCACAAGCAGGAAAACAGTCGAGAAGGCGGCAGGATCAGCGTTACAGAGTTGCAGTAGTCGTCTTTGCTACTATGTTGCAGGTTTGCAGGCTTCCAGCGCGGTCAGCAGTCGATTCCTTATCAGAAGGTGAAGAGGGAGATGTAGAGGAACTCGGATGAGCTCTTGCATTCGTTATCTGAAGTTTCCCCAGAGACAGAGACCCTAAATAGCCAGAAAAGAGGGTTTGGCTACCTAGGAGAGAGGATAGGCTACTAACACCTGAAGGAGCCTATCAGCAGGAGTCTCTGACGTCACCTGGTGGCACTGGCCACTCAGAGCAGTCCAGTGTGCCAGCAGCACCTCTGTTTCCAAGATGGCAGAGGTCTGGAGCACACTGGAGGAGCTCTGGACACCTCCCAGGGGAGGTGCAGGTCAGGGGAGTGATCACTCCCCTTTCCTTTGTCCAGTTTCGCGCCAGAGCAGGGGCTAAGGGGTCCCTGAACCGGTGTAGACTGGCTTATGCAGAATTGGGCACCTCTGTGCCCAACAAAGCATTTCCAGAGGCTGGGGGAGGCTACTCCTCCCCTGCCTTCACACCATTTTCCAAAGGGAGAGGGTGTCACACCCTCTCTCAGAGGAAGTTCTTTGTTCTGTCATCCTGGGCCAGGCCTGGCTGGACCCCAGGAGGGCAGCTGCCTGTCTGAGGGGTTGGCAGCAGCAGCAGCTGCAGTGAAACCCCAGGAAGGGCAGTTTGGCAGTACCAGGGTCTGTGCTACGGACCACTGGGATCATGGGATTGTGCCAACTATGCCAGGATGGCATAGAGGGGGCAATTCCATGATCATAGACATGTTACATGGCCATATTCGGAGTTACCATTGTGAAGCTACATATAGGTAGTGACCTATATGTAGTGCACGCGTGTAATGGTGTCCCAGCACTCACAAAGTTCAGGGAATTGGCTCTGAACAATGTGGGGGCACCTTGGCTAGTGCCAGGGTGCCCACACACTAAGTAACTTTGCACCTAACCTTTACCAGGTAAAGGTTAGACATATAGGTGACTTATAAGTTACTTAAGTGCAGTGTAAAATGGCTGTGAAATAACGTGGACGTTATTTCACTCAGGCTGCAGTGGCAGGCCTGTGTAAGAATTGTCAGAGCTCCCTATGGGTGGCAAAAGAAATGCTGCAGCCCATAGGGATCTCCTGGAACCCCAATACCCTGGGTACCTCAGTACCATATACTAGGGAATTATAGGGGTGTTCCAGTAAGCCAATGTAAATTGGTAAAAATGGTCACTAGCCTGTTAGTGACAATTTTGAAAGAAATGAGAGAGCATAACCACTGAGGTTCTGATTAGCAGAGCCTCAGTGAGACAGTTAGTCACTACACAGGTAACACATTCAGGCATACTTATGAGCACTGGGGCCCTGGGTTACCAGGGTCCCAGTGACACATACAACTAAAACAACATATATACAGTGAAAAATGGGGGTAACATGCCAGGCAAGATGGTACTTTCCTACAACATGACTCCTGTCTTAGCCAAGACAGGAGTCATGCCCCCTTGCCCAATGGCCATGCCCAGGGAAGTTATGTCCCCTGGGCATGGTCATTGGGCATAGTGGCATGTAGGGGGGCTCAAATCAGGCCCCCCTATGCCACAAAAAAAATCAGAAAAAAATACTTACCTGAACTTACCTTTACTTCCCTGGGATGGGTCCCTCCATCCTTGGGTGTCCTCCTGGGGTGGGCAAGGGTGGCAGGGGGTTTCCCTGGGGGCAGGGGAGGGCACCTCTGGGCTCCTTCTGAGCCCACAGGTCCCTTAACGCCTGCCCTGACCCAGGCGTTATAAAATGGCGCCCATCAGGCTGTGCGCTGTTTTTTAAGGCCCACCCCCTCCTGTGCGTCAAAATGATGTCAGAGTATAAATATGGGGCACAGGCCTCAAAGTCATTTTTTGGAAGGGAACGCCTGCCTTGCATATAATTAACGCAAGGCTGGTTCCCCCTTCCAAAAAATGACGCACATGGTCTGCGGGGTCGGACGTCAAAGTATAAATATGGGGCAGAGTTTGCGCCGATTGTGCGTCAAAGTTTTTGATGCACATTCGGCGCAAACACAGTATAAGTATGCCCCTGTGTGCCCAGTTGGAGCCAGACCTGATGTCAGCTTTCTGCCATCCCACAGGAATCCCCCCTCAAGTGCAGATGCTGTCAGTACTCCATTTCCTAGCAAGTGGGTCCTTTCAAACAACAGTGGCCACTGCATCAGGGATGTCCCAGCCTATGTTTTCCAACGTGTTATCCAGAATTTTGTCTGCTCTGCTGAAACACATGCAGAGCTACATGGTTTTCCCTCAGGTGGAGGATTTGCCTACAGTGAAAGGGGACTTCTATGCCCTGGGACATATCCCCAACATCATAGGTGCCATTGATGGGACACCTGTGGCCTTGGTCCCCCCCGCAGGAGTGAACAGGTGTACAGACACCGGAAGAGTTACCATTCGACGAATGTGCAAATGCTGTGTTTGGCAGACCAGTACATCTCCCATGTTAATGGCAAATTCCCTGGCTCAGTGCATGACGCTTAGCAGCATCCCTTATGTGACGGGGCAACTACAGAGGCACCGGGTGTGGCTATTAGGTGAGGACATGGACCCAAATCAGTGGTAATACTTGTCTGGGTCTGTGGATGTCCCTATGAGTTAGTGTGTGTCTAACAGTTGTCCATCGCCATTTGCAGGTGACTCTGGTTACCGCAACCTGTCATGGCTACTGACCCCAATGAGGAATCCCAGGACAAGGGCAGAGGAACGCTACAATGAGGCCCATGGGGGAACTAGGAGAATTATAGAGCGGACCTTCGGCCTCCTGAAGGCCAGGTTCAGGTGCCTCCATATGACAGGTGGTTCCCTATTCTTCTCACCAAAGAAGGTGTGCCAGATCATCGTGGCTTGCTGTATGCTGCTCAATCTTGCTTTGCAACGACAGGTGCCTTTTCTGCAGGAGGTTGGTCCAGAAGGAGGTGTTGTTGCAGCAGTGGAGCCTGTGAACAGTGAAGACGATGAAGCAGAAGAAGAGGAACTCGACAACAGGAATACGTGATTCTACAATACTTCCAGTGAGACACAGGTAAGAAGACAAAGCTAGCTGCTACATCTAATTTAATTCTACTACCTCTCTACTGTCTGTCATTTTCACCCAGTGTATGGTCACTGAGTTGACACTTTCTATTTCACAGATGTGGGTCCCACTGTGTGACATCTGCTTTGTTTCCTCTAGAGCTGTGTGACATAGGTATGTTGACGTTACATTTGAAAGAGCATTTTGGCACTGTAATAGCTAATAAACTATTTCAAATTCACAGACAGACTCCAGATTGTTTTGTGCTTCAAGGGAGTTTATTTAAGTGCTCAATATTGGAGAGGGTTTTTAAATGGTGAGGGGTGATGGTGGAGGAATGTCCATGACAGAGTCCAGTCTATTAGTCTCACAGGTGCATTGTCCAAAGGGGCATAGGAAGTTGAGCTGGGGCAGTTTAAGTATGGACAGGGTGACAAGGTGGGACAGAAGGATGAAAATAAGGGTGGTGTCATTTCTTGGCGGGGTCTTGGCATCGTTCTCTGTCTTTGTCCTGGATCTCAGGGACTGCTTGCGGGGTGGTTCTCCATCTGCAGGGGGTGGGGTGCTGGTGGCCTGTTGGTCCTGAGGCGGTGCCTCCTGTCCACTAGCGCCGGCAGAGGTGGTGGGCAGTTCATCATCCTGGCTAGTGTCAGGGGCCCCTTGTAGTGCCACAGTGTCCCCCCTGGTGTTGAGGAGTTCCTTCAGCACCCCTACAATGGTGTCCAGGGTGGAATTGATGGATTTTAGTTCCTCCCTGAACCCCAAATACTGTTCCTCCTGCAGCCGCTGGGTCTCCTGAAACTTGGCCAGTACCGTTGCCATCATCTCTTGGGAATGGTGATAGGCTCCCATGATGTTGGAGAGGGTCTTGTGGAGAGGGGGTTCCCTGGGCCTGTCCTCCCCCTGTCACACAGCAGCCCTCCCAGTTCCCTGGTGTTCCTGGGTCTCTGTCCCCTGAACCATGTGCCCACCCCCACTGCCCCCAGGTCCCTGCTGTTGTTGGGGTGGTGGGTTAGCCCGAGTTCCCTGTAGTGGTGGACACACTGCTGCTTGACATGTCCTGGGGACAGAGGTATGGGCCCGCTGGGTGGGTGCTGTGCTGGTGTTGGCAGAGGGGGGAGGCTCTGTGGTGGCTTGTGCCAGTGTGAGGGGAACCGACTGCCCGAGGTCCCAGATGGACCGGGCTGGTCATCTAGATCCAGTTGGACAAAGCTGCTGTCATCACTGTGGGCCTCTTCTGTGGGTGGAGTGGACATGGCTGGAACCTCCTGTCCGGTGACGTTGGGTAGGGGTCCTGCAGGGGTGTAAAGGCATGATTATAGCATCTGGGTGTGCTATTGTGTGCAATGGGTGGGTGACTCTGTACCCCAGTGCTTCCATTCCTGTGTTGGTGCTTGTGTGGTAATTGTTTCGGGGTGTGTGTGGGTATGTGCAGTTGCCATGCATTGGTGATGGGTGTCCATGCTTTGTTGTTGCATGCAGGGCTTGCCGTTGGGATGTGTGGGTTGTTATGGTGGGACATATGTGAGTGGTTGGAGTGATGGGGTGAGGGGGTGGGTGGGGGTTTGTGATGGCATGCAGGTAGGGCGGGGGATGAAGTAGTTAAAGCTTTGACTTACCAGAGTCCATTCCTCCTTCTACTCCTGCGAGGCCCTCAGGCTGCATTATAGCCAAGACCTGCTCCTACCATGTTGTTAGTTGTGGGGCAGGAGGTGGGGGTCCGCCGCCGGCCCTCTGAACCGCGATGTGGTGTCTTGAGAACACGGAACGCACCTTCCCCCGTAGGTCGTTCCACCTCTTCCTGATGTCATCCCGTGTTCTTGGGTGCTGTCCCACTGTGTTAACCCTCTCCACGATTGGCATCCATAGCCCCGTCTTCCTAGCAATGGTGGTGTGCTGCATCTGTGATCCGAATAGCTGTGGCTCTACCCGGATGATTTCCTCCACCATGACCCTGAGCTCCTCGTCAGAAAACCTGGGGTGTCTTTGCGGGGCCATGGGGTGGTGTGGGTGATGTGTGAGGTGGTGTGTGTTGTGATGTGTGGGGTGATGGTTAGGGGTGTGTGGTGTTTTGTACATGGATGTTTGTGTGTGATGGTGTTGTGTGCCTGTGGATGCTGGTGGTGTCTCTCTCTGGCCTAGATTGTGAGGGGTCCACGGTGACACCCAAGAGCAACCCTTCTTTACATCTTGGGTGATTTAGTTTTCCGGCTCGACTTGTGCATTGGCTGCCATTTTCTGGACAGGACCTTGTTTGCTCTTTAGTTTGATTGGACAGTCTTTGGCGAAATTACCCTTGAGCCCGCAATAAAGACATTGTCCATTCTTTCTACGTATGTCCCTTTCGTCTTTGGTCAAAGGCCTCCTGATTGTTCCGATTTCCATAGGTTCTGGTGTTCTTTCTTTCTGAGTTCTTGATTATCTATTATCATGAACACACCAGGAATATTTCTCAGTCTTTTTGCGAGTTCCCCTTCGTTCTGCTAAACGACAATCCAGTCTCAAAACAAGGTTTATCAGATCTTGACAGTCTGTAGGCTGCGGGTCTATTTGAGCTAGAATGCCTTTCATCTCCTCCTTGAGTCCCTTGTAGAACAAGGCCTCTTGCTTTTCTTCATGCCAGGATGTCTCGGCTACCAGCCGATTTAAGTTGGCTAAATATGACACTAGATCCTGGTTACTTTGTCGCAAGTCTAATAATTCACGATCTGCCAACAATGTCACAGTTCTACGATCAAATGGTCGTTCAAACTCACAAACAAAATTTCTCCAATTATAAAGCAGGGGACTGTCTTTACGCACAAGAGGAATTGCCCAGGTAGCTGCGTCCCCAGTAAGGTATGATAACAAGAAAGCCACTCTGGATTGGGCATCAGGGAAGGTGTGGGGTTGACAGGTAAAATGTAATTCCACTTGAACCAGGAAAGATTGCGCTTTCAGGGGATCGCCTGAGAAACATTCTGGAGGAGCTAGGGGAATGGGCGAAGGAACGTTGAGGGAAATGTTCGTAGGAGGATTACGTCCAGAAGCCTGAGAAGAAGGACCAGGCCAAGACACACCTAAGGGATTTTGTTCCTTCTTCTCTACCTTTTCCTGTAACTGACTCACTCTCTCAGCTAGGTTAGCTGCTATATCTTTTGATGACACTACCTCTGCTTGGAGCTGCTTGATAGCCTTGACTAGCTCGTCCAATGTGGCCATGCTGAGAACGCACGCAAACCAGGAGGATAATTAATTCGTGGTCTCACTATTCTGTCAGGGAGACCAGATCCTCGGGGTCTGTGCACGTTCCCAACATGCCCACCACTAGACAGCTCCAAGACTCTGATAGATGAATCACATAGACTGAGAGAGTCCAAGCGGGGGAAAAGGTGAAATTAGGATGGGAACAGCTGGGAAGGAGACCTGTAGGAAACAAAAGGTTAAAACACACAATATCAAGATTATATCACGTTATTCTATACTAGACTATGATTCTAAGCATTGTCATACTGTAACCATGGATAACTTAAGCATGGACTAAGATAACTAGGCCTCAAGACGTCTGGTTACCTGGGAAGGAATCAAGAATGATTAATACAACTTCTCAATGAACCTCTTAATGAAATGTTACACTTTGACTAAGAATATAAGAACCCTCTAGAATTATGTTCTCAAAATCAAACATGGCCTTTTTGCATGAGGACAAGAAAATAATCTGAACGTTTTCTGGAAGTTGTGTTAAGGGACTTATTATGCACATATAATGTAACATCTAGAATTTTAACATTTTAGTTTTAAAATGCAGAAACATGAATTGCGCGCATTGCTGATTTCAACAAGAATATGCAAATGCCATGAAATGGTTGCGCGCATTGCAAGCGATCTGAAACATTAAGTTTTAATTGCGGGAATGAATCGTGCATCTTGCCGATTCGAATGCCTCCATGTGAATGCCATGAAATGGTTGCGCACAATGAGCATCAAGAGTTAAACACAAGGAATGACTCGCGCGTCTTGCCGTTTCGATTGCCACCATGTAAATGCCATGAAATGGTTGCACACAATGAGTATCAAGAGTTAAACACAAGGAATGATTCACGCGTCTTGCCGATTCGAATGCCACCATGTAAATGCCATGAAATGGTAGCGCACAATGAGTATCAAGAGTTAAACACAAGAAATGAATTGCGCATCTTGCCGATTCAAATGCCACCATGTGAATGGCATGAAATGGTAGCGCACAATGAATATAAAGGGTTAAACACGAGGAATGAATTGCGCGTCTTGCCGATTCGAATGCCACCATGTAACTGCCAAGAAATGGTAGCGCACAATGAATATCAGGAGTTAAACACGAGGAATGAATTGCACATCTTGCCGATTCTAAATATCAACATGTAAATGCCAGAAAAACCCAAGCGCACTTTCACATGCACAAGGTAAAATCTCTCAACATGAAAATTAGGCCCAAGAACTCGAATGCCTTCGAAAACAGGATCGGGGGCCGAGCCCGACCTCCGTCTTACCGCCTGGATCAAGGATCACCAATACAATGAAGGGCAAGGCCTGGAAGATCAAAGTAGGTCTCCGGAACAGGAGCTCAGGAAGTTGCTGCTGCTCTGCACCGGGACCTATGAATAGTGAGCAGGTGGAGCTGGGCTGGCTCCCTTACATAGAATTTGGCCCAGCCCACAAACCACACCTAGTCATGCTGCAGGGAAAGCATCTAGAAGGCCCTGGAAAGGGACCACACCCTGACACTCTCTGAAAGCCTGAAGCAATACATTGAAAATGAACAGTATTTATAAGAACCTTGAATATAAGTCTTCAGGATTAAACTCTGCAATGCAAAAGGTTAAACAACAGCATATCAGCATAATGCATGAATTACGTTAGCTCATAAGTGCTGGGTTTTTGCATTCCAGTCACCCGTAGAGCGCACACTGCCCTGATGTTGACATCTTCGCACAGACCACTCTACAGGGCAACAAATGTGTATAGTGAGGATTAGGAAGGGTGTGGTCATTCCACAAACACCACTGCCTAAGGTGTTGGGCATGCACTGTAAGATGTGGAAAGGGAGTTGCTACTTCACACAGACCACTCCCCAGGGCAACATATGTACGCTGTTGGGAGTGGGCTTTCTGCACAGACCATTCCCCAGGGCAGTGGGTGTAAGATGTAAGGTGTGGTTACTGTACTTGTACATATCACTTAATCCGGCTGCTCCATACATTCCCACGAGTCTCCTGCGGGGTGTCAGAAATCCCCTAATAGTTTCTATTAGACATTTGGCCCCATGGGGCGTCCCTCTAGCCTCCCACACAACATCTTAGGGGTCAGGGCCCCCCTACCCTGCTCCCTAAAACCATTTATTTTCCAAGATTCAGGACACAATGAATGAATCCACATGCCTTAAAATGGTTGCCACAACATTTATCTTCATATTGCAGCCAGCTAATCAGAGCATGAGCACCAGCGAGCACTCACAAGAGCCTTTTGCCCCACAGGAGTAATGCTGCCAACAGGAAATAAAGACTCTCTACCAATCAGATTGCTGTATTATTTGAAGTTGTGTGATCGTAGGACTCTCGCAAATTTACATTAAAAAATACCTCCAAAATTTCTTGAAGGAACCAAGGTTAAAGTAGTATTAATATAAGTTAAACCATAACAAACACTGAAATTCACAGTTATAGTTTACTGAGCTAACTAGCTGTACCTCTACTGTATACGTTCTTGTCATTAATGATGCACATTTTCTCTGCTCTCACTTGGGGGGGAGCAACATTTTCTACAACTCCCACCAGACAAGAGCAAAGTTGAATTTCTTGCCTGGGAGAGTGCAAGTAGGGTATGCCACACTCCCTAGGAAGGAAACTGCAGTTTCAATGACACACTTATACCATCTCAGGACTGTGGCCCACCCTTCCCATTTAAAAAAAATAAAATCCTGGGGGATGTGGTCCCTGGGGCCTTTTTAGGCTTGGGGAGAGGAGTGTGCGCCTTTTCCCCTTTAATGGTTATGATGGGCCTTGGGGTATGGGTTCCCATGGCCATAATCAACTTGGAAAGGGCTCCATGCCCCCTTTCTCCTTTCATTACTATGCTACGCCTCAGGGTAGTTTTTCCGTTCATGTACGGTCTTGTCATTAATTTTGTCATTTCATATGTTGCAGTCATGTTTTTAATGATATCATAGAACATGTTGTGAGTGATGTAATATATGAGGTAATTAGAAGTGCATGGAGAGGGCATGATTTATAGTGACTTTAGGGCACAAGTTATAGTTGCTTGAGACAGCTGTAAATGGTGAATTTAAGTGTTTTGGGTTTAAAATATTACAATTTCACTGAAAGTTTGACCTAAATATAACTTTAACCTTTGGTATTGGCAGTTAATTTCTAGTTTTTTTTTAAACATAAGGTAATGTTGTAATACTATCCATAAAGCCAACACCCGCCAAGAGGCCAGGTACTACATCCATCCTCCTGCAGGCACTAGCCCAAGTTTAGTTCCGGCTTGTGCCATTCAATAAATACGACGCCTTTCTGGTGTTGTGAAATGACGCAAGCCGGCACTAAACGTTTTGCTGCAAAACTGCGTTAGCGCAGTTTTGCAGCAAAAAGTATAAATATGGGCCAAAGTCTGTGAGTCTTTCTTTCAACATAGTTTTTGCTTTTGCATTTTGTGGCATGAAAAATGATAAAAAACTCAGAGACATATGTTCTTTTTTTTAAATAAAGCAAACATGGCTCAGATTTTTCTATTAAAATTTGTCAGCCCATAAAATGCAACAATAGAAACAACCGCAAGTGGACATTGCAATCCAGCTGAAGAGCATGGAGCTTCAGATAAATAAGCTTTAAAATAAACTTTGGTAAGTTCTGCTTGAGTCATGGATTTAAAAATGCCTGGCGATGCCCTTGCCCCTTGTTGGAGCACAAACGAGCTAAAGAAAAATTTAAAAAGCCCTCAGAGGGCATTATGGGGTGCTTCTTCCAGGAACAGAGAATAATAAGTCAGTGGCTCCTGCTGTTTTTTTAGTATTCATTTTACTATAAACAAACATGTTTGAGGGTTGTGCAGGTGCCTATCCAGGACATCCACATATTTTATTTTACTAGGAGTGTGCAGGGGGAGACCCATGACCCTCGTGGACCCAGCCAAGTCCACAGTCTACACACATAGGGCCAGATTTAACAAAAGTGGCGCTGCACTCAGTGCAGTGCCACTTTTCACGCACCCCTTAGTTCCCCCCTAACGCCACCATGTGTGCGCTGTATATAAAATAAGGCACAACATTGTGTTAGTTAGGGAACTAGGGTAAAAAATGTTGACGCTAGATTGGAGCATTGTAGGATTAGCATAAAAAATGTTGATGCGAATCCTGCAAAGCTCATTGAGGCCCGTTGTAAACAATGGTGTGCCTCCTTTTAACACCTGCTCTGAGCAGGTGTTTAAAGTGCCAAAGAAATGACACAAAGAAATCTCTTAGACTTCTTTGTCCCAATTTTTTGGCCCCCGTAATAGGGGAATGCCCCCTTTGCAGACATTATGCCTGGTGCAGGCACAATGTATCGCAAATGGTTAAAAAGAGGCACAATGCATACATTGCACCACTTTGTAAATCTGGCACAGCAATTTTGGCCCTGTTGAGCCACATTAGCATAAACAAAATGACCCTAATGTGTTGCAAGGAGGAGCAAAGGGCTCTCAAATCTGCCCCCTAGTGTGTGTTGGAGAGAGCCAGCACATTTTTAATGACGTCAGTGCCACTGTGCCAAATCGGAGTATCTACAACTTACTTTTTAATTTGGGGAAGCCCCAGGGACTGTAAGGAGGCCATTGGGGGTCAAGGGTGAACCCCAAGGCCCTCATAGCCCCTGCCAGCTCCCCAGCCAGCACTATACTAGATGGTGGCGGGGGTGCCAGCCGGGGCTGTTTGTTTGTTCCTGTCCCGGCGGGAACAGCATTTTTTCACAGCTTCTACCAGGTGGAAGAAAAGTTGAGTATTTCCGAATACTCTCAGGCAGGGAAACACAGTAAGTCAGAGCAAAAGATCACGGAATTCTGATATGTTTTCACTGTTGACTTCTCATAACGTTTCGAGGAAAGCAGCTGCCTATTTGCTTCTTGCTGATATAATCAGCAAGAAGAAAATAGGCAGTTGCTTTTCTCTGACTTACTGTCAGAGAGTTACAATTATGGTCTTCTATTGGATGATGAGTTAACATTTCTTGCAGTCAAAAAAACAGTGGCACCATGTTTTTATATGCTGCCAAGAATACATAAGAATAGTAGAGACCCACCTGGTAGAGCTATAGTATCCGCAAAAGGGAGTCTCCTTAAGAATACTTCAATCTATCTTGATTTTTCCTGTGTCCCTATGTATACAACCTGGCCTCATATTGCTCAGACAGCATGGATTGTATTAATAAAATACAGGATATCCCTTGGAAATCTAGTTATATTGTGGTGAGCAGTGATGTGGTATCTTGGTACACCTGCATTCAACATGATTTAGGTATTCAGGCTTGTGAACATTTTCTCAGGGTTAAACCTATAAGGTTATATGAGCATTCTAGATTATTATTGAAAATGTTGAGATTTTGTCTGGAGAATATCTTTTTTCTATTTGAGGATCAATGGTACAGACAGGTCACAGGAACTGCAATGGGAAGTTCCTTCACTCCACGTTACGCATGTCTTTTCATGTAATGTTGGATGAAAATGAGAAATGGTTTAAACACATTATTTTTTGGACTAGATATATTGATGACATTTTTTCAATATGGGATGGCCCAGAGACAATACTACACAGTTTTTTGGATTGTATATCCAATAATGAATTTAATTTGAGGTTTACACATAAAACACATAGGCAAACTATGGAATTTTTGGATGTAGTGGTAACAGTGGAAGGGGGTACGTTACAGAATAGACTCTTCAGGAAGAGTAAAGCAGGGAATAGTATTTTACATGCTTGTAGTCATCATCCCCCGAACCTAAAGTGGAGTATCCCATATGGGGAATTACTTAGAGCTAAAAGAAATTGTAGCTCGTCTCAGAGTTTCCAGTGGGAACAGATTGATATGATAGGAAGATTTAAATTTAGGGGATACCCAATGAAAGTGATTCAGGACGCCTGTCAAAAGGTAGCAAAGGTAAAGAGAGAATCTTTACTAGTTCCCAAAAGTAGAAAAGAAAATGAAAACACCTTGAGATGCATTACTACATACAGTGCTTATTCGGATCAAGTGGGGAACATTTTGAAACAATATTGGCATCTAATAAGGAGTGACAGGGTGATTGAAGAATTGTAAGTCCCTACCCAAAAATCACATACAGAAATAGCAGTTCCTTACAGGATATGTTGGTACACAGTTACTTGAATAAGAAAAGAGAGACCTTCTTAGATAGCCAACAGGGATTTTATAAGTGTGCCAAATGTAAGGCTTGCAAGAATAGTGCAAACTGTAAAACATACACATTAACCACGGGTAAAGAAGTTAAGGTCAAAAAATTCTTGAATTGCAATTCTGATTTTGCCATATATGTTGCCCACGTGTGGTCTGATATGTGGGAAGCACAATTTTTCCATTGAAAAAACGAATTTTGGAACATTGGCGAGCAATTAAGAACAATGATGTAAATGATCCCGTTGCACGCCATTGTGGCCAAGTAAATGGTGGACAAGTTGACAAAATGTTGTTTTTCAGTATTGATTGGGTTTTGTTAACACTGAGGGGAGGTGACTGGGAACGCATCCTTAGAATGGAATCGTAGTATATAATTCGACTAAACAGCAAACACCCTTGGGGATTGAACCTGGATGAGGAACTTTTTGTTCATGTGGGTTAATTTGACAAAATTAGCTGATAATTTAGTGATACTTTTAGGTTACGAGACACTGGGGTTCCTGATTTCACATGATTACAGATAGCTAGCATCATAGTAATTTTTAGGCACACCACGAGGTTAATTATGATGTTATGATTTTGGTTAATGTTATAAGATAGAATTCTTTTTTGAATGATGTAATGTTATAATTACATAAATGGATATTAGGTTATAAATGGATATGTAACTTGAAATGTAATCTTTTATTGACGTCAGAATATGATGAGCATTAATTTGCTTACAACTAGGAAGATACCTTTCTGAAAATAGTAGGAAGGCTATGATATTATTAAAACAGGATATTGTGTGGTATATATATATTTTCTGGGTATTATAATTGAATGAGCATCCATTTATTTATATCTAAATTGGGGATTTTTGGAAAAGAAAAGAAAAAATATGATGGATTTATGTAGTATTTCTTTGGTGGTGATATTTCTTTTATGTTTAGTAAACCTAACAGTATATTTTCTGTGGGGGATGGGGCCTCTGTAAAACAATTTGGCTACGAAGAAAACCGTAATGATTGAAACGCGTTGCTATTGATGTGAGCTATTAAACAACTATTGGAGCTGTCTAGCGTGCTGGCGTCTTATAATTCTTAAAGTGTGTTATATATATATATATATATATATGAAAGAAAAGATGTCCTGATCTGCGTGTTACGGCGCACTTAATTCTCCAGTGGTGCTGGTTTGAGGCAGGACAACCATATTTTCAAAAAACAAGATTCTCTTTCTGTTTTAGCAAGAGAAAACCGCACTCTGTCGTTGTGCCAAAAATACCTTAACTATATATATATATATAACATGTCCTAAGTATAACTACCTAGTGGCGATATATATATAGATGTAGATATAGATATATATATATGCACACATATATAACATGGTCCTAACTATGACTACCTAGTGGCGATATATATATGTATATATATATATATATATATATATATATATAGTTATAGTTAGGACCATGTTTCCATAGAAAAAAGGTTTTTTGACTTGCCTATATCATTGGCACAGTTTGATGAATCTTCATGAAATTTTCCCAAAAAAGTTTCACGATGATTCTTGTTGCGCACAGAATGTTTGGGGGTGAGCCATCAAGCGGAGACCAAGAAAAGGGGGGGTCAAAAAACGTTGTGTTTCCCATGTTAATTCCAATAGGACATTTAGACACGTCTACAGCCCAAACAACTGGACGGAATTATAACAAATTTAGCAGAAAGCTAGCTTTCAGTATGTAGATTGTGCTTTCACTTTGGTGTAAAACCGTTCAGTACTTTTTGAGAAATTTAGGGAAATTTATATTTGTATATCTCTGGCCGCAAAGTATTTCCATACAAAGACGAGCTCATTCAGGGAAATGCACTGCTTTGATTGGCTGCCAACACTACAAACCAAAAAGTGTTGGCAGTCATCTTGGGACTTTGCTTCAGCCGAGTCCCAGTAAAAAAGTAAAAAAATAAATAAAAGGGGCCAGGGTAGAGTCACCCTAAACCCTTGGCTCTGGTGGGACTCCCAGAGCAATAAAGCATTTTTTGTAAATTATATTGTGAATTCGCAGCAGAACAATAATAAAAAACAAGTGCAGACCCCATTGATTGTTTTTTGATAGGCCCCCGGGTGGTCCAAGTCCCAGGGGCATTGCTAATTTTTTTGGGTGGGGGGCTCCCAGCCTCCCCACAGCCCTGGGGACCACCTCCTCCCTGAGGCTTTCAATCTAGAATATGTGGGGGACCAGCAGCCCCATATGCCCTGCGGGCCACCACCTCCCCAGGGCTTTCATTTTCACATGTGTGGGGGACCCTTTGCCCCTGCACCCCGGGGACTACCACTTCCCTGGGTCTTCTACTTAAATATATGTGGGGGGCCCGTGGCCACCCACACCCCTAGGACAACCACCTCTCTGGGGCTTTGATTTAAATATATGTGAGGGGGGCCCATGTCCCCCCATTCCCTGGGGACCACCATCTCCCAGCAAAGCATAAAAATAGTGAAGGGGGCCTGTTTCGGACCCCCATTAGTCCGGGGATCACATCTTCACATTGGAGGCCCCCCTCTTGGAGCTCCTGCTATGTCCAGGGTGCCCAACCCCGGGACATAGCTGTTTGCTGTAGCTTGGCTGCAACTCTTTATCAAGCATGTCCCACTGTCAAGCAGCAGAGCTTTCATCTCTGTCCTCTGCACACATGCAAGGAACAGAGATGAAATGCTTCAGCAAGCAGGGAGCTATTATTAAAGCAGCTCACTGCTGTCTGAAGCAATGGCACGGCAAGGCTTTCTCTGCAGTGCCAGAGAAAGCCCCGGGTAAAATTAAAATAAAGAAATGGGGACTGCGGGGGAGACCTTGAGGGCTCCCTCGCAGTCCCAGATGGCCCAAAAGGGCTATTAAAAAAAAAAAAAAGACAATAGCTCAGTATAAAGGTCACAGACGCAAACTACAAATCTTTAAAGCTCATACTGAAAGGTAATCCTACTCTAAGTATGTCATATATCAAAGTCTCACAAACCATCTCTCTCCCTCCCACGATCTTTCTCTCTCTCTCTCACTCTCTCTCTCGCTCACTCTCTCCATCTCTTTCAATCTTTTACCCACTCAGACCCTTACACACTCACTCACAGACCCATTCAGACACTCACACACTCACACATAGATCCACTCAGACCCTTGTGCACCCATTCACAGACATCCAGACACTGATGCACGCACTCATAGACCAACTCAAACTCTCACACATCTCACAGACCCACTGAAACCCTCACACACCCACTCACAGACCCAAAAGACACTGACATACCCATTCACAGACCCACTGAGACACTAATGCACCCACTCTCTCACTGAGACTCTCACAGCCACTCTCACACCCATTCCTACACCCAGAGAGGCAGGACACACCCAATTCCCACCACTCACGGCCAAAGGCATTCGGTTGGGTGGTTATAAAGGACCAGCCTGCACCGCACACAGTGGAAGACTGTGCGCTGTGGTGGTTGGATTAACGTATAGCAATGAAAATGACTTTTTGTTTAAAAAACATAGAAATTCACAAAAAAACACAAAGGTTACAGGGATGTTATAGATAGGAAATATTTTTTTTTTTAAACATAGAAATTCTCTGAAAAAAACTAAAGGTTGCAGGGACGTTATAGTTAGACTCACATTTTACATGTACACAGCGGCCTAAGGTAACTATAACTCATGTCCCTACCATGCACAGTGTTTTCAATAATTTGACATCTAATGTTTCATTGATATTTTTATTGACGTTATAAAAGTTGTCATGAGTACTGTAATTTCTAGGGTAATTAGCGGTGCATGACGAGGGCGAGAGTTAAAGAGTACCTTAGATCACAAGTTATAGTTACTTGAAATAACTCTAACTATAGCTGCTGAATTTCTCTGGTTTTCTGTGAGTAAATTCAGAACCTAGCTATAACACCCCTATAACCTTTGATTGTTTTAAGTGAATTTCTAGTTGTTTTTTTTTTATTCTAGTTCCTAACTATAACAACCTTTGTTGTTTTCAGTGAAAAAAAGTATATATATATATATGTATATATATATACATATATATATATATATATTTTTTTTTTTTTCAGACAGCAAGAGAATTTCAAAGCCCAAATCCACTGTAGTCCAAGGCACCTGTGTTTGAGTCCTTTAAACCTTTTCCTGTGCTCAAGGCAATATTTAAAGCAACGCGTTAGGATGTCAAGTGCGCTGGCCACTTTCTTTCACTATGAACAAATGCCATGGAATATACTGGATTTGTGCTTCAAAACTATCTTGCTCTATGGATTTATATGGAAGGATGCTCCATCCCCTGGTTAGGGGCCCCTGATAATGGAGGTGTCTTTTGCTTATTATAGTGCCTGTGACAGGAAACGCCGCCAAAATGCAACGTGGACACATCACATTTTTCCACTGAAACCTGACTGTTTTTTTGCAATGTGCCTAGGAAACCTAGCAAACCTGTACAATTTTGGTATATAGACACCTAGGGGAATCCAAAAGGGAGGGACTTGTGTGTCTCTTAACCACATTTTTCCTCCCAGAATTCCTTGCAAACCTCAAAATTTGTCTAAAAACACATTTTCCTCACATTTCAGTGATGCAAAGGTCTTCAGTCGGAGGGTAGCCACAAACTTCCTTCCACCCGTCATTCCCCCAAGCATCCAGATAAAAATGGTACCTCACTTGTGTGGTAGGCCTAGTGTCCATGACAGGAAACAACGCAAAACGCAATGTGGGCACATCATATTTTTTCCCTGAAAACTGACCCTACATTTAGAAAACTAGACACCCAGGGGAATCTTCAATGAGTTGACTTGTGTGGCTCTCTGTTGCTCAGAGTCCCTTACAAACCTCAACATTTATCTAAAAACAGATATTTCTGACATTTCTGTGATGGAATGTTCTGCAATCTGAGAGGAGCCACAAAATTCCTTCCACCAGGCATTCCCTCAAGTGTCCCGATAAACATGGTACATCAGTTGTGTGGTTAGGCCAAGTGCCCGGGAAAGGAAACACCCCAAAACTCAACATGAACGCAGTACATATTTCCACTGAAAACTAACTGTTTTTTTGCAATATGCCTAGCTGTCGATTTTGGGCCCTCGTTCAGCCGGCTCCAATGGAAACCTAGCAAACCTGTACATTTTTTTAACTATACACCGAGGGGAATTTAGGATGTGGTGTGGCTCTTACCACATTGTTCTGCTCAGAGGCCCTTGCAAACCTCAAAATGTCTCTAAACATCAGATTTCTGTGATGCAATGTTCTGCAATTTGAGGAAGCCACAAACTTCTTTCTACCCAGCATTTCCCCAAGTCTCCTGATAAAAATGGCACCTCACTTGTGTGGGTAGACCTATTGCCTGCAACAGGAAATGCACCAAAATGCAACGTGGATATATCAATTTTTTCCACTGAAAACTGACTGTTTGTTAGTGAAGTGCCTAACTGTGGATTTTAGGCTCTACCTCAGCCGGCAGCTAGGGAAACCTAGCAGACCTGTACATTTGTGAAAACTAGACGTGTAGGGGAATCCAGGATGGGTTGACTTGTGTGATTCGCACCAGCCTCTGTTACCCAGAATCCCTTTCTATCTAAAAATGTGTTTAAAAAGCACAATTTTCTCATATTTCTGCGATGGTAATTTCTAGATTCTGAGGGAAGCCACAGACTTTCTTGCACCCAGCAATTCCCCCAAGTGTCCAAATTAAAATGGTACCTCACTTGTGTGGGTAGGCCTGTTGCCCATAAAAAGAAAATGCACCAAATTGCAATGTGGACACATCACATTTCTCCACTGAAAACTGACTTTTTTTGCAATGTGCCTATCTGTGGATTTTGGGCTTTAGCTCAGCCGGCACCTGGGAGAACCTACTAAACCTGTACATTTTTATAAAACTAGACATATAAGGGAATCTAGGATGGAGCGATTTGTGTGACTCTCATAATATGTTCTACACAGAATCCCTTGCAAACCTCAAAATTGGTCTAAAAAACATATTTTCCATCACATTTCTGTGATGCAAAGTTCTGCATTCTGAAGGGAGCCACAACCTTTCTTACCCCTAGCATTCCCCAAGTCTCCCATGAAAAATGGTATCTCACTTGTGTGGGTGGGCCTAGTGCCGGCAACAGACAACATCCCAAAACGCAATATTGCGCCTAGCTGTGTCAGTCAGTCAAAAATACTTTATTCTACTCAAGAGAGCCAAAAAAAGTCACAATCAGTTACCTGAAGACAAAAGCACGGGACGAAGGAACCTTTTCCTGGGTACACTATATAAATTACAAAAAAGAATAAAGTGCAAAGTGCTTTGAAGAGATTTGCCATCACAAGTGCACGGCGGGAGTTTTTTAAACCAAGTACCTTAAATGGGGAATGCGACTAAGAAATGTATAGACTTCAAACAGAATCTAGAGAGTAAACAACTATGCCGCTCAGAAGAAAGGACTGTGAGGTACAGCTTAGGGTATGGCAGCTTCAACAACAGGGTCTTTGGGTTCTTTTACCGGGCCAATGACAGACAATCCAAAGTCACGGACCTACAGAATTGAGCTTCAGGATTCAGCCATACTCTCAGTCAAAGCAATAGGGGATGCAATCTTATATAATCGGTTATGCGCCTCAAACCAACCTCAGTGTGGCAAAAAGCAACCGGGGTGGATTTTGAGACCGCTAGCAACCAACTCAGAAACTTGTTCTCCACTACCTGGAGGCTTGCGCTATTGCTATACCCCCACACCCAAGCTCCAAACGACGCAATAAGAGAGCACTTACTCTTAAAAACAGTCAACATTTCCCTCACTGGTTTGTGACCCAGCTTCTTTGAGAACCTAAAAACAGTATCTATGGCACTTTGAAAGTGTAAGACACGAGCACTCATTAAAGCAGTGTGCCTAGTTGTGGATTTTGTGTCCTAGCTCAGCTGGAGCATAGGGAAACCTAAAAAACTTAGATAGGGTGGCTTGAGTGGCTCCAAACGCATTTTCTACCCAGAATCCCTTGCAAACCTCAAAATGTGTCTAAAAATACATTTTCCTCACATTTCTGTGATGCAAATTTCTGCAATTTGAGGAAATCCACTAACTTCCCTCCACCCAGCACTCCCCCATGTCTCCTGTAAAAAGTGGTTTCTCACTTGTGTGAGCAGGCCTTCTGTCCACGACAGGAAACACCCCGAAACACAACGTGGATACATCATATTTTTCCACTGAAAATGTATTGTTTTTTTGCAATGTGTCTTGGGCCCTAGCTTAGCCAGCACCTATGGAAAGCTAGCAAACCTATACAATTTTAAAATCTAGACACCTAGAGTAATCCAGGATGAGGGGACGTGTGTGGTCCTTACCACATTTTCCTGCCCAGAATCCCTTGCAAATCTCAAAATCTGTCCAAAAAACACATGTACCTTACATTTCTGTGATACAAATTTCTGCAATCTGAGGGGAGCCACAAACATCCTTCCATCCAGCATTCCCCCAAGTCTCCTGATGAAAATGGTACTCACTTATGTGGGTAGGCCTAGAGCCCATGGCAGGAATGCCCCAAAACACAACCTGGACACATCACATTTTTCCCCTGAAAACTGACTGGTTTTATGCAATGTGGCTAGCTGTGGATTTAGGATCCTAGTTCAGCTGGCACTTAGGGAAGCCTAGCAAACCCATACATTTTTTAAAACGTGAGACCTAGGAGAATCTAGGATGGGGTAACTTATATCGTTCTTACCATATTGTTTCTACCCAGAATCCCTTGTAAATCTCAAAATGAGTCTAAAACACATTTTCCGCAAATGTCTGTGAAGCAAATTATTGCATTCTGAAGGGAGCCAAAAATGTCCTACCACTCAGCGTTACCCTCAGTCTCCCGACAAAAATGATCTCTCACTTGTGTGGATTGGCCAAGTACCTGTAATCAGGGAAGGGCCAAAAATGTTAAAGATTAAGGAGATTAGGGGGGCATCAAAGTTTGTTTACAAGCACAGTTTTTTTATTACGTTTTTAGGTTGACTCTGTTTTGGGCATCCAGACAAGTGAGGTATCATTTTTATAGAGAGACTGAGGGGTATGCTGGGTGTTAAAAAAGACCCCTCACCCACCAACCTAGTTGGTGACATGCTTCATCATTTGTTTTTCCACCAAGACACCTAGAGTGTTAGGGGTTTGCTTTGATGCCTGATGACAGCGGAGCGGTTTTTTAATGGGTTGAACTCCCAACTGGGAGAAGTGCAATACATACCCACCATTATTTTTACACACACATACTGGTTGGTTTTGGCACGTGTGTGAGTGATGGTTCAATATGTACGTTTTTTTAAAGTGATTTCACAAAAATTCAATGCACTGTTAATAACTGAAAGGTCAAAATATTTAATCAATAACTCACAGTTCGTGAACTGTAAAGCCGAGACAAGGCACCAACTGCTTTTCAGACCATTCACACTCCTTTCGTATGTGGCACACACAAGACCATTCACACCGTCATCTGTGGGCACAGCACATTACACCATTCACAACAAGAGTCAATGTATGCTCTGGCAAAGAAAGACAGAAAAGACAATTATTACTGTACAACCATATATTCATCAAGTACACATACATACTGGTTGGATTTGGCACGAGGGTGAGTGATGGTTCAATATATGAAATGTTATTAACAAGAGATTTCACAAAAATTAAATGAACTGTTGAAAGGTAAAAAAACTGAGCCAATGACTCACAGCTCTTGAACTGCAAAGCCGCCTAAAGGCACCAACCGTTTTACAGTCCATTCACACACCTTTCATACGTGACACACACAAGACCATTCATGTTGCCAGCTGCAGGCCCACCACCTTACAACGTTCATATCAATAGACATCAACATTGAAGGACCTATCACTTTCATATGCCCACATGCCTGACACAGCAATCACACCAGCTGATGAAGTGTGTAGACGGGAGTTTGACTAAGAGTGTGTGTAGTGACCAGCAGCAACTCACTACTCATACACTGCCAGCCAAGCACCAGTTCACACACACCACCAGCCAAGCACCAGTCCACGCACACCACCAGCTAAGTGCCAGTCCAAGCACACTGCCAGACAAGCACCTGTCCACACACACCACCAGCAAAGTGCCACTCCACCCACACCGCCAACCAAGTGCCAGTGCACAAACACCACCAGCCAAGCACCAGTACACTCACAACACCAGGCAAGTGCCACTGCATGCACACCACTAGCCAAGGGCCACTCCACAGACACTACAAACCAGGCGCCAGTCCACGCACACCACAAGCCAAGCACCAGTCCACACACACCACAATCACATTTATTTTCAAAAAAGAAAACACACACTAATTTTAAGTAAATACAAAACTACAAGCAAAAAATCTCTAATTAAATACATGACACTAATGCTAACCGTAAAACTGAACAAAAAATATAAAACAATATAGAACAGGCAGTTTACTTTTAGGCTCACCGTAGCTCCCAAACATTTTTTGGGATATGGTACATTCTGAAACAAGTGGGCACACACAGCCCCGGGTCAGAAGGTCAGTCTGGGCAGTACATAGGACTCTTCTTGCACATACCTCTTTGCATACAGACTCTACATCTCCTACTGGTAAAGTCTTTTTTGGGGCGAGGGAGGAATGTGATCAGGAAAGTGGCGATCTTTCAATCTAGGCACATCCCCCACCAGTCCAACTCTACGAACACTTGCCTGTTCCACTACAACAAGGCTGCCTATTATAGACTCCTGAAACTGACAAAATGTTTTCGTGGACTGTGGACAACAATCCTTAAATCGAGCAAAAGCATTAAAGGTCGCTAAGTGGAAAAGATGGATAGCAAACTTTTTATACCCAATGTAAGCCTAACGAATAGCAGTGAAGGTTTCAAACTCTGATCTATTCTATTAATACCACCATTGTACCTATTATATTCTAAAATGCACACAGGTTTGTGCACATCAGCAACCTGACCCCAAACAGTCACAGGGGAAGTACCTTTATCATAGATGGTAGTTAGCATGTAGACATCTCTCCTGTCTGCAAATTTCACAGCTAGAAATTCATCACTATGCAAAAGCACTGCGCTTTCCACTCTCAAGTGTTTTATAAACAAGTTCTCTTGGCTAACCTTTACGGTTAGATAAGATTGTGCTACAAGCAACAGTGTCCAGTTTGACCAATTCCGTGAACAATTGCTCACAAGTGTAGAGGTTATCAAAATAAAAATTGTGACCTTTGTTAAAAAGTCTTCTACCAAGTTGCCACACAATCCTCTCACTAACTCCAAAAGTGGACAGACTACCAGGGGGCTCAGTGCTGGAATCCCTACCGGTGTACACACTGAAATTATAGACATATCCAGTTCTACTCTCAGACAGTATATACATCTTAATTCCATAATGTCCCCTCTTGCTAGGCATGTACTGCCTAAAAAACAAATGGCCCTTGAACAGCACCAAAGACTCATCAACAGCTATGTCTTTCCCTGGAAAATAGATCTCTGAAAACCAATGATAAAGTGATAAAGGACAGGCTAAATCTGAAAAAGATGGTCACAATCAGGGTAATCTCGTAGCAATGCTAAATCGGAACATCAGTGTCCTCCTCTAAAAGAGACACATCCTCTGCCCGGAGACTGGCTTCATCATCAGACGATTCCTCTCAGATAGAAAATGCACTGCCAGAATCTTGCACTTCCTCCTCTGCCTCAAATGCAGTCTCAGTCTCATAATCATGGGCTTTTTAAACTTTGGCAGAAATGACATTCCAGACAACCTGCTGAACAGTCACCTTGCAGCTAGCCATAATCCTTGCTAATAAAAGTAACTTGACAAATATGTCAACAACAACCAACACTGTGTAAAATAAGTAATAAACAAAGTGTGGGTTTATCACAAAGACCTATATACTCAAAAACAATACCACTCACAAACAAGACCACTCACTTGCCAAATACAGATAGACTCATCAACATCTACTCTGCACAGGCACAGTAAGCACCAATGATATCCTACTAGAAAGGAAAAACAAGAACACCACAAATCACATTAGGCACAAACCCAAAGATAATTTCACACACAATAAAACAGGAGCTAAATGTGCTGCTATTGATACAGCAGTTACAAAAAACACATTCATGCAAGGCAATGATACTCATTTGGAGTAAACAGTACAAAAAACGTTTTCTTACCAAACACATTGAACTGCAGATCCACCAATGCTGAAACTGCAGCAGGAGTCTCAGCAAAGGAAAACAATAGCTTTGCACTAGGAAAAAAGTAGAAATAAAACATTACTATCACAAATGATGACAAGAAATAAAACAGTTAACAATATAAAACAATATGAAATCTGCCTATCACCATTCGAATGCCAGCCACACATATCATCAGTCAAATGTCAGTCCACGCTCAGCACCAGTCTGTGCACACCATCAGCACAGGTGTGATCAGCCAAGCGTTAGCCCACACATGCAGTGCTTCAGCCAAACTCCTGTTCCTCACAAAAACAGAAACTTTCCTTGGTCTAGTGGTTGTGTGCCCCCTAACAAATGGCCAATCTGCCCAAAGGGGGGGAGGCAAAAACTGTCAAAATACATGCCCAGGCAAGGGGAGCAACCCTTGCCATGGGGAACGACCCGACATATAAATAAGTTAAATCCCTGGTGTCTAGTGGCCCTCTAACCCCCCGGGGGCAGATTGGTCTTAAAATATGGCCAATCTGCCCCTGTGGGGGCAGTAAATGGCCAAAACATTTTCCCAATAAAGGGGATCGACCCTTGCCCAAGGGGTCATGCCCTAATACCAACAATAAAATCCCTGGTCCCTCATTTACAAGGGCATTGTGCCATTGGAATGTCACTTTTACTGACGTTCTAGTGGTGCAATGCCCTGTCCCATATTTATAAAGCAGCGTTAAACCACTTTTTGTGGCTTAATGGTGCTTTGTAAATATGGACCCTTTACACTTATCACTTTGCATGAAAGGGGCGTGAAAATGGTGTTGCTGTGGGCATTCCACTGCAACACCAATTGCATTTTGACGCTGCCCTCGATTTAACAAGATTCTTTAACAATCGTTAAATAATGATGTTTTGCTACATACATACGACTAGCAAATTGCTAATATTGATTGTTTATGTGCAGGAAGGGACATCTTCCTGCACTTAAACAATCATTCCCTGCAATGTAGACAACCTTGCAATATGGTGTAAGGATGCCCGCGTTAGTGCTATGCAGCTAATTGTAGCACCAGCGCTAGGAAAACACAGGAGTGTGCAGTATTGCATTATATTAAATACGGCACATCCCTGTGTTTCTGAAGTGACGTAGCATGACGCTGCCAAATTTTGCGCATCACTGTAGGACTTCTTTGTAAATGATGCCCCTGGTACCTAGTAGCTTTCTGCCCCCCAAATCATTTACCTTACGAAGGGGAGCAACCCTTGCTCAATATCCCATTCCTCAAAATACAAAATTGTAATCCCTGGTGTCCAGTGGCTTTCTGCCCCCCCACCTCTCCAGGGTCAAATGAGCCAAAAATATGGCCAATCTGCCTTGGGGGGTCAGAAAATGGCATAAGCATTTCTCCAACAAAGGGTAGGGACCCTTGCACCAGGAGCCACTCCCCAACATACAAAATTGTAATCCCTGGTGTCTAATGAACCCCAGATGGCAGATCCGCCTAAAAGCAACTGATGTGCCCTATGGAAGGGGCAGAACACATACACAAAAGCACCTCTAGGGAAGCGACCCTCGCCCAAGGGGTCGCTCCCCGCAATCAATACCATTATAAACATTCATAGGCTTCCAATGGGTTTCACACCCCCGGGTGACTGATCAGCCTAAAAGCAGCCGAATCAGTCCCTGTGGGGGCCAAAACAGCGTTACATTATGCCACCAGGAGAGCGACCCTTACTAGGGGGCTGCTCCCCCAACAATAAAGAAAGAAATCCCTGGTGGCCCAGTGGAGATGGATTCCTGCACCACCCCCACCCGCAAGAAGGACTTAGCAAAACATCCTCTCCTTTCCTCCTCTGAGGTACTGGGTTTTTCAGAACCGGTACTGATGCGGTAACCCAGCGGTGCCAGGGTACACCCAAAGACCTCGGGTACTTTCCTGATTCAGACCACAGAAACTCAGAGTCTTCTAGGTGAAGTCAAAGATCGAATTTATTGGCTGCAACCAAGTAACAAGCGTCCTAGAAGTACAACAGCACGGTTTGTATGTTCTCAGGAGACTGTCTGTCAATGCAAAATCAGGTTTCCTTATATACAGTTTTTTAAGCTTCAGGCAAACATTCTTGACATTTTGGTTGGTCATTCACATGTTTTCACTACAAAGGAAAAAACAGTGTCATGATGAAACCTCATATTTCATGTCATCCAACCCATAATAAATTACCCGGCAAGGCCTAGTATTTTACATCAGATAAGTGTGGACCCCCAATAAAAACGGGCACCTCCCCCTCGTAAAGTAAGAAGAAGAAAAGAGCAGGTGCAGGTGTGAGCAAGATTAGGCAGGGTGTGTGAGCGATAATAAGGGTTTTATGGCATGGTGTGCCTTGATGCTATCTGATTCGGCCACTGGGAGAGGGACTGACCAAACAGGTTTGGCCTAAGGCAATGGTTCCAGCTTGCCCAGGTCAGAGAAAAGTCAATCAAGGTGTACGTGTCCTTGGAATCAAATCTGACTGTATTATAAGCCTATGTGAGGGCAACTTTTAAAAATGGGAGCCACGAGTGCAGGACGAAAATGGCGATTTCGAGGTGAAAACGCTGCTGGAATTGAGCGATAATGCTCATGCTTAGTGTACTAGTCATTATCGGTCTTTTGATACTAAAATCGTACTGCTGTGGCAAAGTAAATTACATGGGTCCAGAATTTTTAGAACCACAAACCCTCCTTTTGCCCTTACATAGGCAATAAACCTATTCTCATGCTAATCTGAGTCCAGGTCTATGTTTCTAAAGTCGTTGAGATGTTGCTGTAACATCATCCTAGTATTTAGCTCGTCTCTTGGTGCATGTTTCCTTATGCATGATGTAACACAGAAACCACATATCGCAGGAGCACACTGCACGCATAGACAGAACAGGAAAAGAATGGCCAAGATCATCCCAATGACCATCAGAATCTTCCATCCGCATGCTGATATCAGTTCCTAGAACCATCCCATTAATGACCAATCTCCTTTATCTAAATGAATAGATTCGGAAATTCTATGCAGTTTGGAGATGGCCTGGTATACTGTTGGAGCGTTATCTGGGACAAAAACACAGCAACTCGATTGGATCAATGTACATACTCCACCCCGGTCTGCAAGTATGACATTTAATGCGACCCTGTTCTGAAGGGTCATAAGACGATCCGACTGTAGCTCAGCAGTCAAGTTACCAAGGGCACCAGCGGTTTCAGCCACGGTGGATTCAACCACTCTTATCAATTGCCTTATGCTCCTGCTGTTACTTATTTGTCCCCAGAACGGCAGAAAACCCTTTACGAAGTCCCCAAATTCTTGTCCTGCAGTGTCTTCTTCACTGAAGATGCCTCTAACTATCCTTGTCTTGTGGTAATCTGCTGCTGCTGTGTAGGTAGGGGGCAACAGGAACGAAACAAAGCATGTGCTTGAAAAGTCAGGGGGCAACCATGTAAAGGCTCTATCATGGCAGATGAAATAGGTACCCTTAGCTGCCAAGAGCGGAGGGGAGGTCTGAGATGCGAAGACATATGTCTCAGTGCAGACGCTTTCCCCTAGCTGAGCTCTGGGATTCTTGCCAGTACCTTGCAGACACAGGTGACCCTGATGGGGTACAACCCAAATCAGGGAAGATATCTTAGCTTGCTGTTTCTCACTCATTGTGGCTTCATATCCGGTCATGTTCCATCCTATATATGCCATTGTCTCATCTCTGGGGATAGTCTCGTAGAAGATATTGTCCTTCATCATGTCTATGATACCTTTAACTAAAGCATCTTTCTTAGGGTTGTCTTCCGCAAAACGTAGGGGGTAGTGTGCATAGATGAATATTGTTCTGAATGCCCACACGGAACCATTGTGGCTGAAAGGCAGGATCAGATAAGGGATACCTTTATCTGCTGTGTGAGGCATAAGGCCACACACCCAACAGTTAGTTGTATTTATCACTAGTTGGTGTTGGTGCAAAAGCTGGATGAAGGAGTTATTAATGAACTCTAGTCTCCTAGCAGATTCATGTTTAGGGAGGAGTTGAAAAGTATGTGGGGAAACAGTGAAAGGAGGAGGTGTAGACGAGGTAGTGGGTGCCAATATCACGTTAAAACAGAATAAAATATATCCTATAAAAAACATAAGTATACTAAATAACATAAAAATGCACAGCAGCAAAAACCGTTTCCTGGTTATCGTTTCACATATTCTCTTCTTGAAACTCAGCCTTTCAACATGTTCTCCATTTTGGAAAAATTCCATCTTCTAACCGTTGCCGTTCGTGGCGGTTGGTTTACTTCACTTAGGAGTGTTCTGAATGTTCCAGGCCGCCCTAGAACAAACCAGACCTGTAGACCTTGTGTCCATAGGCTACCCCCCTAAGTCTTTTCAGCCACGATCCTACAGCTGAACCCGGATGGAGGTTCAAAAAACACAAAAAAAAGCAAAAAGTCATTCAAAAATAATTTTCCATATTGGAGAACTTTGCTAAAGGGAAGAAAAGTAAACTGTTTTATTTGTCCTTTATTCTTGGTCGTAGATTATAACGGTTAGTCCCAGGTATCGTGTGGTCCTGAAAAAGGAGTTCAGGTTCTGTAGTGTCCAATCGAACTGACGGTGATACTGCTGATTGTAAAATGTCATCACTTTCTTTCTCAGTGAGTGTTCCTTTTATTCGTGCATCGCTGAAAGGCAGAAAACGTGGCACGGTTTCAGTCTCTGAGTCGGCGACACCTTCCTGGACCCACCGGTCATATGGCAGAGGTAGGGGTACCCTTTTGCAATGGGTCCCATGGATCCAGTGTTTCTTCCCTTCTACTCGAACAGCTGATCTTGTGGAGAGAAGAACGAGGTGCGGTCCGGTCCACCTGGGCTGCTAGTTTTTGGTTCGCTGAAAGTTCTTTATTAAAACCCAGGATCCAGGCTCAATGGGATGACCTGGAGATTCAGAGACCGGAGGCAGGGTGTCGTGGACCTGTTGATGTAAGACACGCAATTTAGCCGTCAATTCATACAGATAGTCAAGCAAAACAGGATGCTCTATCTCGCTAAACTTCTTGGGCCTAGGCACTCCCCATATATTGGCCGGGCGGCCGAAGACTATTTCATAAGGACTAAGTTTCACTCGTGAATGCACAGTCATTCTGGTTGATAGGAGTGCTAAGGGTAGAGCGTCAGGCCATTTGAGACCAGAGCTCGCTTGTATCTTGGCCAATTTTAGCTTTAGAGTGCCATTATAGCACTCCACTAATCCAGCTGATTGGGGGTGATTTGCAGCGTGAAACTTTTGGTTTATGCCTAGCCCTTCTCATACTTTCTTCATCACTTGACCCACAAATTCACTTCCATTGTCACTCCAGATCATTCTCGGCATTCCGAATCTAGGGAATAACTCTTTCACAAGGGCTTTGGCTGTGGATAGCGCAGTATTGTCTTTTAGGGGTTAGGCTTCCACCCATCTTGAAAAGGCACAAACAACAACGAGTACGTATTTTAAGTTGTTGCACCTCTCCATGTGGATGAAATCTAGCTGCAAAACCTCAAACGGATACGTAGGAGGTGCAAAATGACCAGCTGGAGTTGGGGTTCCTCTACCAGGGTTGTGTTTCAGGCATACCATGCAATTTTTAACCACATTTTCTGCGCACTTGGGAATTCCTGCATTTTGCCATACTGGGGCCAACAACTTACAAATCCCTTTCACACTGATGTGAGCCATTCCATGAGCCATTGTAACTACTGCAAGCACATACGCATCGGGTAGCAACCATCTTTGATGTTCTGACAACTCGACCCAACAACCATTCGCATCCAATTTACCCGTACTTTCTCTCCACACACTCAATTCTCTCTCTGTGGCTTCAGCTTGAATCGATTTCACGCTTTCTATCGTGTCTTCACACATTCCAACATCACCAATCCATCTTGCAGGGCCGGCGACATACATTCGGCTCATCACATTCCTTGCCGTTTCTTTTGCGACCTCGTCAGCAAATGCATTCCCACGACCAACATCATCAGTCACCTTTTTATGTGCGCTACACTTCACAATCGCAACTTGCAACGGTAAAGTAAGTGAATCAAGGAGCTCATTTACCAACTGACCATGCTGTATTTTAGTTCCATGCGAGGTCAGGAACCCACGTTCCTTCCACAAACGCCCAAAACTATGGGCCACACCAAACGCATATTGGCTATCGGTATAGATCGTCACTTTCATTCCTTTTGATACTGTACATGCTCTTGTTAGGGCTATTAACTCAGCTGCTTGGGCTGAATTATGTGGGATACGTGCAGCTTCAACAATCGTACACAAAGTTGTCACAGCATACGCTGCAGTCATGTCACCATTCGGGAGCTTAAAGCATGAACCATCCACCCACAAAGTACCATCACTCTTTGCAATGGGAGTTTCCAGAAGGTCTATTCTCCCTTTCGTTTCTTCTTCTGTTCTATGGAGACAATCATGTTGTTCAGAAGTATCTAACTCCGTCACAATTGGCAATAACGTAGCTGGGTTAAGTGTAGTGCATCTTTTTATATGTACATGGCTTGCTAACAATGTCAACTCGTAACCTGACAATCGAGCACTAGTTATATGCTGTGTCTTGGTTCTGTTTAACAACGTGTCCACTGCATGTGGAACCATTACGATTAATGTGTTATTCATCACTAAACCAGCAGACTGTCGGATAGAAACAGCAGCTGCCGCTGCCGCTCTTAAGCAGCTCGGTAGTGCCTTAGCTACTGGGTCTAAGGTTGAAGAGAAATAGGCGCATGGACGCTCCCTGTCTCCAAACTGTTGTGTCAAAACTGCTAACGCACAACCTTCTTTCTCATGGACATACAATGTAAAAGGCTTGCTGTAGTTGGGGGTACCCAACACAGGAGCTGAACATAATGCATCACGTAATTCGACAAAACTTTTCTGACAATCTTCAGACCATGGGACGGGATTTGGTGTATCTTTACAAGTTAATGCCACCAAGGGTTTGGCTATTAACGAAAAATTTGGTATCCATTGTCTGCAATATGATGTAATACCCAAGAAAGCACGCACTTCTCTTTGTGTTCTTGGAACACTCATTGCTGCAACAGCCCTGATTCTCTCTGGGGTCAGTTGCCTTCCCTCCTTCGAAAAGAGATGACCCAAATAGGTCACTTCTTTTTGACAATACTGTAACTTTGAAAGGGACACTTTGTGGTGTAAATCAGACAAATGACGCAATAATGACAATGTTGCTTCTTTGCAGATCTCCTTAGTATCTGCGGCAACTAGCAAATCATCGACATATTGAATGAGAGTGGCGCCATCAGGTAACATAAGAGTGTCAAGTTGTGCTTTCAAAGCCTGACTATAGATAGATGGACTTTCACAATAGCCTTGAGGAGCTCTCTTAAATCTGAAGCTTCGTCCTCCCAAATTGAAGCCAAAAATGTCCCTGCTCTCTTCTGCAATAGGGATGCTGAAGAAAGCATTTTTCAGGTCTATTACTGAAAACCAAGTGGCTGAAGCTGGAATCATTGTCAACAATGCAGTGATATCGGGGACGACTGGAAACTGTGGCACAACTATTTTGTTCACCTCTCTAAGATCAATTACAAACCTATAAACAGGTGGCTGAGTAGGGTCAGTATGCTTCAAGACAGGCAAAACAGGACTATTGCAAACGTTGCCTCTTGTCTCTTCAATTACATCCTTCTCAATCAGATCACGAATAATTGCCAACAACGCTTTTTCCCCTTCACTAGAGATCTTGTATTGGGGAATACGTGGCATTTTAACATTGGCTTTTAATGTTATCACATATGGCTGAATTTCCAAAAGACCTACATCATTAGGTCCAGTAGCCCAAAGAGTATTAGGAAGAGACGAAAATTCTGGTGGAAATCTGTCCTTTGACAAATACATTGGTGAAACCACTTTCTTACCCAATGTGAGTTGCACTCCAGAAGGAGAGCAATACAATGTCGCATACAATCTCTTTAACAGATCTAATCCTAACAAGTTCTCGCCACAACCTGTCGTCAAAATAAGGGGTGTTTCAAATTTACAAGGTCCAACAGAAAGAGATATAGGGTTAGAAATCGGATTTCTAACTGGGGCGCCGGAAAACCCTACTGATACATTTGTTTCGCCAGACAAAGGTGCGCCAGGGAGTTTTGAGTGCATAATAGAACTCTTGGTAGCACCAGTATCCAACAGAAAAGGTTCTGACACACCTGATGCAATCACCTTAACATAAGGCCCACTCTGATCTACTGGAACTGAAACAACTCCCTCTCTTTGTCTAAGGCTGTCCTAGCAATCATTACTGTCCAAATGCTGATCCTTTGTATAGTAATCATCAGTATAGTACTGAGCCGTCCTACCAGATGCATTAACCTGTTGATCAAATCTGTTCATTGAGTTTTGAGGGAGGAATGGGCATGCGCTCTGGGGAACATATCCACGTCCTCTTCCTCTAGGTGCTTGTGGAACACCTCGACCTCTTAAACCGGAAGTACCATTTGCGCGCTGTAGCAAAGCAGGGCAACTATACTTGAAATTACCCTCTTCCTTGCAATATGAACACTGATTGGGACCTACTGGGATACGTGGTTGAGCATACTCGGCTCTTTGCGAGTTTCTCTGAAACGGTTGGGGCTGATAGTTATTCTGATAGTTGTTCTGTGCACCACTATTCTGACCACCACGTGGCCGGTACGCTTGTTTGTGTCAAGAACCTTCGTTTTCAATTCTTTTGTTTTCTTTTCTACTCTATCTCTCTCATCTTTATCTCTATTTTCGTAGTACTGTGCAGTAGCCAATATCTGTGCTGAAGAGGAAACTGCCCAAGAACTTTCTGAGTCTTTTAACTTTTTACACAACTCAGGAAGCAGATTATGCACAAATTTATCGACGAACAAACGTTGACCACCTTCCGTGCTCATATCTTGACCACTGTGGTCCACAAACGTTTCTTCAAACCTGGTGAAGAAATCTGATACCATTTCTTCTTTCTTTTGCTTACATGCAGACAATTTATTCCAGTTTACACGCATCGCAGGCATTATAGTTTTCATGTAATCAATAATGCTACCAGGAAGCTCTGTCACTAAAGGCTCAGGTTTAGCACCACCAATTTGTCGGGCATCTGCAGCAGCAATATTAGCCCATGTGTCACCTAACTCTTGAGCATGGTCTGTATGGCGAATCTTTCCCCATAAAGGCTGTGGAACAACATTCCCAAACAACATGTCTATGTCAGCTAAATTCATAATGCAAGACCCCGCAGTTTTGTGACAATTCCTTGTAATACCCTGTAGGATTCTTACGGGGATCAGGCAATGTCTGCTTAAGGGCTAAAACTTCAGCTCGCTTCCATGGAACGTGTACCCATACACGCTGGAAATGAGGCAGGACAGGTGGATTAGCATTTGGGTCCCCTTCCCTCCACTGTGGGGGAACTTCTCTCATGGGGTACTGTTTCCCTTTCTTTTTAGCAGAAGAATCATATTTAAACAATAACCTGGAAACACCTTCAGTCCTAAACGACAATAACATCGCAACTGCTTTCTCGACATCTGAACCCACAATCAAACCTGTCGCAAAATCGAACCGTACACGACACAACTTAGGCGTATTGGGCTCCAAACCATTTTCCTCTAAATCCTCAGAAAGAAAAGTACACATTTTTTCAAAAACGTATCTCTGTTTCGGTTCTTCCCACTGATGGAAGACATCCATAACAGACTCTAGTTCATATCTCGCTGATTCAGTAACCCATTTATGCGCCAAATAATTCAGTGTCTCTTTCTCCATACCATCAGGCAATTGGCTACGCAATTGTTTACGCTCTGAAACTGGGGTCGTAGCTGATGACCCAAAGAGAGGGGGTAAAAGACTAGTCACAGTGTTTGTCATTCTCTGACGGATAGAGGGAGAGGTTGACAAATGAACAGGAGGAAAACAGAATGAGACAAGGCAGAGACAGAAGCAGTGTCACAAACAATACCAGGAGTGGTAGTCGCCATAGTAGTCAAAGTTGTAGGAAGTAAAGGCAGAGCAGATGTCAAAGCCGGTGGCCCTTGAGGAGGCTGCACCGGAGGAATGGGAACCAACTGAAGAATAGCTGGTGGGTGCTGGGGAGGAGCAGGAGGCAATGCAACCACTGGTTGTGCAACTAGAGGTTGCGGAGGTGCCGTTGCATTCTGCGCATAGGGTGGTGGCGAACTTAGCAAATGCTACATTAGGGGATCTTTTTCACAGTCTTTTGCTGCATCTTGCTGAAGAGGCGGCAAAACTGGATAGCATTTATCTACTGTCATTTTATGTCGCCTATGCAACTGCTCATTCAACTGTTCTACTTCGTTATCTTTAAACTGTATAGCAGCTTGCATAATCAAAATACCTTTTTCTCTCTTATTTTTCTTAGCTAATTTAATTTCCTTTTGCTTGGCTTCCTTACGCCATAAGCGGAAAGAATCAAACATTGCCGGCCGGGCTTTCTTCTTAAAAAGTCTAGCTTCGAGGTTATCTAAGATTTCTGTGTCAAAGCTACCATTTTGGGGCCATTTTAAAACACCATCTTTTCTGGTGTAACGGATCCATACTTCATTATATGTGATGGGGCCTACTCCGTGCTTCACATATAATTCATAGGTTGGAGTTCCAATCGGAGGAACCGGACATGAGTCCTCCAACCGGGAGTCCCTTTTACAACCAAGACAAAACAAATTTCCAAGTCTGCTAAGACCAGGCATCTTCGCTCACTAGTCTAGCTTCAAACTTCAAAGGATTATCGTTTACGATAGTCTTGTGAATACACGAGTCCTTTGGCTTTGGTACTTGCAAGTTCCAAATCAAAGTGATCCCGAAGGGATACCAAACCAAATGTCCAACTAAGGACCAAACCAAGTGTCCAACTAAGGACTGGGAGACGCTCCACTGATACTTAACTGAAAATATTGATGACGTCACCAGAAGACTCGTCTTATCGTTTCGCTCTACCAAACATCAAGGGTCCAAATCAGGGCGACAGCCAGGGCAGCAGTCCTTCGTAGCCGTCGGGAAGCGGGGAACCTCCCAGCAAAGACTTTCGGACCACGTCGACATGCAGGGGTCGATGAAGTGGCGGCCTTCCTCCAGAATTTTCACACGAAGCTCCTCACGGACCTCAGGCTTGGACCGGTACCGCTGGTATCGCCCCACGTTGGGCGTCAACTGAGGTACTGGGTTTTTCAGAACCGGTACTGATCCGGTAACCCAGCGGTGCCAGGGTACACCCAAAGACCTCGGGTACTTTCCTGATTCAGACCACAGAAACTCAGAGTCTTCTAGGTGAAGTCAAAGATCGAATTTATTGGCTGCAACCAAGTAACAAGCGTCCTAGAAGTACAACAGCACGGTTTGTATGTTCTCAGGAGACTGTCTGTCAATGCAAAATCAGGTTTCCTTATATACAGTTTTTTAAGCTTCAGGCAAACATTCTTGACATTTTGGTTGGTCATTCACATGTTTTCACTACAAAGGAAAAAACAGTGTCATGATGAAACCTCATATTTCATGTCATCCAACCCATAATAAATTACCCGGCAAGGCCTAGTATTTTACATCAGATAAGTGTGGACCCCCAATAAAAACGGGCACCTCCCCCTCGTAAAGTAAGAAGAAGAAAAGAGCAGGTGCAGGTGTGAGCAAGATTAGGCAGGGTGTGTGAGAGATAATAAGGGTTTTATGGCATGGTGTGCCTTGATGCTATCTGATTCGGCCACTGGGAGAGGGACTGACCAAACAGGTTTGGCCTGAGGCAATGGTTCCAGCTTGCCCAGGTCAGAGAAAAGCCAATCAAGGTGTACGTGTCCTTGGAATCAAATCTGACTCTATTATAAGCCTATGTGAGGGCAACTTTTAAAAATGGGAGCCACGAGTGCAGGACGAAAATGGCGATTACGAGGTGAAAACGCTGCTGGAATTGAGCGATAATGCTCATGCTTAGTGTACTAGTCATTATCGGTCTTTTGATACTAAAATCGTACTGCTGTGGCAAAGTAAATTACATGGGTCCAGAATTTTTAGAACCACACCTCGGCTGCATCTGGCATCGTCAGATCGCCAATGGAGGGATTTGGAGATGGTTCCGTCCTCAGCACATGCCCACCGGTGCTCACGACGGAACCGTTTTGTTATGAGCACTGAAGGGGTTAAAGGGAGAACTACTGGACCACAGAGAAAACATCTGCGGATGTATCTTTTAAGATCAAGGCATCCAGAAGCACTGAACATCACTGACAATAGTAATAATGATAATAATAACAATAATATTAATATTATTAATAATGTTATTATTAATAATAATAATAATAATATCAATTATGATAATAATATTTGCGATTTTAAAGCGCATAGCTACCTCATATGAGGTGTCCCAGCACTAGGTACAGGTATTTGCAATCCTAAATACAGCTGTTAAACCCCTGGCATCATGAGCTGAAAAACCAAGTTTTGAGTTTTTTTCTCAAACAGACATTCTGACTGGGCCTGATGAACCATTAGAGGCAGAGCATTCTACAACTTTAGCTCTAAGTAGCCAAAAGAGCTCCCATCTATACGCACTTTCTGGACTCTGGAACCATCACTAGCATCTCCTCTGCAGTTCTTAGGTTCCTAGATGGTGTATAAGGCCTAAAAAATGATTGAAGGCCTTTGTTGTTAATAAAAGCTTTGTAGAAATAACACAAGGCCTTGAAAACGGATCTCTGTTTCACCGGATGTCAATGAAGCTCTTTAAACGCAGCCCCGATCGGTGCACGCCTTGGCAGGTTTAATAAGAGCTGCTCAGAAGCATACTGCACTCTTTGGAGTCTCTTGATCCTACCCTGTGTGTCTCCGAGGTACAAAACATTTCAGTAGCCGAGCCTTGACATACAGCAAAGCCTGATCCATTGTCATCCGCTTTCTTTTTTGCTGACTCTGGCAAGAGGCATAATATTTTCCTCAACATCTTGAGTAGTCCTAAGCATTTTCCTGCCACTGCAGTGATTTGACTGTCAAAACATAGTTTTTAATCAACCCAAATGCTAAGATTCTTTACCTTGGGTTTGGAAACAGGGGCTGGGCCCAGTTCTTTAGGCCACCATACAATTGACCAGTTGTTGAAATGGTTACCCAATGTTAGAATCTCTGTCTTCCCAGCATTAAGCTTGCAACAGTTCATGTCCATCCACCTAGCAATGTCCACAAGGCAGATGCATAAGAAGGAGGCCATGTGGGAAGACTTCTGTGACGTCATGATGATAAACTGCATGTCATCCGCATAAATTACAATTGTGAACCCATAGCATTTGATTACATCGTCCAGCAGTCACACATGTACATTAAACAAGGTAGGACTCAGGGAAGAACTCTTTGTTTCAATGGGAGCACCTTAGACTAGTAAGGTTTCTGTGACACCTGAGCCCAGAGTCTTGATCAGGATATTATGGGACAGAGTGTTAAATTCAGCACAGAGATCCAACAGCAACAATGCCGCAGAATGGCCATCGTCCAACAGCTGACAAATTGACTCAGTCACCAGTAGGAAGGCTGACTCAGTGCTGTATGCTGGGTGAAATACAAATTGAGTCATGGCTCTCCATAAAGCTCGATAGCTGGTTATTGATAAACTGCTCCATAATCTTGGAGAATAGTGGTATCAGAAAAAACAGACAAACGTTTCCAAAAAGTTGGATCCAATAGTGTTATTTTAAAAAGCGGACCCACCACTGCATGCTTCCATATCCCAGACACCTCGCCAATGGCTAGGGAGCTGTCAATCAGCTCACCTAATGCTGGGTGGACCACCTCCTCACCTCGTTCCAAAATGAATGGGGTGGCAGGGTCCAATGGACAGCCTGACTTAACCGAGGAATGTGACTTGGTCAGCTCCTCGGGCTAAATAGGCCTGAAACTTAGAGGCCTAAAGCTCTCTTCTGAACAATCAAACCAAACACTCATACAGGGGGACTCTCTAGCTACTGTAGGAAAGGAGTCATAGATCTTAGCCACCTTTTCCAGGAAGAACTGAGCCAGAACATTGTATCCCTCCTCTGATGACATGGCCGAGAATGAGACTGAAGATAAGGATGACAGTGACTTCACAACACTTACAATCTTGCTGAAAGACTTCTGGGCAGCCTGGCTTTTATTTGAATAGACGCAAACAGGTGCAGACAGGCTTGTCTTTGGCACTCCAGTGGCATGTCCTCGCTTGCATACTCCTCAATTAGCCAAGAGGATAGGGAGCACTACACCGCTGACCTCCAAAAATGTCAGCCTCAAGCAGGAAGTGAAGCAGTAGCTGCAGGTCCTCTAGCTTTTTCCACTCAATCAGTAATACTGTGGTGGATCAAACAGCAGGTAACTGTTAGTGTGCAACTTAAAAAAACACCCTTCCTCCACTAATAAACCCCAAAAACACAATCTCCAAAATATTAAAATGTGGCAGCTAAAGTGAGCATAAAATTAAAACAATGAGGGCTGCATGTAGAACAGCTATACTTCTCGGTGCGTCCGCACAAGCATGCTTCTCAAATAGCCAAGTGGAGAGTTGAGCGCTAGAGCACTGATCTATGAAAATGGCAGCCTCAAGCAGAGATATGAGGGAGTAACTGAAATTTCCCTAACCTTTTTTGATAAATCAGTAATACTGTGGCGAACCGAAGGGCAGGTAACTATTACGGTCCAACCTAACAAAGCATCCTTCCCCTACCATAATTCCCCAAAACACAATCCCCAAAATATTAAAATATGACAGCTAAAGTGAGCGTGAAATTAAAAACAATTAGGGTGGCGAGTAGAGCGCCTGTACTGTGCTGTGCATCCACACTAGCATACGCCTCAAATGGGGAGGAGCACTAGAGTGCTGACCTCAGAAAATCGTGGTCTCAAGCAGGAAGTGAGCCAGTAACTGCAGTTTCCCTAACCCTTTATGCTCAATCAGTAATACTGTGGCGAACTGAATGGCAGGTAATTATTATGGAGCAACATAACAAAGCACCCTTCCTCCAAGATAATCCCCAACAACACAATCCCCAAAATATTAAAATGTGGCAGCTAAAGTTAGCTTTAGATTAAAACAATGAGGGTGGTGTCTAGGGCGGCTGTGTCTTGCTGCGCTTCCATACAGGCATGCTCCTCAAATAGCCAAGTGGGGAGGGAGCAGTACAGTGCTGACCATAGAAAATGGGGGTATCAAGCAGGAAGTGAGAGAGTTACTGCAGCTCCCTTGCCCTTTCCTCCCAATCAGTAACACTGTAGCAGACCAAAGCGCAACTTAAAAAAGCACCCTTCCTCCAACATATTCACAAAACACAATCCCCAAAATATTAAACTATGGCATCTAAAGTGAGCGTGAAATGAAAAAAATGAAGGCACAGTGTACACTGCCTGTACCTTAAAATACCACCTGATTACTGCATATCTCAAGAGATCGCAAGAATGCATTGATTCCACATTCCAAATAGAATCTTGTATATATGTAGCTAGAAGTTATAGTTAGGACCTAGTTTGTATAAGAAAAACATGTTTTGCCTATAACTTTGGCGCCGTTTGACAAATCTTCATGAAAGTTTCAAAGCTAGTTTGACACTCACTTCTGCTGTTTAGAAAGTTTCAGGGTGATTTGTTACGCGGGGCAGAATAAAAGGGGGGTCACAATTTTCCCAATGTAATTTCCTATAGAGATTTTAGTCACAACTACAGTCCGAACCACTGGACGAAATTACACCAACTTTGGCAGAAGGCTACATCTTGGTCCAGAAAGATCTCTTTCTGTAATTTGGTGAATTCACGGATCCACGAGCCAACAGCAATGTCATGATTGGCTGGCAGCAACCTGAGAGGAAAGTTGCAGTCACTATTTTGTGAATCCGAACTCCGTTCCCAGCAAGAAAACTAAAATTTAAAAGTGATATAAAGGTTCAGGGTAGAGGTACCCTGACCTAATGTGACTGATGGAGGGTTCTGTGAGGGACCCCTCATTGGAAGAAATTGTCCAAAAATATTTGCTTGAGCATGTGAGGACCTGTGGATCCACTGGGATCACAAAAAGTCAATCACAGACCCACACACCTACTCACACACTCACTCACACACTTAAACACCCACTTATACACTCCTACAACCGTTTACACACCCACTCACACACCCAAACAGCCACTCACACCCACTCAAAGACCCACAAAACCACTCACAGACCCACATAGCACTCACACACAAACACTCATATACCTATACAGCCACCCACAGACCCACAAAACCACTCACACACTCACTCACAGATGCATACAGCCACTCACACTCACACACCCACCTACACATCCACACTACCACTCATACACCCATACAGCCACTCACCCACCCTCTCTCAGACCCACAAAACCACTATCATGCCCATACACCCATTTATACACTCACACAACCACTCACACACCCATACAGCCACTCACAACCCCTCTCTCAGGCCCACAAAACCACTCAAACACCCACACATCCACTCACATACCTATTCACTTAGCAACAGAGCCACTTGCAGGCCCACACAGACAGTCACACACTGACTCACATACCCACCACACAGTCATGTGCCCACTTACACACCCACACACAGGCATATAGCCACTCACACATCCACTCACAGACCCACTTACACATCCACACAACTACTCACACACCCACTCACACACCCATTTACCCAATCATACAACCACTCACACACTTGCACAGCCACTCACACACCTACTCACACACCCACAGAGCCACTCCCACACCCACTTATAGACTCACACAGCCAGTCACACACTGACTCACACATACACCCACCCACCCACTTACACGTCTGCACCCACAAAACCACTCACACACCCAGATTACAGGGATATTAGAGTTAAGAAATAACATTGAAATTGAAATTCACTGACTTAACCTAGGTTTACATGGAGGTTATTAATAGGTTCAAATTTTAAACACACAAAATCATAGAAATTCAGCAGTTATAGTAATAGTCATGCCCTAAGGAAACTGTAACTCATTCCTTCGCCATACACTACTGATTGACACACATGATACATCACTCATGACTTCTTCTATGACATCGTTGATAATATCACTGCAACCTTTGCAGTGAAATTATTAATGAAAAACCTGTGCATGGGAAAGGCATGAGTTATAGTTACATGATATTACTCTCGCTGTTAAGGATTGCTTTAGGTCTCAATTCTTCTGCCCCACTACACTGTTACCCTCGTGATGGTAAGGGGATGAGAAATGTAGTTGAACCCATTACAAAGCCATAGTGCCCCTGAATGCCCGTGAGGCAAAAGCAGGGCTCCAGTGTGAGTGTAAAGCTGCAATTGCATATGCACCGATAAAGACTTGCAAATCTTTAATAACAGTTCGAGCATCAGCTGATCGTTTTGGCCATTTTCATAGAAACCTGGAGCATGAGTCAACGAGGACTAGAATGCATTTGTGTGCACCATCAAGTATAAGGGAACCACAATAGTCCAAGTACCCACATTGTAGTGGTTGGTTTGAAATTCAAAGGGGTGTCTGCGGAGGGCATTTAATGGTTGTACCCTTTTATTTGCAGACAGATGTCACAGCAAAGGATATATTGTTTTGTTTGTTTGTATAGACCTGGCCAACCAATAGTGTTTTTGGAGTAAAGAAATAGTAGCCACCACACCTGCATGTGCAGAAGCAGCTCTTCAATGTGCTGCTTTTATCAACTCAGTTCTTTGATCTTAGAAGAGGATCACACGATCACTCACCACTGGTATTGTTACCAAGGAAGTATTTAGGCTACTTACATGGTAGGAATAATTGGCAGGAAATGGCTTTGGTAATGGTTTGACGTCAGCTGAAGCTTTCAAATCAGCAAGTGTTTCATCAGTCAACCTCAGTCAAGAGTGAGTTATTGCAACAATAGAAGCTGTAGCTACTGCCGACTTGGCCGCTTTATCAGCCAAGGTATTACCTGCAATGTGTACTCCTACACATTGATGTCCGAATGTATGAATTACATGCGCATTGGATAGCGTTTCCTTCAGATCCGCTACTTTTCCCCACAATTGATGAGTGATACCTTTTGAATCTCCGAAACCATTCTGATGCCAGTAATGCAGATATTCATTGAAGGACTGAACACAGTCGTACAAATCACACAATATCAATATTAGTTGTTCTGGATCCATGTGTTCCAGTGCCATGACCACAGCCATAAACTCTGCTAGTTGTGCAGTGCAGTGCAGTCCCCTAAGGTCTGTTTGTATGTGTTTTGTGGATGGAATTCACCATCTTTCATGTAGCCACTCACTGCTGCGCAAGACGGCGGAGTGTTGATGTTTAGTGACTATGGCCGGTTGTGGTGAACCATCAGTGTAAATAATTGTTTGATATTGATCAATTGGTAAAGTGTTTGCCAGTATTAGATATTCCATTTAGTAGTAAAGGAATTCTGGAGTTTGTAATTTTGGGTCGAAAATGAAATCAACATCAGTGGCTGTCAGAGACAGAGACGTTGCCCATTGGATCCAACGTGGATGTAATGCCTTAGCATTTGGAACACTGGCATATGTAACAGCCTTGAGGGCTGGGATCAGAGACACGACAATGATGCGATCCCCCTGAGCCAGAAGTCTCTTTTTAATGACAGCCATCTGAACTGCAGTCATACTCTTTTCTGTGAGAGCAAAGTGCTGTTCACCTGTGGAGTACAGATGCGATTTGTATGCAAAAGGGACGGTATCACCCTCATTAAATGTTACCTAGGTGAAACCAATGACAGCAGCTATTACTCTGATAACCAAATGTGTCTTGGCCCTTGTGTGTAAATGTTTTGCTGCAAGCATGTCTGGTTGGAATGCTTTGAGAATGCATGTGTGTTCTGCTGTCCAAAATTTACTTGAAAAGTCAGGGCATATTAAATCATATAATGGTTTAATTCATTGTGCATAATCTGGAATGTCATTTCTGCCAAAGTTTAAAAAGCCCAACAAAGACTGGAGCTTTTTTGTGGTATTTGGTGGTTGCAATTGGGTGCACTTTTCTAGAAAGTGGGGTGCTAGACTCTTGCCTTTATAACTTGGATCCAAAAATAGGACACTGAGAAATGCAATTTTCGTTTTCTTCAAATTGAATTTATAGCTACTTTTGGCAAGTCCCAGAACAATGCGGGCCACCCGTTTCAGATGGTGAATGAGATCATCATCCGTTAACTACATATCACCAACATAGGACAACACCTCAGGTTCAATGTTGTCTTAAAAAGATGTACACATGCTGAGAACAAACCTCAGGTTCAATGTTGTGTTAAAAAGATGTTAGACGTTCTGAGAACAGCCCAGGACTGTTCTTAAACCCCTGTGGGAGCCTACACATTTTTTCTGCAAACCTAAAGAGCTAAATGCTGTTAAATCCCTGCTTTCAGGTACTACATTTTGGCAGGAGAAGCTGTTTGAAATGATTTTTTATTTTTTGCACACTGTGTTAATGAGTGCTGGGTGCATTTTGCAAATGTATGTGTATGACCGTTTAACCCCTTGGGTGCCCCGGATGAGGTGGTCTCGTCCTCGCCACCAGTTGCCCGGTGCCGCGGACGAGACCACTTCGTCCGGCTATGGGCTCCCAGGGGGAGCGCTAGCGCTCCCCCGATGGCCGAGCACCCCCCTCCCCTGGGCAGAGATGGAAGGGGAATCTCTTCCCCTTCCACCCCCGTCCCCCTGTGACCCCTCCCGTGGTGACTGATGACATCAGCGTGCTTTCACGTGCTGACCTCATCAGAGGCCTTCCCCCCAGCGCTGGAAGCTGATCGAAGGAGAAATGCAAAAGCATTTCTCCTCCGATCACGTGATGGGGGCAGAGAGGCATGAAAGGAGAGGAAAGGCTTTTCCTCTCCTTTCATGTCTCTCTGAGGATTTCTGCTGCCCGATCCCCATGCCAGGGAATTTCTTTTTTTGTTTGTATGTGAAATAAGGGGAGCGGCCCCTTGGGAAAGGGCCGCTCCTCGGCAAGGCTGATCTGCCCCCAGGGGGGGCAGAAACCACTAAACACCAGGGATTTTTTTTTTGTACTTGCACATAAGGGGAGTGGCCTCTTGGGCAAGGGCCACTCCCCAGGGGGGCAAATGACTTTTAGACCATATCTGCCCCCCCTGGGGGCAGATCGGCCTGAAATTATTAGGACGATCTGCCCCCAGGGGGGGGCAGAAAACCACTAGACATCAGGGATATTTTTTTTATTTTTTTATGTTTGGGGAGCGACCCCTTGGGCAAGGGTCACTCCCGGGGGGGAGAAATTATTATTAGGGCATTTCTGCCCCCGCAGGGGGCAGATTGGCCTTGCGATCTGCCCCCCGGGGGGCAGAAACCACTAGACACCAGGGATATATATTTTTTTTGTACTTGCGCATAAGGGGAGTGGCCCCTTGGGCAAATTATTTTTAGGCCATTTCTGCCCCCCCTGGGGGCAGAAAACCACTGGACACCAGGGATAAAAAAAACATTTGTTTATTTGTATTTTTCTATGTTTGGGAAGCGACTCCTTGGGCAAGGGTTGGTCATTTCTGCCCCCCCATCCATACTTGCATGTTAATAAAAGGAAGAACACATGCGCTTGGAGTGCAGCGTAATTACACGGTTGCTGAATTACATATATATATATATATATAAAAATTGTTTCTTTTTTTATCTGTTTTGCTTAACATTCCTATTTGATGAGGTGTTGACAAAACTATAGGATGTTCAGAAAATGTTAATTTTTCTTTGAATATTCTTTGCATGCAATTTTCCCATTGTCTGCCGCAGTATCAACATTCCAAGTTAATTCAATATGAAATATTTCTGCTTTCATAGCAAGTGTAAATTAAGTACCCAACTTTCTTTAAACTATATTTGTATTTGTGATTTGACAGCTGCAGACATATTTTGACTGATGGATCAAAATATGCTTTTGTTTTTCTAACTTGACTTGGTGTCTTGAATAATCTACTGTAGTATGTACAGTACAGTATGTACAGTAACACTATTTTTCCTTAAATCTTAATTTCTGAAAACTAGACATATAGGGGAATCCAAGATAGGGTGGCTTGTGTGGCTCCAACCGCATTTTCTACCCAGAATCCCTTGCAAACCTCAAAATGTGTCCAAAAATACATTTTCCTCACATTTCTGTGATGCAAATTTCTGCAATTTGAGGAAATCCACTAACTTCCCTCCACCCAGCACTCCCCCATGACTCCTGTAAAAAATGGTTTCTCACTTGTGTGAGCAGGCCTTCTGTCCACGACAGGAAACACCCCGAAATGCAACGTGGATACATCATATTTTTCCACTGAAAAAGTATTGTTTTTTTGCAATGTGTCTTGGGCCCTAGCTTAGCCAGCACCTATGGAAAGCTAGCAAACCTATACAATTTTAAAATCTAGACACCTAGAGTAATCCAGGATGAGGGGACGTGTGTGGTCCTTACCACATTTTCCTGCCCAGAATCCCTTGCAAATCTCAAAATATGTCCAAAAAACACATGTACCTTACATTTCTGTGATACAAATTTCTACAATCTGAGGGGAGCCACAAACATCCTTCCATCCAGCATTCCCCCAAGTCTCCTGATAAAAATGGTACTCACTTATGTGGGTAGGCCTAGAGCCCATGGCAGGAATGCCCCAAAACACAACCTGGACACATCACATTTTTCCCCTGAAAACTGAGAGGGTTTTATGCAATGTGGCTAGCTGTGGATTTAGGATCCTAGTTCAGCTGGCACTTAGGGAAGCCTAGCAAAACCATAAATTTTTTAAAACTAGCGACCTAGGAGAATCTAGGATGGGGTAACTTATATGGTTCTTACCATATTGTTTCTACCCAGAATCCCTTGTAAATCTCAAAATGAGTCTAAAACACATTTTCCGCAAATGTCTGTGAAGCAAATTATTGCATTCTGAAGGGAGCCAAAAATGTCCTACCACTCAGCGTTACCCTCAGTCTCCCGACAAAAATGATCTCTCACTTGTGTGGATTGGCCAAGTACCTGTAATCAGGGAAGGGCCAAAAATGTTAAAGATTAAGGAGATTAGGGGGGCATCAAAGTTTGTTTACAAGCACAGTTTTTTTATTACGTTTTTAGGTTGACTCTGTTTTGGGCATCCAGACAAGTGAGGTATCATTTTTATAGAGAGACTGAGGGGTATGCTGGGTGTTAAAAAAGACCCCTCAGCCACCAACCTTTTTGGTGACATGCTTCATCATTTGTTTTTCCACCAAGACACCTAGAGTGTTAGGGGTTTGCTTTGATGCCTGCTGACAGCGGAGCGGTTTTTTAATGGGTTGAACTCCCAACTGGGAGAAGTGCAATACATACCCACCATTATTTTTACACACACATACTGGTTGGTTTTGGCACGTGTGTGAGTGATGGTTCAATATGTACGTTTTTTTAAAGTGATTTCACAAAAATTCAATGCACTGTTAATAACTGAAAGGTCAAAATATTTAATCAATAACTCACAGTTCGTGAACTGTAAAGCCGAGACAAGGCACCAACTGCTTTTCAGACCATTCACACTCCTTTCGTATGTGGCACACACAAGACCATTCACACCGTCATCTGTGGGCACAGCACATTACACCATTCACAACAAGAGTCAATGTATGCCCTGGCAAAGAAAGACAGAAAAGACAATTATTACTGTACAACCATATATTCATCAAGTACACATACATACTGGTTGGATTTGGCACGAGGGTGAGTGATGGTTCAATATATGAAATGTTATTAACAAGAGATTTCACTAAAATGAAATAAACTGTTGAAAGGTCAAAAAACGGAACCAATGACTCACAGCTCTTGAACTGCAAAGCCGCCTAAGGGCACCAACCGTTTTACAGTCCATTCACACACCTTTCATACGTGACACACACAAGACCATTCATGTTGCCAGCTGCAGGCCCACCACCTTACAACGTTCATATCAATAGACATCAACATTGAAGGACCTATCACTTTCATATGCCCACATGCCTGACACAGCAATCACACCAGCTGATGAAGTGTGTAGATGGGAGTTTGACTAAGAGTGTGTGTAGTGACCAGCAGCAACTCACTACTCATACACTGCCAGCCAAGCACCAGTTCACACACACCACCAGCCAAGCACCAGTCCACGCACACCACCAGCTAAGTGCCAGTCCAAGCACACTGCCAGACAAGCACCTGTCCACACACACCACCAGCAAAGTGCCACTCCACCCACACCGCCAACCAAGTGCCAGTGCACAAACACCACCAGCCAAGCACCAGTACACTCACAACACCAGGCAAGTGCCACTGCATGCACACCACTAGCCAAGGGCCACTCCACAGACACTACAAACCAGGCGCCAGTCCACGCACACCACAAGCCAAGCACCAGTCCACACACACCACAATCACATTTATTTTCAAAAAAGAAAACACACACTAATTTTAAGTAAATACAAAACTACAAGCAAAAAATCTCTAATTAAATACATGACACTAATGCTAACCGTAAAACTGAACAAAAAATATAAAACAATATAGAACAGGCAGTTTACTTTTAGGCTCACAGTAGCTCCCAAACATTTTTTGGGATATGGTACATTCTGAAACAAGTGGGCACACACAGCCCCGGGTCAGAAGGTCAGTCTGGGCAGTACATAGGACTCTTCTTGCACATACCTCTTTGCATACAGACTCTACATCTCCTACTGGTAAAGTCTTTTTTGGGGCGAGGGAGGAATGTGATCAGGAAAGTGGCGATCTTTCAATCTAGGCACATCCCCCACCAGTCCAACTCTACGAACACTTGCCTGTTCCACTACAACAAGGCTGCCTATTATAGACTCCTGAAACTGACAAAATGTTTTCGTGGACTGTGGACAACAATCCTTAAATCGAGCAAAAGCATTAAAGGTCGCTAAGTGGAAAAGATGGATAGCAAACTTTTTATACCCAATGTAAGCCTAACGAATAGCAGTGAAGGTTTCAAACTCTGATCTATTCTATTAATACCACCATTGTACCTATTATATTCTAAAATGCACACAGGTTTGTGCACATCAGCAACCTGACCCCAAACAGTCACAAGGGAAGTACCTTTATCATAGATGGTAGTTAGCATGTAGACATCTCTCCTGTCTGCAAATTTCACAGCTAGAAATTCATCACTATGCAAAAGCACTGCGCTTTCCACTCTCAAGTGTTTTATAAACAAGTTCTCTTGGCTAACCTTTACGGTTAGATAAGATTGTGCTACAAGCAACAGTGTCCAGTTTGACCAATTCCGTGAACAATTGCTCACAAGTGTAGAGGTTATCAAAATAAAAATTGTGACCTTTGTTAAAAATTCTTCTACCAAGTTGCCACACAATCCTCTCACTAACTCCAAAAGTGGACAGACTACCAGGGGGCTCAGTGCTGGAATCCCTACCGGTGTACACACTGAAATTATAGACATATCCAGTTCTACTCTCAGACAGTATATACATCTTAATTCCATAATGTCCCCTCTTGCTAGGCATGTACTGCCTAAAAAACAAATGGCCCTTGAACAGCACCAAAGACTCATCAACAGCTATGTCTTTCCCTGGAAAATAGATCTCTGAAAACCAATGATAAAGTGATAAAGGACAGGCTAAATCTGAAAAAGATGGTCACAATCAGGGTAATCTCGTAGCAATGCTAAATCGGAACATCAGTGTCCTCCTCTAAAAGAGACACATCCTCTGCCCGGAGACTGGCTTCATCATCAGACGATTCCTCTCAGATAGAAAATGCACTGCCAGAATCTTGCACTTCCTCCTCTGCCTCAAATGCAGTCTCAGTCTCGTAATCATGGGCTTTTTAAACTTTGGCAGAAATGACATTCCAGACAACCTGCTGAACAGTCACCTTGCAGCTAGCCATAATCCTTGCTAATAAAAGTAACTTGACAAATATGTCAACAACAACCAACACTGTGTAAAATAAGTAATAAACAAAGTGTGGGTTTATCACAAAGACCTATATACTCAAAAACAATACCACTCACAAACAAGACCACTCACTTGCCAAATACAGATAGACTCATCAACATCTACTCTGCACAGGCACAGTAAGCACCAATGATATCCTACTAGAAAGGAAAAACAAGAACACCACAAATCACATTAGGCACAAACCCAAAGATAATTTCACACACAATAAAACAGGAGCTAAATGTGCTGCTATTGATACAGCAGTTACAAAAAACACATTCATGCAAGGCAATGATACTCATTTGGAGTAAACAGTACAAAAAACGTTTTCTTACCAAACACATTGAACTGCAGATCCACCAATGCTGAAACTGCAGCAGGAGTCTCAGCAAAGGAAAACAATAGCTTTGCACTAGGAAAAAAGTAGAAATAAAACATTACTATCACAAATGATGACAAGAAATAAAACAGTTAACAATATAAAACAATATGAAATCTGCCTATCACCATTCGAATGCCAGCCACACATATCATCAGTCAAATGTCAGTCCACGCTCAGCACCAGTCTGTGCACACCATCAGCACAGGTGTGATCAGCCAAGCGTTAGCCCACACATGCAGTGCTTCAGCCAAACTCCTGTTCCTCACAAAAACAGAAACTTTCCTTGGTCTAGTGGTTGTGTGCCCCCTAACAAATGGCTTTGGTCTTAAATATGGCCAATCTGCCCCTGTGGGGGCAGTAAATGGCCAAAACATTTTCCCAATAAAGGGGATCGACCCTTGCCCAAGGGGTCATGCCCTAATACCAACAATAAAATCCCTGGTCCCTCATTTACAAGGGCATTGTGCCATTGGAATGTCACTTTTACTGACGTTCTAGTGGTGCAATGCCCTGTCCCATATTTATAAAGCAGCGTTAAACCACTTTTTGTGGCTTAATGGTGCTTTGTAAATATGGACCCTTTACACTTATCACTTTGCATGAAAGGGGCGTGAAAATGGTGTTGCTGTGGGCATTCCACTGCAACACCAATTGCATTTTGACGCTGCCCTCGATTTAACAAGATTCTTTAACAATCGTTAAATAATGATGTTTTGCTATATACATACGACTAGCAAATTGCTAATATTGATTGTTTATGTGCAGGAAGGGACATCTTCCTGCACTTAAACAATCATTCCCTGCAATGTAGACAACCTTGCAATATGGTGTAAGGATGCCCGCGTTAGTGCTATGCAGCTAATTGTAGCACCAGCGCTAGGAAAACACAGGAGTGTGCAGTATTGCATTATATTAAATACGGCACATCCCTGTGTTTCTGAAGTGACGTAGCATGACGCTGCCAAATTTTGCGCATCACTGTAGGACTTCTTTGTAAATGATGCCCCTGGTACCTAGTAGCTTTCTGCCCCCCAAATCATTTACCTTACGAAGGGGAGCAACCCTTGCTCAATATCCCATTCCTCAAAATACAAAATTGTAATCCCTGGTGTCCAGTGGCTTTCTGCCCCCCCACCTCTCCAGGGTCAAATGAGCCAAAAATATGGCCAATCTGCCTTGGGGGGTCAGAAAATGGCATAAGCATTTCTCCAACAAAGGGTAGGGACCCTTGCACCAGGAGCCACTCCCCAACATACAAAATTGTAATCCCTGGTGTCTAATGAACCCCAGATGGCAGATCCGCCTAAAAGCAACTGATGTGCCCTATGGAAGGGGCAGAACACATACACAAAAGCACCTCTAGGGAAGCGACCCTCGCCCAAGGGGTCGCTCCCCGCAATCAATACCATTATAAACATTCATAGGCTTCCAATGGGTTTCACACCCCCGGGTGACTGATCAGCCTAAAAGCAGCCGAATCAGTCCCTGTGGGGGCCAAAACAGCGTTACATTATGCCACCAGGAGAGCGACCCTTACTAGGGGGCTGCTCCCCCAACAATAAAGAAAGAAATCCCTGGTGGCCCAGTGGAGATGGATTCCTGCACCACCCCCACCCGCAAGAAGGACTTAGCAAAACATCCTCTCCTTTCCTCCTCTGAGGTACTGGGTTTTTCAGAACCGGTACTGATCCGGTAACCCAGCGGTGCCAGGGTACACCCAAAGACCTCGGGTACTTTCCTGATTCAGACCACAGAAACTCAGAGTCTTCTAGGTGAAGTCAAAGATCGAATTTATTGGCTGCAACCAAGTAACAAGCGTCCTAGAAGTACAACAGCACGGTTTGTATGTTCTCAGGAGACTGTCTGTCAATGCAAAATCAGGTTTCCTTATATACAGTTTTTTAAGCTTCAGGCAAACATTCTTGACATTTTGGTTGGTCATTCACATGTTTTCACTACAAAGGAAAAAACAGTGTCATGATGAAACCTCATATTTCATGTCATCCAACCCATAATAAATTACCCGGCAAGGCCTAGTATTTTACATCAGATAAGTGTGGACCCCCAATAAAAACGGGCACCTCCCCCTCGTAAAGTAAGAAGAAGAAAAGAGCAGGTGCAGGTGTGAGCAAGATTAGGCAGGGTGTGTGAGCGATAATAAGGGTTTTATGGCATGGTGTGCCTTGATGCTATCTGATTCGGCCACTGGGAGAGGGACTGACCAAACAGGTTTGGCCTAAGGCAATGGTTCCAGCTTGCCCAGGTCAGAGAAAAGTCAATCAAGGTGTACGTGTCCTTGGAATCAAATCTGACTGTATTATAAGCCTATGTGAGGGCAACTTTTAAAAATGGGAGCCACGAGTGCAGGACGAAAATGGCGATTTCGAGGTGAAAACGCTGCTGGAATTGAGCGATAATGCTCATGCTTAGTGTACTAGTCATTATCGGTCTTTTGATACTAAAATCGTACTGCTGTGGCAAAGTAAATTACATGGGTCCAGAATTTTTAGAACCACAAACCCTCCTTTTGCCCTTACATAGGCAATAAACCTATTCTCATGCTAATCTGAGTCCAGGTCTATGTTTCTAAAGTCGTTGAGATGTTGCTGTAACATCATCCTAGTATTTAGCTCGTCTCTTGGTGCATGTTTCCTTATGCATGATGTAACACAGAAACCACATATCGCAGGAGCACACTGCACGCATAGACAGAACAGGAAAAGAATGGCCAAGATCATCCCAATGACCATCAGAATCTTCCATCCGCATGCTGATATCAGTTCCTAGAACCATCCCATTAATGACCAATCTCCTTTATCTAAATGAATAGATTCGGAAATTCTATGCAGTTTGGAGATGGCCTGGTATACTGTTGGAGCGTTATCTGGGACAAAAACACAGCAACTCGATTGGATCAATGTACATACTCCACCCCGGTCTGCAAGTATGACATTTAATGCGACCCTGTTCTGAAGGGTCATAAGACGATCCGACTGTAGCTCAGCAGTCAAGTTACCAAGGGCACCAGCGGTTTCAGCCACGGTGGATTCAACCACTCTTATCAATTGCCTTATGCTCCTGCTGTTACTTATTTGTCCCCAGAACGGCAGAAAACCCTTTACGAAGTCCCCAAATTCTTGTCCTGCAGTGTCTTCTTCACTGAAGACGCCTCTAACTATCCTTGTCTTGTGGTAATCTGCTGCTGCTGTGTAGGTAGGGGGCAACAGGAACGAAACAAAGCATGTGCTTGAAAAGTCAGGGGGCAACCATGTAAAGGCTCTATCATGGCAGATGAAATAGGTACCCTTAGCTGCCAAGAGCGGAGGGGAGGTCTGAGATGCGAAGACATATGTCTCAGTGCAGACGCTTTCCCCTAGCTGAGCTCTGGGATTCTTGCCAGTACCTTGCAGACACAGGTGACCCTGATGGGGTACAACCCAAATCAGGGAAGATATCTTAGCTTGCTGTTTCTCACTCATTGTGGCTTCATATCCGGTCATGTTCCATCCTATATATGCCATTGTCTCATCTCTGGGGATAGTCTCGTAGAAGATATTGTCCTTCATCATGTCTATGATACCTTTAACTAAAGCATCTTTCTTAGGGTTGTCTTCCGCAAAACGTAGGGGGTAGTGTGCATAGATGAATATTGTTCTGAATGCCCACACGGAACCATTGTGGCTGAAAGGCAGGATCAGATAAGGGATACCTTTATCTGCTGTGTGAGGCATAAGGCCACACACCCAACAGTTAGTTGTATTTATCACTAGTTGGTGTTGGTGCAAAAGCTGGATGAAGGAGTTATTAATGAACTCTAGTCTCCTAGCAGATTCATGTTTAGGGAGGAGTTGAAAAGTATGTGCGGAAACAGTGAAAGGAGGAGGTGTAGACGAGGTAGTGGGTGCCAATATCACGTTAAAACAGAATAAAATATATCCTATAAAAAACATAAGTATACTAAATAACATAAAAATGCACAGCAGCAAAAACCGTTTCCTGGTTATCGTTTCACATATTCTCTTCTTGAAACTCAGCCTTTCAACATGTTCTCCATTTTGGAAAAATTCCATCTTCTAACCGTTGCCGTTCGTGGCGGTTGGTTTACTTCACTTAGGAGTGTTCTGAATGTTCCAGGCCGCCCTAGAACAAACCAGACCTGTAGACCTTGTGTCCATAGGCTACCCCCCTAAGTCTTTTCAGCCACGATCCTACAGCTGAACCCGGATGGAGGTTCAAAAAACACAAAAAAAAGCAAAAAGTCATTCAAAAATAATTTTCCATATTGGAGAACTTTGCTAAAGGGAAGAAAAGTAAACTGTTTTATTTGTCCTTTATTCTTGGTCGTAGATTATAACGGTTAGTCCCAGGTATCGTGTGGTCCTGAAAAAGGAGTTCAGGTTCTGTAGTGTCCAATCGAACTGACGGTGATACTGCTGATTGTAAAATGTCATCACTTTCTTTCTCAGTGAGTGTTCCTTTTATTCGTGCATCGCTGAAAGGCAGAAAACGTGGCACGGTTTCAGTCTCTGAGTCGGCGACACCTTCCTGGACCCACCGGTCATATGGCAGAGGTAGGGGTACCCTTTTGCAATGGGTCCCATGGATCCAGTGTTTCTTCCCTTCTACTCGAACAGCTGATCTTGTGGAGAGAAGAACGAGGTGCGGTCCGGTCCACCTGGGCTGCTAGTTTTTGGTTCGCTGAAAGTTCTTTATTAAAACCCAGGATCCAGGCTCAATGGGATGACCTGGAGATTCAGAGACCGGAGGCAGGGTGTCGTGGACCTGTTGATGTAAGACACGCAATTTAGCCGTCAATTCATACAGATAGTCAAGCAAAACAGGATGCTCTATCTCGCTAAACTTCTTGGGCCTAGGCACTCCCCATATATTGGCCGGGCGGCCGAAGACTATTTCATAAGGACTAAGTTTCACTCGTGAATGCACAGTCATTCTGGTTGATAGGAGTGCTAAGGGTAGAGCGTCAGGCCATTTGAGACCAGAGCTCGCTTGTATCTTGGCCAATTTTAGCTTTAGAGTGCCATTATAGCACTCCACTAATCCAGCTGATTGGGGGTGATTTGCAGCGTGAAACTTTTGGTTTATGCCTAGCCCTTCTCATACTTTCTTCATCACTTGACCCACAAATTCACTTTCATTGTCACTCCAGATCATTCTCGGCATTCCGAATCTAGGGAATAACTCTTTCACAAGGGCTTTGGCTGTGGGTAGCGCAGTATTGTCTTTTAGGGGTTAGGCTTCCACCCATCTTGAAAAGGCACAAACAACAACGAGTACGTATTTTAAGTTGTTGCACCTCTCCATGTGGATGAAATCTAGCTGCAAAACCTCAAACGGATACGTAGGAGGTGCAAAATGACCAGCTGGAGTTGGGGTTCCTCTACCAGGGTTGTGTTTCAGGCATACCATGCAATTTTTAACCACATTTTCTGCGCACTTGGGAATTCCTGCATTTTGCCATACTGGGGCCAACAACTTACAAATCCCTTTCACACTGATGTGAGCCATTGTAACTACTGCAAGCACATACGCATCGGGTAGCAACCATCTTTGATGTTCTGACAACTCGACCCAACAACCATTCGCATCCAATTTACCCGTACTTTCTCTCCACACACTCAATTCTCTCTCTGTGGCTTCAGCTTGAATCGATTTCACGCTTTCTATCGTGTCTTCACACATTCCAACATCACCAATCCATCTTGCAGGGCCCGCGACATACATTCGGCTCATCACATTCCTTGCCGTTTCTTTTGCGACCTCGTCAGCAAATGCATTCCCACGACCAACATCATCAGTCACCTTTTTATGTGCGCTACACTTCACAATCGCAACTTGCAACGGTAAAGTAAGTGAATCAAGGAGCTCATTTACCAACTGACCATGCTGTATTTTAGTTCCATGCGAGGTCAGGAACCCACGTTCCTTCCACAAACGCCCAAAACTATGGGCCACACCAAACGCATATTGGCTATCGGTATAGATCGTCACTTTCATTCCTTTTGATACTGTACATGCTCTTGTTAGGGCTATTAACTCAGCTGCTTGGGCTGAATTATGTGGGATACGTGCAGCTTCAACAATCGTACACAAAGTTGTCACAGCATACGCCGCAGTCATGTCACCATTCGGGAGCTTAAAGCATGAACCATCCACCCACAAAGTACCATCACTCTTTGCAATGGGAGTTTCCAGAAGGTCTATTCTCCCTTTCGTTTCTTCTTCTGTTCTATGGAGACAATCATGTTGTTCAGAAGTATCTAACTCCGTCACAATTGGCAATAACGTAGCTGGGTTAAGTGTAGTGCATCTTTTTATATGTACATGGCTTGCTAACAATGTCAACTCGTAACCTGACAATCGAGCACTAGTTATATGCTGTGTCTTGGTTCTGTTTAACAACGTGTCCACTGCATGTGGAACCATTACGATTAATGTGTTATTCATCACTAAACCAGCAGACTGTCGGATAGAAACAGCAGCTGCCGCTGCCGCTCTTAAGCAGCTCGGTAGTGCCTTAGCTACTGGGTCTAAGGTTGAAGAGAAATAGGCGCATGGACGCTCCCTGTCTCCAAACTGTTGTGTCAAAACTGCTAACGCACAACCTTCTATCTCATGGACATACAATGTAAAAGGCTTGCTGTAGTTGGGGGTACCCAACACAGGAGCTGAACATAATGCATCACGTAATTCGACAAAACTTTTCTGACAATCTTCAGACCATGGGACGGGATTTGGTGTATCTTTACAAGTTAATGCCACCAAGGGTTTGGCTATTAACGAAAAATTTGGTATCCATTGTCTGCAATATGATGTAATACCCAAGAAAGCACGCACTTCTCTTTGTGTTCTTGGAACACTCATTGCTGCAACAGCCCTGATTCTCTCTGGGGTCAGTTGCCTTCCCTCCTTCGAAAAGAGATGACCCAAATAGGTCACTTCTTTTTGACAATACTGTAACTTTGAAAGGGACACTTTGTGGTGTAAATCAGACAAATGACGCAATAATGACAATGTTGCTTCTTTGCAGATCTCCTTAGTATCTGCGGCAACTAGCAAATCATCGACATATTGAATGAGAGTGGCGCCATCAGGTAACATAAGAGTGTCAAGTTGTGCTTTCAAAGCCTGACTATAGATAGATGGACTTTCACAATAGCCTTGAGGAGCTCTCTTAAATCTGAAGCTTCGTCCTCCCAAATTGAAGCCAAAAATGTCCCTGCTCTCTTCTGCAATAGGGATGCTGAAGAAAGCATTTTTCAGGTCTATTACTGAAAACCAAGTGGCTGAAGCTGGAATCATTGTCAACAATGCAGTGATATCGGGGACGACTGGAAACTGTGGCACAACTATTTTGTTCACCTCTCTAAGATCAATTACAAACCTATAAACAGGTGGCTGAGTAGGGTCAGTATGCTTCAAGACAGGCAAAACAGGACTATTGCAAACGTTGCCTCTTGTCTCTTCAATTACATCCTTCTCAATCAGATCACGAATAATTGCCAACAACGCTTTTTCCCCTTCACTAGAGATCTTGTATTGGGGAATACGTGGCATTTTAACATTGGCTTTTAATGTTATCACATATGGCTGAATTTCCAAAAGACCTACATCATTAGGTCCAGTAGCCCAAAGAGTATTAGGAAGAGACGAAAATTCTGGTGGAAATCTGTCCTTTGACAAATACATTGGTGAAACCACTTTCTTACCCAATGTGAGTTGCACTCCAGAAGGAGAGCAATACAATGTCGCATACAATCTCTTTAACAGATCTAATCCTAACAAGTTCTCGCCACAACCTGTCGTCAAAATAAGGGGTGTTTCAAATTTACAAGGTCCAACAGAAAGAGATATAGGGTTAGAAATCGGATTTCTAACTGGGGCGCCGGAAAACCCTACTGATACATTTGTTTCGCCAGACAAAGGTGCGCCAGGGAGTTTTGAGTGCATAATAGAACTCTTGGTAGCACCAGTATCCAACAGAAAAGGTTCTGACACACCTGATGCAATCACCTTAACATAAGGCCCACTCTGATCTACTGGAACTGAAACAACTCCCTCTCTTTGTCTAAGGCTGTCCTAGCAATCATTACTGTCCAAATGCTGATCCTTTGTATAGTAATCATCAGTATAGTACTGAGCCGTCCTACCAGATGCATTAACCTGTTGATCAAATCTGTTCATTGAGTTTTGAGGGAGGAATGGGCATGCGCTCTGGGGAACATATCCACGTCCTCTTCCTCTAGGTGCTTGTGGAACACCTCGACCTCTTAAACCGGAAGTACCATTTGCGCGCTGTAGCAAAGCAGGGCAACTATACTTGAAATTACCCTCTTCCTTGCAATATGAACACTGATTGGGACCTACTGGGATACGTGGTTGAGCATACTCGGCTCTTTGCGAGTTTCTCTGAAACGGTTGGGGCTGATAGTTATTCTGATAGTTGTTCTGTGCACCACTATTCTGACCACCACGTGGCCGGTACGCTTGTTTGTGTCAAGAACCTTCGTTTTCAATTCTTTTGTTTTCTTTTCTACTCTATCTCTCTCATCTTTATCTCTATTTTCGTAGTACTGTGCAGTAGCCAATATCTGTGCTGAAGAGGAAACTGCCCAAGAACTTTCTGAGTCTTTTAACTTTTTACACAACTCAGGAAGCAGATTATGCACAAATTTATCGACGAACAAACGTTGACCACCTTCCGTGCTCATATCTTGACCACTGTGGTCCACAAACGTTTCTTCAAACCTGGTGAAGAAATCTGATACCATTTCTTCTTTCTTTTGCTTACATGCAGACAATTTATTCCAGTTTACACGCATCGCAGGCATTATAGTTTTCATGTAATCAATAATGCTACCAGGAAGCTCTGTCACTAAAGGCTCAGGTTTAGCACCACCAATTTGTCGGGCATCTGCAGCAGCAATATTAGCCCATGTGTCACCTAACTCTTGAGCATGGTCTGTATGGCGAATCTTTCCCCATAAAGGCTGTGGAACAACATTCCCAAACAACATGTCTATGTCAGCTAAATTCATAATGCAAGACCCCGCAGTTTTGTGACAATTCCTTGTAATACCCTGTAGGATTCTTACGGGGATCAGGCAATGTCTGCTTAAGGGCTAAAACTTCAGCTCGCTTCCATGGAACGTGTACCCATACACGCTGGAAATGAGGCAGGACAGGTGGATTAGCATTTGGGTCCCCTTCCCTCCACTGTGGGGGAACTTCTCTCATGGGGTACTGTTTCCCTTTCTTTTTAGCAGAAGAATCATATTTAAACAATAACCTGGAAACACCTTCAGTCCTAAACGACAATAACATCGCAACTGCTTTCTCGACATCTGAACCCACAATCAAACCTGTCGCAAAATCGAACCGTACACGACACAACTTAGGCGTATTGGGCTCCAAACCATTTTCCTCTAAATCCTCAGAAAGAAAAGTACACATTTTTTCAAAAACGTATCTCTGTTTCGGTTCTTCCCACTGATGGAAGACATCCATAACAGACTCTAGTTCATATCTCGCTGATTCAGTAACCCATTTATGCGCCAAATAATTCAGTGTCTCTTTCTCCATACCATCAGGCAATTGGCTACGCAATTGTTTACGCTCTGAAACTGGGGTCGTAGCTGATGACCCAAAGAGAGGGGGTAAAAGACTAGTCACAGTGTTTGTCATTCTCTGACGGATAGAGGGAGAGGTTGACAAATGAACAGGAGGAAAACAGAATGAGACAAGGCAGAGACAGAAGCAGTGTCACAAACAATACCAGGAGTGGTAGTCGCCATAGTAGTCAAAGTTGTAGGAAGTAAAGGCAGAGCAGATGTCAAAGCCGGTGGCCCTTGAGGAGGCTGCACCGGAGGAATGGGAACCAACTGAAGAATAGCTGGTGGGTGCTGGGGAGGAGCAGGAGGCAATGCAACCACTGGTTGTGCAACTAGAGGTTGCGGAGGTGCCGTTGCATTCTGCGCATAGGGTGGTGGCGAACTTAGCAAATGCTACATTAGGGGATCTTTTTCACAGTCTTTTGCTGCATCTTGCTGAAGAGGCGGCAAAACTGGATAGCATTTATCTACTGTCATTTTATGTCGCCTATGCAACTGCTCATTCAACTGTTCTACTTCGTTATCTTTAAACTGTATAGCAGCTTGCATAATCAAAATACCTTTTTCTCTCTTATTTTTCTTAGCTAATTTAATTTCCTTTTGCTTGGCTTCCTTACGCCATAAGCGGAAAGAATCAAACATTGCCGGCCGGGCTTTCTTCTTAAAAAGTCTAGCTTCGAGGTTATCTAAGATTTCTGTGTCAAAGCTACCATTTTGGGGCCATTTTAAAACACCATCTTTTCTGGTGTAACGGATCCATACTTCATTATATGTGATGGGGCCTACTCCGTGCTTCACATATAATTCATAGGTTGGAGTTCCAATCGGAGGAACCGGACATGAGTCCTCCAACCGGGAGTCCCTTTTACAACCAAGACAAAACAAATTTCCAAGTCTGCTAAGACCAGGCATCTTCGCTCACTAGTCTAGCTTCAAACTTCAAAGGATTATCGTTTACGATAGTCTTGTGAATACACGAGTCCTTTGGCTTTGGTACTTGCAAGTTCCAAATCAAAGTGATCCCGAAGGGATACCAAACCAAATGTCCAACTAAGGACCAAACCAAGTGTCCAACTAAGGACTGGGAGACGCTCCACTGATACTTAACTGAAAATATTGATGACGTCACCAGAAGACTCGTCTTATCGTTTCGCTCTACCAAACATCAAGGGTCCAAATCAGGGCGACAGCCAGGGCAGCAGTCCTTCGTAGCCGTCGGGAAGCGGGGAACCTCCCAGCAAAGACTTTCGGACCACGTCGACATGCAGGGGTCGATGAAGTGGCGGCCTTCCTCCAGAATTTTCACACGAAGCTCCTCACGGACCTCAGGCTTGGACCGGTACCGCTGGTATCGCCCCACGTTGGGCGTCAACTGAGGTACTGGGTTTTTCAGAACCGGTACTGATCCGGTAACCCAGCGGTGCCAGGGTACACCCAAAGACCTCGGGTACTTTCCTGATTCAGACCACAGAAACTCAGAGTCTTCTAGGTGAAGTCAAAGATCGAATTTATTGGCTGCAACCAAGTAACAAGCGTCCTAGAAGTACAACAGCACGGTTTGTATGTTCTCAGGAGACTGTCTGTCAATGCAAAATCAGGTTTCCTTATATACAGTTTTTTAAGCTTCAGGCAAACATTCTTGACATTTTGGTTGGTCATTCACATGTTTTCACTACAAAGGAAAAAACAGTGTCATGATGAAACCTCATATTTCATGTCATCCAACCCATAATAAATTACCCGGCAAGGCCTAGTATTTTACATCAGATAAGTGTGGACCCCCAATAAAAACGGGCACCTCCCCCTCGTAAAGTAAGAAGAAGAAAAGAGCAGGTGCAGGTGTGAGCAAGATTAGGCAGGGTGTGTGAGAGATAATAAGGGTTTTATGGCATGGTGTGCCTTGATGCTATCTGATTCGGCCACTGGGAGAGGGACTGACCAAACAGGTTTGGCCTGAGGCAATGGTTCCAGCTTGCCCAGGTCAGAGAAAAGCCAATCAAGGTGTACGTGTCCTTGGAATCAAATCTGACTCTATTATAAGCCTATGTGAGGGCAACTTTTAAAAATGGGAGCCACGAGTGCAGGACGAAAATGGCGATTACGAGGTGAAAACGCTGCTGGAATTGAGCGATAATGCTCATGCTTAGTGTACTAGTCATTATCGGTCTTTTGATACTAAAATCGTACTGCTGTGGCAAAGTAAATTACATGGGTCCAGAATTTTTAGAACCACACCTCGGCTGCATCTGGCATCGTCAGATCGCCAATGGAGGGATTTGGAGATGGTTCCGTCCTCAGCACATGCCCACCGGTGCTCACGACGGAACCGTTTTGTTATGAGCACTGAAGGGGTTAAAGGGAGAACTACTGGACCACAGAGAAAACATCTGCGGATGTATCTTTTAAGATCAAGGCATCCAGAAGCACTGAACATCACTGACAATAGTAATAATGATAATAATAACAATAATATTAATATTATTAATAATGTTATTATTAATAATAATAATAATAATATCAATTATGATAATAATATTTGCGATTTTAAAGCGCATAGCTACCTCATATGAGGTGTCCCAGCACTAGGTACAGGTATTTGCAATCCTAAATACAGCTGTTAAACCCCTGGCATCATGAGCTGAAAAACCAAGTTTTGAGTTTTTTTCTCAAACAGACATTCTGACTGGGCCTGATGAACCATTAGAGGCAGAGCATTCTACAACTTTAGCTCTAAGTAGCCAAAAGAGCTCCCATCTATACGCACTTTCTGGACTCTGGAACCATCACTAGCATCTCCTCTGCAGTTCTTAGGTTCCTAGATGGTGTATAAGGCCTAAAAAATGATTGAAGGCCTTTGTTGTTAATAAAAGCTTTGTAGAAATAACACAAGGCCTTGAAAACGGATCTCTGTTTCACCGGATGTCAATGAAGCTCTTTAAACGCAGCCCCGATCGGTGCACGCCTTGGCAGGTTTAATAAGAGCTGCTCAGAAGCATACTGCACTCTTTGGAGTCTCTTGATCCTACCCTGTGTGTCTCCGAGGTACAAAACATTTCAGTAGCCGAGCCTTGACATACAGCAAAGCCTGATCCATTGTCATCCGCTTTCTTTTTTGCTGACTCTGGCAAGAGGCATAATATTTTCCTCAACATCTTGAGTAGTCCTAAGCATTTTCCTGCCACTGCAGTGATTTGACTGTCAAAACATAGTTTTTAATCAACCCAAATGCTAAGATTCTTTACCTTGGGTTTGGAAACAGGGGCTGGGCCCAGTTCTTTAGGCCACCATACAATTGACCAGTTGTTGAAATGGTTACCCAATGTTAGAATCTCTGTCTTCCCAGCATTAAGCTTGCAACAGTTCATGTCCATCCACCTAGCAATGTCCACAAGGCAGATGCATAAGAAGGAGGCCATGTGGGAAGACTTCTGTGACGTCATGATGATAAACTGCATGTCATCCGCATAAATTACAATTGTGAACCCATAGCATTTGATTACATCGTCCAGCAGTCACACATGTACATTAAACAAGGTAGGACTCAGGGAAGAACTCTTTGTTTCAATGGGAGCACCTTAGACTAGTAAGGTTTCTGTGACACCTGAGCCCAGAGTCTTGATCAGGATATTATGGGACAGAGTGTTAAATTCAGCACAGAGATCCAACAGCAACAATGCCGCAGAATGGCCATCGTCCAACAGCTGACAAATTGACTCAGTCACCAGTAGGAAGGCTGACTCAGTGCTGTATGCTGGGTGAAATACAAATTGAGTCATGGCTCTCCATAAAGCTCGATAGCTGGTTATTGATAAACTGCTCCATAATCTTGGAGAATAGTGGTATCAGAAAAAACAGACAAACGTTTCCAAAAAGTTGGATCCAATAGTGTTATTTTAAAAAGCGGACCCACCACTGCATGCTTCCATATCCCAGACACCTCGCCAATGGCTAGGGAGCTGTCAATCAGCTCACCTAATGCTGGGTGGACCACCTCCTCACCTCGTTCCAAAATGAATGGGGTGGCAGGGTCCAATGGACAGCCTGACTTAACCGAGGAATGTGACTTGGTCAGCTCCTCGGGCTAAATAGGCCTGAAACTTAGAGGCCTAAAGCTCTCTTCTGAACAATCAAACCAAACACTCATACAGGGGGACTCTCTAGCTACTGTAGGAAAGGAGTCATAGATCTTAGCCACCTTTTCCAGGAAGAACTGAGCCAGAACATTGTATCCCTCCTCTGATGACATGGCCGAGAATGAGACTGAAGATAAGGATGACAGTGACTTCACAACACTTACAATCTTGCTGAAAGACTTCTGGGCAGCCTGGCTTTTATTTGAATAGACGCAAACAGGTGCAGACAGGCTTGTCTTTGGCACTCCAGTGGCATGTCCTCGCTTGCATACTCCTCAATTAGCCAAGAGGATAGGGAGCACTACACCGCTGACCTCCAAAAATGTCAGCCTCAAGCAGGAAGTGAAGCAGTAGCTGCAGGTCCTCTAGCTTTTTCCACTCAATCAGTAATACTGTGGTGGATCAAACGGCAGGTAACTGTTAGTGTGCAACTTAAAAAAACACCCTTCCTCCACTAATAAACCCCAAAAACACAATCTCCAAAATATTAAAATGTGGCAGCTAAAGTGAGCATAAAATTAAAACAATGAGGGCTGCATGTAGAACAGCTATACTTCTCGGTGCGTCCGCACAAGCATGCTTCTCAAATAGCCAAGTGGAGAGTTGAGCGCTAGAGCACTGATCTATGAAAATGGCAGCCTCAAGCAGAGATATGAGGGAGTAACTGAAATTTCCCTAACCTTTTTTGATAAATCAGTAATACTGTGGCGAACCGAAGGGCAGGTAACTATTACGGTCCAACCTAACAAAGCATCCTTCCCCTACCATAATTCCCCAAAACACAATCCCCAAAATATTAAAATATGACAGCTAAAGTGAGCGTGAAATTAAAAACAATTAGGGTGGCGAGTAGAGCGCCTGTACTGTGCTGTGCATCCACACTAGCATGCGCCTCAAATGGGGAGGAGCACTAGAGTGCTGACCTCAGAAAATCGTGGTCTCAAGCAGGAAGTGAGCCAGTAACTGCAGTTTCCCTAACCCTTTATGCTCAATCAGTAATACTGTGGCGAACTGAATGGCAGGTAATTATTATGGAGCAACATAACAAAGCACCCTTCCTCCAAGATAATCCCCAACAACACAATCCCCAAAATATTAAAATGTGGCAGCTAAAGTTAGCTTTAGATTAAAACAATGAGGGTGGTGTCTAGGGCGGCTGTGTCTTGCTGCGCTTCCATACAGGCATGCTCCTCAAATAGCCAAGTGGGGAGGGAGCAGTACAGTGCTGACCATAGAAAATGGGGGTATCAAGCAGGAAGTGAGAGAGTTACTGCAGCTCCCTTGCCCTTTCCTCCCAATCAGTAACACTGTAGCAGACCAAAGCGCAACTTAAAAAAGCACCCTTCCTCCAACATATTCACAAAACACAATCCCCAAAATATTAAACTATGGCATCTAAAGTGAGCGTGAAATGAAAAAAATGAAGGCACAGTGTACACTGCCTGTACCTTAAAATACCACCTGATTACTGCATATCTCAAGAGATCGCAAGAATGCATTGATTCCACATTCCAAATAGAATCTTGTATATATGTAGCTAGAAGTTATAGTTAGGACCTAGTTTGTATAAGAAAAACATGTTTTGCCTATAACTTTGGCGCCGTTTGACAAATCTTCATGAAAGTTTCAAAGCTAGTTTGACACTCACTTCTGCTGTTTAGAAAGTTTCAGGGTGATTTGTTACGCGGGGCAGAATAAAAGGGGGGTCACAATTTTCCCAATGTAATTTCCTATAGAGATTTTAGTCACAACTACAGTCCGAACCACTGGACGAAATTACACCAACTTTGGCAGAAGGCTACATCTTGGTCCAGAAAGATCTCTTTCTGTAATTTGGTGAATTCACGGATCCACGAGCCAACAGCAATGTCATGATTGGCTGGCAGCAACCTGAGAGGAAAGTTGCAGTCACTATTTTGTGAATCCGAACTCCGTTCCCAGCAAGAAAACTAAAATTTAAAAGTGATATAAAGGTTCAGGGTAGAGGTACCCTGACCTAATGTGACTGATGGAGGGTTCTGTGAGGGACCCCTCATTGGAAGAAATTGTCCAAAAATATTTGCTTGAGCATGTGAGGACCTGTGGATCCACTGGGATCACAAAAAGTCAATCACAGACCCACACACCTACTCACACACTCACTCACACACTTAAACACCCACTTATACACTCCTACAACCGTTTACACACCCACTCACACACCCAAACAGCCACTCACACCCACTCAAAGACCCACAAAACCACTCACAGACCCACATAGCACTCACACACAAACACTCATATACCTATACAGCCACCCACAGACCCACAAAACCACTCACACACTCACTCACAGATGCATACAGCCACTCACACTCACACACCCACCTACACATCCACACTACCACTCATACACCCATACAGCCACTCACCCACCCTCTCTCAGACCCACAAAACCACTATCATGCCCATACACCCATTTATACACTCACACAACCACTCACACACCCATACAGCCACTCACAACCCCTCTCTCAGGCCCACAAAACCACTCAAACACCCACACATCCACTCACATACCTATTCACTTAGCAACAGAGCCACTTGCAGGCCCACACAGACAGTCACACACTGACTCACATACCCACCACACAGTCATGTGCCCACTTACACACCCACACACAGGCATATAGCCACTCACACATCCACTCACAGACCCACTTACACATCCACACAACTACTCACACACCCACTCACACACCCATTTACCCAATCATACAACCACTCACACACTTGCACAGCCACTCACACACCTACTCACACACCCACAGAGCCACTCCCACACCCACTTATAGACTCACACAGCCAGTCACACACTGACTCACACATACACCCACCCACCCACTTACACGTCTGCACCCACAAAACCACTCACACACCCAGATTACAGGGATATTAGAGTTAAGAAATAACATTGAAATTGAAATTCACTGACTTAACCTAGGTTTACATGGAGGTTATTAATAGGTTCAAATTTTAAACACACAAAATCATAGAAATTCAGCAGTTATAGTAATAGTCATGCCCTAAGGAAACTGTAACTCATTCCTTCGCCATACACTACTGATTGACACACATGATACATCACTCATGACTTCTTCTATGACATCGTTGATAATATCACTGCAACCTTTGCAGTGAAATTATTAATGAAAAACCTGTGCATGGGAAAGGCATGAGTTATAGTTACATGATATTACTCTCGCTGTTAAGGATTGCTTTAGGTCTCAATTCTTCTGCCCCACTACACTGTTACCCTCGTGATGGTAAGGGGATGAGAAATGTAGTTGAACCCATTACAAAGCCATAGTGCCCCTGAATGCCCGTGAGGCAAAAGCAGGGCTCCAGTGTGAGTGTAAAGCTGCAATTGCATATGCACCGATAAAGACTTGCAAATCTTTAATAACAGTTCGAGCATCAGCTGATCGTTTTGGCCATTTTCATAGAAACCTGGAGCATGAGTCAACGAGGACTAGAATGCATTTGTGTGCACCATTAAAGTATAAGGGAACCACAATAGTCCAAGTACCCACATTGTAGTGGTTGGTTTGAAATTCAAAGGGGTGTCTGCGGAGGGCATTTAATGGTTGTACCCTTTTATTTGCAGACAGATGTCACAGCAAAGGATATATTGTTTTGTTTGTTTGTATAGACCTGGCCAACCCATAGTGTTTTTGGAGTAAAGAAATAGTAGCCACCACACCTGCATGTGCAGAAGCAGCTCTTCAATGTGCTGCTTTTATCAACTCAGATCTTTGATCTTAGAAGAGGATCACACGATCACTCACCACTGGTATTGTTACCAAGGAAGTATTTAGGCTACTTACATGGTAGGAATAATTGGCAGGAAATGGCTTTGGTAATGGTTTGACGTCAGCTGAAGCTTTCAAATCAGCAAGTGTTTCATCAGTCAACCTCAGTCAAGAGTGAGTTATTGCAACAATAGAAGCTGTAGCTACTGCCGACTTGGCCGCTTTATCAGCCAAGGTATTACCTGCAATGTGTACTCCTACACATTGATGTCCGAATGTATGAATTACATGCGCATTGGATAGCGTTTCCTTCAGATCCGCTACTTTTCCCCACAATTGATGAGTGATACCTTTTGAATCTCCGAAACCATTCTGATGCCAGTAATGCAGATATTCATTGAAGGACTGAACACAGTCGTACAAATCACACAATATCAATATTAGTTGTTCTGGATCCATGTGTTCCAGTGCCATGACCACAGCCATAAACTCTGCTAGTTGTGCAGTGCAGTGCAGTCCCCTAAGGTCTGTTTGTATGTGTTTTGTGGATGGAATTCACCATCTTTCATGTAGCCACTCACTGCTGCGCAAGACGGCGGAGTGTTGATGTTTAGTGACTATGGCCGGTTGTGGTGAACCATCAGTGTAAATAATTGTTTGATATTGATCAATTGGTAAAGTGATTGCCAGTATTAGATATTCCATTTAGTAGTAAAGGAATTCTGGAGTTTGTAATTTTGGGTCGAAAATGAAATCAACATCAGTGGCTGTCAGAGACAGAGACGTTGCCCATTGGATCCAACGTGGATGTAATGCCTTAGCATTTGGAACACTGGCATATGTAACAGCCTTGAGGGCTGGGATCAGAGACACGACAATGATGCGATCCCCCTGAGCCAGAAGTCTCTTTTTAATGACAGCCATCTGAACTGCAGTCATACTCTTTTCTGTGAGAGCAAAGTGCTGTTCACCTGTGGAGTACAGATGCGATTTGTATGCAAAAGGGACGGTATCACCCTCATTAAATGTTACCTAGGTGAAACCAATGACAGCAGCTATTACTCTGATAACCAAATGTGTCTTGGCCCTTGTGTGTAAATGTTTTGCTGCAAGCATGTCTGGTTGGAATGCTTTGAGAATGCATGTGTGTTCTGCTGTCCAAAATTTACTTGAAAAGTCAGGGCATATTAAATCATATAATGGTTTAATTCATTGTGCATAATCTGGAATGTCATTTCTGCCAAAGTTTAAAAAGCCCAACAAAGACTGGAGCTTTTTTGTGGTATTTGGTGGTTGCAATTGGGTGCACTTTTCTAGAAAGTGGGGTGCTAGACTCTTGCCTTTATAACTTGGATCCAAAAATAGGACACTGAGAAATGCAATTTTCGTTTTCTTCAAATTGAATTTATAGCTACTTTTGGCAAGTCCCAGAACAATGCGGGCCACCCGTTTCAGATGGTGAATGAGATCATCATCCGTTAACTACATATCACCAACATAGGACAACACCTCAGGTTCAATGTTGTCTTAAAAAGATGCTTCAAATAAAGAGAAGGGATCGGAGGATTATGTGGTCCAGTGTACACCCTCCAGTCAAACTGATAATATAATATAATACACTGTTCCAAAACTGGTGAACGGGAAAGGGGAGAAGTCCTGATAATCAGGAGCACAAGTCCTCACACACCACATTTGGTGTCATGCTTCATCATAGGACAGCTCCTCGTCAGGCCGGCACTGCAATGCCTGACGGGCACCCCCCGAAGGGGGGCTCTTTGCCGGAGATCTTTTAGTTAATGATGAAGCCGCGGAACCACATGTGGGTCCGAAAAAGAGGAAAGAGAAAAGACAAGAAGAGGATAAAATTGGCTCAAAACCCTCACTAAATAATTTATTGATCGCTGTTGGGAATTGGTCAAGATTAAAAAAGTAGCAAGGGAGTGAAACAAGAGGTAATGCTCAAACACTCGTACAAAAATCAAAACAAAGGAAGACGGTAATTATCCGAAGTCCCTCAGTATAAGGTCAATATACGGTCGACATGTTTCGCGTCTCTCATGGTCCAACAGGATCCCTTGACGCTTCTTCAGGACCTATTTATTCATTGGACTTCTCCAATTGAAAACAAAGGAAAATTCAACAGCTCCTGCAACCTAACGCTCACAGTCAAGACGTCATTGGTCACTTACTAGAGGTAAACCGCAGCCGCGGGGGTAGGTGTCTCATCGCACGCCGGTAACCTCACAAATTCATTGTGAACCGGGCAACAGGCCTGCGTGATCCCATGAAACACTTCCTCTAAATAGAGATGGGTGACTAATAGGAAAGGGAAGCCAGTCCGGTTTACCTCTAGTAAGTGACCAATGACGTCTTGACTGTGAGCGTTAGGTTGCAGGAGCTGTTGAATTTTCCTTTGTTTTCAATTGGAGAAGTCCAATGAATAAATAGGTCCTGAAGAAGCGTCAAGGGATCCTGTTGGACCATGAGAGACGCGAAACATGTCGACCGTATATTGACCTTATACTGAGGGACTTCGGATAATTACCGTCTTCCTTTGTTTTGATTTTTGTACGAGTGTTTGAGCATTACCTCTTGTTTCACTCCCTTGCTACTTTTTTAATCTTGACCAATTCCCAACAGCGATCAATAAATTATTTAGTGAGGGTTTTGAGCCAATTTTATCCTCTTCTTGTCTTTTCTCTTTCCTCTTTTTCGGACCCACATGTGGTTCCGCGGCTTCATCATTAACTAAAAGATCTCCGGCAAAGAGCCCCCCTTCGGGGGGTGCCCGTCAGGCATTGCAGTGCCGGCCTGACGAGGAGCTGTCCTATGATGAAGCATGACACCAAATGTGGTGTGTGAGGACTTGTGCTCCTGATTATCAGGACTTCTCCCCTTTCCCGTTCACCAGTTTTGGAACAGTGTATTATATTATATTATCAGTCTTAAAAAGATGTACACATGCTGAGAACAAACCTCAGGTTCAATGTTGTGTTAAAAAGATGTTAGACGTTCTGAGAACAGCCCAGGACTGTTCTTAAACCCCTGTGGGAGCCTACACATTTTTTCTGCAAACCTAAAGAGCTAAATGCTGTTAAATCCCTGCTTTCAGGTACTACATTTTGGCAGGAGAAGCTGTTTGAAATGATTTTTTATTTTTTGCACACTGTGTTAATGAGTGCTGGGTGCATTTTGCAAATGTATGTGTATGACCGTTTAACCCCTTGGGTGCCCCGGATGAGGTGGTCTCGTCCTCGCCACCAGTTGCCCGGTGCCGCGGACGAGACCACTTCGTCCGGCTATGGGCTCCCAGGGGGAGCGCTAGCGCTCCCCCGATGGCCGAGCACCCCCCTCCCCTGGGCAGAGATGGAAGGGGAATCTCTTCCCCTTCCACCCCCGTCCCCCTGTGACCCCTCCCGTGGTGACTGATGACATCAGCGTGCTTTCACGTGCTGACCTCATCAGAGGCCTTCCCCCCAGCGCTGGAAGCTGATCGAAGGAGAAATGCAAAAGCATTTCTCCTCCGATCACGTGGTGGGGGCAGAGAGGCATGAAAGGAGAGGAAAGGCTTTTCCTCTCCTTTCATGTCTCTCTGAGGATTTCTGCTGCCCGATCCCCATGCCAGGGAATTTCTTTTTTTGTTTGTATGTGAAATAAGGGGAGCGGCCCCTTGGGAAAGGGCCGCTCCTCGGCAAGGCTGATCTGCCCCCAGGGGGGGCAGAAACCACTAAACACCAGGGATTTTTTTTTTGTACTTGCACATAAGGGGAGTGGCCTCTTGGGCAAGGGCCACTCCCCAGGGGGGCAAATGACTTTTAGACCATTTCTGCCCCCCCTGGGGGCAGATCGGCCTGAAATTATTAGGACGATCTGCCCCCAGGGGGGGCAGAAAACCACTAGACATCAGGGATATTTTTTTTATTTTTTTATGTTTGGGGAGCGACCCCTTGGGCAAGGGTCACTCCCGGGGGGGAGAAATTATTATTAGGGCATTTCTGCCCCCGCAGGGGGCAGATTGGCCTTGCGATCTGCCCCCCGGGGGGCAGAAACCACTAGACACCAGGGATATATATTTTTTTTGTACTTGCGCATAAGGGGAGTGGCCCCTTGGGCAAATTACTTTTAGGCCATTTCTGCCCCCCCTGGGGGCAGAAAACCACTGGACACCAGGGATAAAAAAAACATTTGTTTATTTGTATTTTTCTATGTTTGGGAAGCGACTCCTTGGGCAAGGGTTGGTCATTTCTGCCCCCCCATCCATACTTGCATGTTAATAAAAGGAAGAACACATGCGCTTGGAGTGCAGCGTAATTACACGGTTGCTGAATTACATATATATATATATATATAAAAATTGTTTCTTTTTTTATCTGTTTTGCTTAACATTCCTATTTGATGAGGTGTTGACAAAACTATAGGATGTTCAGAAAATGTTAATTTTTCTTTGAATATTCTTTGCATGCAATTTTCCCATTGTCTGCCGCAGTATCAACATTCCAAGTTAATTCAATATGAAATATTTCTGCTTTCATAGCAAGTGTAAATTAAGTACCCAACTTTCTTTAAACTATATTTGTATTTGTGATTTGACAGCTGCAGACATATTTTGACTGATGGATCAAAATATGCTTTTGTTTTTCTAACTTGACTTGGTGTCTTGAATAATCTACTGTAGTATGTACAGTACAGTATGTACAGTAACAATATTTTTCCTTAAATCTTAATTTCTGAAAACTAGACATATAGGGGAATCCAAGATAGGGTGGCTTGTGTGGCTCCAACCGCATTTTCTACCCAGAATCCCTTGCAAACCTCAAAATGTGTCCAAAAATACATTTTCCTCACATTTCTGTGATGCAAATTTCTGCAATTTGAGGAAATCCACTAACTTCCCTCCACCCAGCACTCCCCCATGACTCCTGTAAAAAATGGTTTCTCACTTGTGTGAGCAGGCCTTCTGTCCACGACAGGAAACACCCCGAAATGCAACGTGGATACATCATATTTTTCCACTGAAAAAGTATTGTTTTTTTGCAATGTGTCTTGGGCCCTAGCTTAGCCAGCACCTATGGAAAGCTAGCAAACCTATACAATTTTAAAATCTAGACACCTAGAGTAATCCAGGATGAGGGGACGTGTGTGGTCCTTACCACATTTTCCTGCCCAGAATCCCTTGCAAATCTCAAAATATGTCCAAAAAACACATGTACCTTACATTTCTGTGATACAAATTTCTACAATCTGAGGGGAGCCACAAACATCCTTCCATCCAGCATTCCCCCAAGTCTCCTGATAAAAATGGTACTCACTTATGTGGGTAGGCCTAGAGCCCATGGCAGGAATGCCCCAAAACACAACCTGGACACATCACATTTTTCCCCTGAAAACTGACAGGTTTTATGCAATGTGGCCAGCTGTGGATTTAGGATCCTAGTTCAGCTGGCACTTAGGGAAGCCTAGCAAACCCATACATTTTTTAAAACTAGCGACCTAGGAGAATCTAGGATGGGGTAACTTATATGGTTCTTACCATATTGTTTCTACCCAGAATCCCTTGTAAATCTCAAAATGAGTCTAAAACACATTTTCCGCAAATGTCTGTGAAGCAAATTATTGCATTCTGAAGGGAGCCAAAAATGTCCTACCACTCAGCGTTACCCTCAGTCTCCCGACAAAAATGATCTCTCACTTGTGTGGATTGGCCAAGTACCTGTAATCAGGGAAGGGCCAAAAATGTTAAAGATTAAGGAGATTAGGGGGGCATCAAAGTTTGTTTACAAGCACAGTTTTTTTATTACGTTTTTAGGTTGACTCTGTTTTGGGCATCCAGACAAGTGAGGTATCATTTTTATAGAGAGACTGAGGGGTATGCTGGGTGTTAAAAAAGACCCCTCACCCACCAACCTTTTTGGTGACATGCTTCATCATTTGTTTTTCCACCAAGACACCTAGAGTGTTAGCGGTTTGCTTTGATGCCTGATGACAGCGGAGCGGTTTTTTAATGGGTTGAACTCCCAACTGAGAGAAGTGCAATACATACCCACCATTATTTTTACACACACATACTGGTTGGTTTTGGCACGTGTGTGAGTGATGGTTCAATATGTACGTTTTTTTAAAGTGATTTCACAAAAATTCAATGCACTGTTAATAACTGAAAGGTCAAAATATTTAATCAATAACTCACAGTTCGTGAACTGTAAAGCCGAGACAAGGCACCAACTGCTTTTCAGACCATTCACACTCCTTTCGTATGTGGCACACACAAGACCATTCACACCGTCAGCTGTGGGCACAGCACATTACACCATTCACAACAAGAGTCAATGTATGCCCTGGCAAAGAAAGACAGAAAAGACAATTATTACTGTACAACCATCTATTCATCAAGTACACATACATACTGGTTGGATTTGGCACGAGGGTGAGTGATGGTTCAATATATGAAATGTTATTAACAAGAGATTTCACAAAAATTAAATGAACTGTTGAAAGGTAAAAAAACTGAGCCAATGACTCACAGCTCTTGAACTGCAAAGCCGCCTAAAGGCACCAACCGTTTTACAGTCCATTCACACACCTTTCATACGTGACACACACAAGACCATTCATGTTGCCAGCTGCAGGCCCACCACCTTACAACGTTCATATCAATAGACATCAACATTGAAGGACCTATCACTTTCATATGCCCACATGCCTGACACAGCAATCACACCAGCTGATGAAGTGTGTAGACGGGAGTTTGACTAAGAGTGTGTGTAGTGACCAGCAGCAACTCACTACTCATACACTGCCAGCCAAGTACCAGTTCACACACACCACCAGCCAAGCACCAGTCCACGCACACCACCAGCTAAGTGCCAGTCCAAGCACACTGCCAGACAAGCACCTGTCCACACACACCACCAGCAAAGTGCCACTCCACCCACACCGCCAACCAAGTGCCAGTGCACAAACACCGCCAGCCAAGCACCAGTACACTCACACCACCAGGCAAGTGCCACTCCATGCACACCACCAGCCAAGGGCCACTCCACGGACACTACAAACCAGGCGCCAGTCCACGAACACCACAAGCCAAGCACCAGTCCACACACACCACAATCACATTTATTTTCAAAAAAGAAAACACACACTAATTTTAAGTAAATACAAAACTACAAGCAAAAAATCTCTAATTAAATACATGACACTAATGCTAACCGTAAAACTGAACAAAAAATATAAAACAATATAGAACATGCAGTTTACTTTTAGGCTCACAGTAGTTCCCAAACATTTTTTGGGATATGGTACATTCTGAAACAAGTGGGCACACACAGCCCCGGGTCAGAAGGACAGTCCGGGCAGTACATAGGACTCTTCTTCCACATACCTCTTTGCATACAGACTCTACATCTCCTACTGGTAAAGTCTTTTTTGAGGCGAGGGAGGAATGTGATCAGGAAAGTGGCGATCTTTCAATCTAGGCACATCCCCCACCAGTCCAACTCTACGAACACTTGCCTGTTCCACTACAACAAGGCTGCCTATCATAGACTCCTGAAACTGACAAAATGTTATCTTGGACTGTGGACAACAATCCTTAAATCGAGCAAAAGCATTAAAGGTCGCTAAGTGGAAAAGATGGATAGCAAACTTTTTATACCCAATGTAAGCCTAACGAATAGCAGTGAAGGTTTCAAACTCTGATCTATTCTATTAATACCACCATTGTACCTATTATATTCTAAAATGCACACAGGTTTGTGCACATCAGCAACCTGACCCCAAACAGTCACAGGGGAAGTACCTTTATCATAGATGGTAGTTAGCATGTAGACATCTCTCCTGTCTGCAAATTTCACAGCTAGAAATTCATCACTACGCGAAAGCACTGTGCTTTCCACTCTCAAGTGTTTTATAAACAAGTTCTCTTGGCTAACCTTTATGGTTAGATAAGATTGTGCTACAAGCAACAGTGTCCAGTTTGACCAATTCCCTGAACAATTGCTCACAAGTGTAGAGGTTATCAAAATAAAAATTGTGACCTTTGTTAAAAAGTCTTCTACCAAGTTGCCACACAATCCTCTCACTAACTCCAAAAGGGGGACAGACTACCAGGGGGCTCAGTGCTGGAATCCCTACCGGTGTACACACTGAAATTATAGACATATCCAGTTCTACTCTCAGACAGTATATACATCTTAATTCCATAATGTCCCCTCTTGCTAGGCATGTACTGCCTAAAAAACAAATGGCCCTTGAACAGCACCAAAGACTCATCAACAGCTATGTCTTTCCCTGGAAAATAGATCTCTGAAAACCAATGATAAAGTGATAAAGGACAGGCTAAATCTGAAAAAGATGGTCACAATCAGGGTAATCTCGTAGCAATGCTAAATCGGAACATCAGTGTCCTCCTCTAAAAGAGACACATCCTCTGCCCGTAGACTGGCTTCATCATCAGACGATTCCTCTCAGATAGAAAATGCACTGCCAGAATCTTGCACTTCCTCCTCTGCCTCAAATGCAGTCTCAGTCTCATAATCATGGGCTTTTTAAACTTTGGCAGAAATGACATTCCAGACAACCTGCTGAACAGACACCTTGCACCTAGCCATAATCCTTGCTAATAAAAGTAACTTGACAAATATGTCAACAACAACCAACACTGTGTAAAATAAGTAATAAACAAAGTGTGGGTTTATCACAAAGACCTATATACTCAAAAACAATATAACTCACAAACAAGACCACTCACTTGCCAAATACAGCTAGACTCACCAACATCTACTCTCCACAGGCACAGTAAGCACCAATGATATCCTACTAGAAAGGAAAAACAAGAACACCACAAATCACATTAAGCACAAACCCAAAGATAATTTCACACACAATAAAACAGAAGCTAAATGTGCTGCTATTGATACAGCAGTTACAAAAAACACATTCATGCAAGGCAATGATACTCATTTGGAGTAAACAGTACAAAAAACGTTTTCTTACCAAACACATTGAACTGCAGATCCACCAATGCTGAAACTGCAGCAGGAGTCTCAGCAAAGGAAAACAATAGCTTTGCACTAGGAAAAAAGTAGAAATATAACATTACTATCACAAATGATGACAAGAAATAAAACAGTTAACAATATAAAACAATATGAAATCTGCCTATCACCATTCGAATGCCAGCCACACATATCATCAGTCAAATGTCAGTCCACGCTCAGCACCAGTCTGTGCACACCATCAGCACAGGTGTGATCAGCCAAGCGTTAGCCCACACATGCAGTGCTTTAGCCAAACTCCTGTTCCTCACAAAAACAGAAACTTTCCTTGGTCTAGTGGTTGTGTGTCCCCCTAACAAATGGCCAATCTGCCCAAAGGGGGGGAGGCAAAAACAGTCAAAATACATGCCCAGAGAAGGGGAGCAACCCTTGCCATGGGGTACGACCCGACATATAAATAAGTTAAATCCCTGGTGTCTAGTGGCCCTCTAACCCCCCGGCGGCAGATTGGTCTAAAAATATGGCCAATCTGCCCCTGTGGGGGCAGAAAATGGCCAAAACATTTTCCCAATAAAGGGGATTGACCCTTGCCCAAGGGGTCATGCCCTGATACCAACAATAAAATCCCTGGCCCCTCATTTACAAGGGCATTGTGCCAATGGAATGTCACTTTTACTGACGTTCTAGTGGCACAATGCCCTGCCCCATATTTATAAAGCAGCGTTAAACCACTTTTTGTGGCTTAATGGTGCTTTGTAAATATGGACCCTTTACACTTATCACTTTGCATGAAAGGGGTGTGAAAATGGTGTTGCTGTGGGCATTGCACTGCAACACCAATTGCATTTTGACGCTGCCCTCGATTTAACAAGATTCTTTAAAAATCGTTAAATAATGATGTTTTGCTACATACATACGACTAGCAAATTGCTAATATTGATTGTTTATGTGCAGGAAGGGACATCTTCCTGCACTTAAACAATCATTCCCTGCAATGTAGACAACCTTGCAATATGGTGTAAGGATGCCCGCGTTAGTGCTATGCAGCTAATTGTAGCACCAGCGCTAGGAAAACACAGGAGTGTGCAGTATCATTATATTAAATATAGCACATCCCTGTGTTTCTGAAGTGACGTAGCATGACGCTGCCAAATTTTGCGCATCACTGTAGGACTTCTTAGTAAATGATGCCCCTGGTACCTAGTAGCTTTCTGCCCCCCAAATCATTTACCTTATGAAGGGGAGCAACCCTTGCTCAATATCCCATTCCTCAAAATACAAAATTGTAATCCCTGGTGTCCAGTGGCTTTCTGCCCCCCCACCTCTCCAGGGTCAAATGAGCCAAAAATATGGCCAATCTGCCTTGGGGGGTCAGAAAATGGCATAAGCATTTCTCCAACAAAGGGTAGGGACCCTTGCACCAGGAGCCACTCCCCAATATACAAAATTGTAATCCCTGGTGTCTAATGAACCCCAGATGGCAGATCCGCCTAAAAGCAACTGATGTGCCCTATGGAAGGGGCAGAACACATACACAAAAGCACCTCTAGGGAAGCGACCCTCGCCCAAGGGGTCGCTCCTCGCAATCAATACCATTATAAATATTCATAGGCTTCCAATGGGTTTCACACCCCCGGGTGAGTGATCAGCCTAAAAGCAGCCGAATCAGTCCCTGTGGGGGCCAAAACAGCGTTACATTATGCCACCAGGAGAGCGACCCTTACTAGGGGGCTGCTCCCCCAACAATAAAGAAAGAAATCCCTGGTGGCCCAGTGGAGATGGATTCCTGCACCACCCCCACCCGCAAGAAGGACTTACCAAAACATCCTCTCCTTTCCTCCTCGGCTGCATCTGGCATCGTCACAATCTCCAAAATATTAATATGTGGCAGCTAAAGTGAGCATAAAATTAAAACAATGAGGGCTGCATGTAGAACAGCTATACTTCTCTGTGCGTCCGCACAAGCATGCTTCTCAAATAGCCAAGTTGAGAGTTGAGCGCTAGAGCACTGATCTATGAAAATGGCAGCCTCAAGCAGAGATGTGAGGCAGTAACTGAAGTTTCCCTAACCCTTTTTGATAAATCAGTAATACTGTGGCGAACCGAAGGGCAGGTAACTATTACGGTCCAACCTAACAAAGCATCCTTCCCCTACCATAATCCCCCAAAACACAATCCCCAAAATATTAAAATTTGACAGCTAAAGTGAGCGTGAAATTAAAAACAATGAGGGTGGCGAGTAGAGCGCCTGTACTGTGCTGTGCATCCACACTAGCATGCGCCTCAAATGGGGAGGAGCACTAGAGTGCTGACCTCAGAAAATCGTGGTCTCAAGCAGGAAGTGAGCCAGTAACTGCAGTTTCCCTAACCCTTTATGCTCAATCAGTAATACTGTGGCAAACTGAATGGCAGGTAATTATTATGGAGCAACATAACAAAGCACCCTTCCTCCAAGATAATCCCCAACAACACAATCCCCAAAATATTAAAATGTGGCAGCTAAAGTTAGCTTTAAATTAAAACAATGAGGGTGGTGTCTAGGGCGGCTGTGTCTTGCTGCGCTTCCATACAGGCATGCTTCTCAAATAGCCAAGTGGGGATGGAGCAGTACAGTGCTGACCATAGAAAATGGGGGTATCAAGCAGGAAGTGAGAGAGTTACTGCAGCTCCCTTGCCCTTTCCTCCCAATCAGTAACACTATAGCAGACCAAAGCGCAACTTAAAAAAGCACCCTTCCCCCAACATATTCACAAAACACAATCCCCAAAATATTAAACTATGGCATCTAAAGTGAGCGTGAAATGAAAAAAATGAAGGCACAGTGTACACTGCCTGTACCTTAAAATACCACCTGATTACTGCATATCTCAAGAGATCGCAAGAATGCATTGATTCCACATTCCAAATAGAATCTTGTATATATGTAGCTAGAAGTTATAGTTAGGACCTAGTTTGTATTAGAAAAACATGTTTTGCCTATAACTTTGGCGCCGTTTGACAAATCTTCATGAAAGTTTCAAAGCTAGTTTGACACTCACTTCTGCTGTTTAGAAAGTTTCAAGGTGATTTGTTACGCGGGGCAGAATTTAAGGGGGGTCACAATTTTCCCAATGTAATTTCCTATAGAGATTTTAGTCACAACTTCAGTCCGAAACGCTGGACGAAATTACACCAACTTTGGCAGAAGGCTACATCTTGGTCCAGAAAGATCTCTTTCTGTAATTTGGTGAATTCACGGATCCACGAGCCAACAGCAATGTCATGATTGGCTGGCAGCAACCTGAGAGGAAAGTTGCAGTCACTATTTTGTGAATCCGAACTCCGTTCCCAGCAAGAAAACTAAAATTTAAAAGTGATATAAAGGTTCAGGGTAGAGGTACCCTGACCTAATGTGACTTATGGAGGGTTCTGTGAGGGACACCTCATTGGAAGAAATTGTTCAAAAATATTTGCTTGAGCATGTGAGGATCTGTGGATCCACTGGGATCACAAAAAGTCAATCACAGACCCACACACCTACTCACACACTCACTCACACACTTAAACACCCACTTATACACTCCTACAACCGTTTACACACCCACTCACACACCCAAACAGCCACTCACACCCACTCAAAGACCCACAAAACCACTCACAGACCCACACAGCACTCACACACAAACACTCATATACCTATACAGCCACTCACAGACCCGCAAAACCACTCACACACTCACTCACAGATGCATACAGCCACTCACACTCACACACCCACCTACACATCCACACTACCACTCATACACCCATACAGCCACTCACCCACCCTCTCTCAGACCCACAAAACAACTATCATGCCCATACACCCATTTATACACTCACACAACCACTCACACACCCATACAGCCACTCACAACCCCTCTCTCAGGCCCACAAACCACTCACACACCCCCACATCCACTCACATACCTATTCACTTAGCAACAGAGCCACTTGCAGGCCCACACAGACAGTCACACACTGACTCACATACCCACCACACAGTCATGTGCCCACTTACACACCCACACACAGGCATATAGCCACTCACACATCCACTCACAGACCCACTTACACATCCACACAACTACTCAAACACCCACTCACACACCCATTAACCCAATCATACAACCACTCACACACTTGCACAGCCACTCACACACCTACTCACACACCCACAGAGCCACTCCCACACCCACTTATAGACTCACACAGCCAGTCACACACTGACTCACACATACACCCACCCACCCACTTACACGTCTGCACCCACAAAACCACTCACACACCCAGATTACAGGGATATTAGAGTTAAGAAATAACATTGAAATTGAAATTCACTGACTTAACCTAGGTTTACATGGAGGTTATTAATAGGTTCAAATTTTAAACACACAAAATCATAGAAATTCAGCAGTTATAGTAATAGTCATGCCCTAAGGAAACTGTAACTCATTCCTTCGCCATACACTACTGATTGACACACATGATACATCACTCATGACTTCTTCTATGACATCGTTGATAATATCACTGCAACCTTTGCAGTGAAATTATTAATGAAAAACCTGTGCATGGGAAAGGCATGAGTTATAGTTACTTGATATTACTCTCGCTGTTAAGGATTGCTTTAAGTCTCAATTCTTCTGCCCCACTACACTGTTACCCTCGGGATGGTAAGGGGATGAGAAATGTAGTTGAACCCATTACAAAGCCATGGTGCCCCTGAATGCCCGTGAGGCAAAAGCAGGGCTCCAGTGTGAGTGTAAAGCTGCAATTGCATATCCACCGATAAAGACTTGCAAATCTTTAATAACAGTTCGAGCATCAGCTGATCGTTTTGGCCATTTTCATAGAAACCTGGAGCATGAGTCAACGAGGACTAGAATGCATTTGTGTGCACCATCAAGTATCAGGGAACCACAATAGTCCAAGTACCCACATTGTAGTGCTTGGTTTGAAATTCAAAGGGGTGTCTGCGGAGGGCATTTAATGGTTGTACCCTTTTATTTGCAGACAGATGTCACAGCAAAGGATATATTGTTTTGTCTGTTTGTTTATGACCTGGCCAACCAATAGTGTTTTTGGAGTAAAGAACTAGTAGCCACCACACCTGCATGGGCAGAAGCAACTCTTCAATGTGCTGCTTTTATCAACTCAGATCTTTGATCTTAGAAGAGGATCACATGATCACTCACCACTGGTATTGTTACCAAGGAAGTATTTAGGCTACTTACGTGGTAGGAATAATTGGCAAGACATGGCTTTGGTAAGGGTTTGCCGTCAGCTGAAGCTTTCAAATCAGCAAGTGTTTCATCAGTCAACCTCATTCGTGAGTGAGTTATTGCAACAATAGAAGCTGTAGCTACTGCCGACTTGGCCGCTTTATCAGCCAAGGTATTACCTGCAATGTGTACTCCTACACATTGATGTCCGAATGTATGAATTACATGCGCATTGGATAGCGTTTCCTTCCGATCCGCTACTTTTCCCCACAATTGATGAGTGATACCTTTTGAATCTCCGAAACCATTCTGATGCCAGTAATGCAGATATTCATTGAAGGACTGAACACAGTCGTACAAATCACACAATAACAATATTAGTTGTTCTGGATCCATGTGTTCCAGTGCCATGACCACAGCCATAAACTCTGCTAGTTGTGCAGTGCAGTGCAGTGCAGTCCCCTAAGGTCTGTTTGTATGTGTTTTGTGGATGGATTTCACCATCTTTCATGAAGCCACTCACTGCTGCGCAGGTCGGCGGAGTGTTGATGTTTAGTGAATATGGCCGGTTGTGCTGAACCATCAGTGTAAATAATTGTTTGATATTGATCAATTGGTAAAGTGTTTGCCAGTATTAGATATTCCATTTAGTATTAAAGGAATTCTGGAGTTTGTAATTTTGGGTCGATAATGAAATCAACATCAGTGGCTGTCAGAGACGTTGCCCATTGGATCCAACGTGGATGTAATGCCTTAGCATTTGGAACACTGGCCTATGTAACAGCCTTGAGGGCTGGGATCAGAGACACGACAATGATGCGTTCCCCCTGAGCCAGAAGTCTCTTTTTAATGACAGCCATCTGAACTGCAGTCATAATCTTTTCTGTGAGAGCAAAGTGCTGTTCACCTGTGGAGTACAGATGCGATTTGTATGCAAAAGGGACGGTATCACCCTCATTAAATGTTACCTAGGTGAAACCAATGACAGCAGCTATAACTCTGATAACCAAATGTGTCTTGGCCCTTGTGTGTAAATGTTTTGCTGCAAGCATGTCTGGTTGGAATGCTTTGAGAATGCATGTGTGTTCTGCTGTCCAAAATTTACTTGGAAAGTCAGGGCATATTAAATCATATAATGGTTTAATTCATTGTGCATAATCTGGAATGTCATTTCTGCCAAAGTTTAAAAAGCCCAACAAAGACTGGAGCTTTTTTGTGGTATTTGGTGGTTGCAATTGGGTGCACTTTTCTAGAAAGTGGGGTGCTAGACTCTTGCCTTTATAACTTGGATCCAAAAATAGGACACTGAGAAATGCAATTTTCGTTTTCTTCAAATTGAATTTATAGCTACTTTTGGCAAGTCCCAGAACAATGCGGGCCACCCGTTTCAGATGGTGAATGAGATCATCATCCGTTAACTACATATCACCAACATAGGACAACACCTCAGGTTCAATGTTGTGTTAAAAAGATGTACACGTGCTGAGAACAAACCTCAGGTTCAATGTTGTGTTAAAAAGATGTTAGACGTGCTGAGAACAGCCCAGGACTGTTCTTAAACCCCTGTGGGAGCCTACACATTTTTTCTGCAAACCTAAAGAGCTAAATGCTGTTAAATCCCTGCTTTCAGGTACTATATTTTGGCAGGAGAAGCTGTTTGAAATGATTTTTTATTTTTTGCACACTGTGTTAATGAGTGCTGGGTGCATTTTGCAAATGTATGTGTATGACCGTTTAACCCCTTGGGTGCCCCGGATGAGGTGGTCTCGTCCTCGCCACCAGTTGCCCGGTGCCACGGACGAGACCACTTCGTCCGGCTATGGGCTCCCAGGGGGAGCGCTAGCGCTCCCCCGATGGCCGAGCACCCCCCTCCCCTGGGCAGAGATGGAAGGGGAATCTCTTCCCCTTCCACCCCCGCCCCCCTGTGACCCCTCCCGTGGTGACTGATGACATCAGCGTGCTTTCACGTGCTGACCTCATCGGAGGCCTTCCCCCCAGCGCTGGAAGCTGATCGAAGGAGAAATGCAAAAGCATTTCTCCTCCGATCACGTGGTGGGGGCAGAGAGGCATGAAAGGAGAGGAAAGGCTTTTCCTCTCCTTTCATGTCTCTCTGAGGATTTCTGCTGCCCGATCCCCATGCCAGGGAATTTCTTTTTTTGTTTGTATGTGAAATAAGGGGAGCGGCCCCTTGGGAAAGGGCCGCTACTCGGCAAGGCTGATCTGCCCAGGGGGGGCAGAAACCACTAGACACCAGGGATTTTTTTTTTGTACTTGCACATAAGGGGAGTGGCCTCTTGGGCAAGCGCCACTCCCCAGGGGGGCAAATGACTTTTAGGCCATTTCTGCCACCCCTGGGGGCAGATAGTCCTGAAATTATTAGGCCGATCTGCCCCTAGGGGGGGCAGAAAACCACTAGACATCAGGGATATTTTTTTTATTTTTTTATGTTTGGGGAGCGACCCCTTGGGCAAGGGTCGCTCCCGGGGGGGAGAAATTATTATTAGGCCATTTCTGCCACCCCAGGGGGCAGATTGGCCTTGCGATCTGCCCCCCGGGGGGCAGAAACCACTAGACACCAGGGATATATTTTTTTTTGTACTTGCGCATAAGGGGAGTGGCCCCTTGGGCAAATGACTTTTAGGCCATTTCTGCCCCCCCCCGGGGGCAGAAAACCACTGGACACCAGGGATAAAAAAAACATTTGTTTATTTTAATTTTTTTATGTTTGGGATGCGACCCTTGGGCAAGGGTTGGTCCCGGGGGGGCAAATTATTATTAGGCCATTTCTGCCCCCCCCATCCATACTTGCATGTTAATAAAAGGAAGAACACATGCGCTTTGAGTGCACCGTAATTACACGGTTGCTGAATTATATATATATATATATAAAAATTGTTTCTTTTTTTCTCTGTTTTGCTTAACATTCCTATTTGATGAGGTGTTGACAAAACTATAGGATGTACAGAAAATGTTAATTTTTCTTTGAATATTCTTTGCATGCAATTTTCCCATTGTCTGCCGCAGTATCAACATTCCAAGTTAATTCAATATGAAATATTTCTGCTTTCATAGCAAGTGTAAATTAAGTACCCAACTTTCTTTAAACTATATTTGTATTTGTGATTTGACAGCTGCAGACATATTTTGACTGATGGATCAAAATATGCTTTTGTTTTTCTAACTTGACTTGGTGTCTTGAATAATCTACTGTAGTATGTACAGTACAGTATGTACAGTAACAATATTTTTCCTTAAATCTTAATTTCTGAAAACTAGACATGTAGGGGAATCCAAGATAGGGTGGCTTGTGTGGCTCCAACCGCATTTTCTACCCAGAATCCATTGCAAACCTCAAAATGTGTCTAAAAATACATTTTCCTCACATTTCTGTGATGCAAATTTCTGCAATTTCAGGAAATCCACTAACTTCCCTCCACCCAGCACTCCCCCATGTCTCCTGTAAAAAATGGTTTCTCACTTGTGTGAGCAGGCCTTCTGTCCACGACAGGAAACACCCCGAAACGCAACGTGGATACATCATATTTTTCCACTGAAAATGTATTGTTTTTTTGCAATGTGTCTTGGGCCCTAGCTTAGCCAGCACCTATGGAAAGCTAGCAAACCTATACAATTTTAAAATCTAGACACCTAGAGTAATCCAGGATGAGGGGACGTGTGTGGTCCTTACCACACTTTCATGCCCAGAATCCCTTGCAAATCTCAAAATTTGTCCAAAAAACACATGTACCTTACATTTCTGTGATACAAATTTCTGCAATCTGAGGGGAGCCACAAACATCCTTCCATCCAGCATTCCCCCAAGTCTCCTGATAAAAATGGTACTCACTTATGTGGGTAGGCCTAGAGCCCATGGCATGAATGCCCCAAAACACAACCTGGACACATCACATTTTTCCCCTGAAAACTGACTGGTTTTATGCAATGTGGCTAGCTGTGGATTTAGGATCCTAGTTCAGCTGGCACTTAGGGAAGCCTAGCAAACCCATACATTTTTTAAAACTAGAGACCTAGGAGAATCTAGGATGGGGTAACTTATATGGTTCTTACCATATTGTTTCTACCCAGAATCCCTTGTAAATCTCAAAATGTGTCTAAAACACATTTTCCGCAAATGTCTGTGATGCAAATTATTGCATTCTGAAGGGAGCCAAAAATGTCCTACCACTCAGCGTTACCCTCAGTCTCCCGACAAAAATGATCTCTCACTTGTGTGGATGGGCCAAGTACCTGTAATCAGGGAAGGGCCAAAAATGTTAAAGATTAAGGAGATTAGGGGGGCAGCAAAGTTTGTTTACAAGCACAGTTTTTTTATTACGTTTTTAGGTTGACTCTGTTTTGGGCATCCAGACAAGTGAGGTATCATTTTTATAGAGAGACTGAGGGGTATGCTGGGTGTTAAAAAAGACCCCTCACCCACCAACCTAGTTGGTGACATGCTTCATCATTTGTTTTTCCACCAAGACACCTAGAGTGTTAGCGGTTTTCTTTGATGCCTGATGACAGCGGAGCGGTTTTTTAATGGGTTGAACTCCCAACTGGGAGAAGTGCAATACATACCCACCATTATTTTTACACACACATACTGGTTGGTTTTGGCACGTGTGTGAGTGATGGTTCAATATGTACGTTTTTTTAAAGTGATTTCACAAAAATTCAATGCACTGTTAATAACTGAAAGGTCAAAAAATTAAATCAATTACTCACAGTTCGTGAACTGTAAAACCGAGACAAGGCACCAACTGCTTTTCAGACCATTCACACTCCTTTCGTATGTGGCACACACAAGACCATTCACACCGTCAGCTGTGGGCACAGCACATTACAACATTCACAACAAGAGTCAATGTATGCCCTGGCAAAGAAAGACAGAAAAGACAATTATTACTGTACAACCATCTATTCATCAAGTACACATACATACTGGTTGGATTTGGCACAAGGGTGAGTGATGGTTCAATATATGAAATGTTATTAACAAGAGATTTCACAAAAATGAAATGAACTGCTGAAAGGTCAAAAAACGGAACCAATGACTCACAGCTCTTGAACTGCAAAGCCGCCTAAAGGCACCAACCGTTTTACAGTCCATTCACACACCTTTCATACATGACACACTCAAGACCATTCATGTTGCCAGCTGCAGGCCCACCACCTTACAACGTTCATATCAATAGACATCAACATTGAAGGACCTATCACTTTCATATGCCCACATGCCTGACACAGCAATCACACCAGCTGATGAAGTGTGTAGACGGGAGTTTGACTAAGAGTGTGTGTAGTGACCAGCAGCAACTCACTACTCATACACTGCCAGCCAAGCACCAGTTCACACACACCACCAGCCAAGCACCAGTCCACGCACACCACCAGCTAAGTGCCAGTCCAAGCACACTGCCAGACAAGCACCTGTCCACACACACCACCAGCAAAGTGCCACTCCACCCACACCGCCAACCAAGTGCCAGTGCACAAACACCACCAGCCAAGCACCAGTACACTCACACCACCAGGCAAGTGCCACTCCATGCACACCACCAGCCAAGGGCCACTCCACGGACACTACAAACCAGGCGCCAGTCTACGCACACCACAAGCCAAGCACCAGTCCACACACACCACAATCACATTTATTTTCAAAAAAGAAAACACACACTAATTTTAAGTAAATACAAAACTACAAGCAAAAAATCTCTAATTAAATACATGACACTAATGCTAACTGTAAAACTGAACAAAAAATATAAAACAATATAGAACAGGCAGTTTACTTTTAGGCTCACAGTAGCTCCCAAACATTTTTTGGGATATGGTACATTCTGAAAAAAGTGGGCACACACAGCCCCGGGTCAGAAGGACAGTCTGGGCAGTACATAGGACTCTTCTTCCACATACCTCTTTGCTTACAGACTCTACATCTCCTACTGGTAAAGTCTTTTTTGAGGCGAGGGAGGAATGTGATCAGGAAAGTGGCGATCTTTCAATCTAGGCACATCACACACCAGTCCAACTCTACGAACACTTGCCTGTTCCACTACAACAAGGCTGCCTATCATAGACTCCAGAAACTGACAAAATGTTATCTTGGACTGTGGACAACAATCCTTAAATCGAGCAAAAGCATTAAAGGTCGCTAAGTGGAAAAGATGGATAGCAAACTTTTTATATCCAATGTAAGCCTAACGAATAGCAGTGTAGGTTTCAAACTCTGATCTATTTTATGAATACCACCATTGTACCTATTATATTCTAAAATGCACACAGGTTTGTGCACCTCAGCAACCTGACCCCAAACAGTCACAGCGGAAGTACCTTTATCATAGATGGTAGTTAGCATGTAGACATCTCTCCTGTCTGCAAATTTCACAGCTAGAAATTCATCACTACGCAAAAGCACAGCGCTTTCCACTCTCAAGTGTTTTATAAACAAGTTCTCTTGGCTAACCTTTACGGTTAGATAAGATTGTGCTACAAGCAACAGTGTCCAGTTTGACCAATTCCCTGAACAATTGCTCACAAGTGGAGAGGTTATCAAAATAAAAATTGTGACCTTTGTTAAAAAGTCTTCTACCAAGTTGCCACACAATCCTCTCACTAACTCCAAAAGTGGACAGACTACCATGGGGCTCAGTGCTGGAATCCCTACCGGTGTCCACACTGAAATTATAGACATATCCAGTTCTACTCTCAGACAGTATATACATCTTAATTCCATAATGTCCCGTCTTGCTAGGCATGTACTGCCTAAAAAACAAATGGCCCTTGAACAGCACCAAAGACTCATCAACAGCTATGTCTTTCCCTGGAAAATAGATCTCTGAAAACCAATGATAAAGTGATAAAGGACAGGCTAAATCTGAAAAAGATGGTCACAATCAGGGTAATCTCGTAGCAATGCTAAATCGGAACATCAGTGTCCTCCTCTAAAAGAGACACATCCTCTGCCCGGAGATTGGCTTCATCATCAGACGATTCCTCTCAGACAGAAAAAGCACTGCCAGAATCTTGCACTTCCTCCTCTGCCTCAAATGCAGTCTCAGTCTCATAATCATGGGCTTTTTAAACTTTGGCAGAAATGACATTCCAGACAACCTGCTGAACAGTCACCTTGCAGCTAGCCATAATCCTTGCTAATAAAAGTAACTTGACAAATATGTCAACAACAACCAACACTGTGTAAAATAAGTAATAAACAAAGTGTGGGTTTATCACAAAGACCTATATACTCAAAAACAATACCACTCACAAACAAGACCACTCACTTGCCAAATACAGCTAGACTCACCAACATCTACTCTGCACAGGCACAGTAAGCACCAATGATATCCTACTAGAAAGGAAAAACAAGAACACCACAAATCACATTAGACACAAACCCAAAGATAATTTCACACACAATAAAACAGAAGCTAAATGTGCTGCTATTGATACAGCAGTTACAAAAAACACATTCATGCAAGGCAATGATACTCATTTGGAGTAAACAGTACAAAAAACGTTTTCTTACCAAACACATTGAACTGCAGATCCACCAATGCTGAAACTGCAGCAGGAGTCTCAGCAAAGGAAAACAATAGCTTTGCACTAGGAAAAAAGTAGAAATAAAACATTACTATCACAAATGATGACAAGAAATAAAGCAGTTAACAATATAAAACAATATGAAATCTGCCTATCACCATTCGAATGCCAGCCACACATATCATCAGTCAAATGTCAGTCCACGCTCAGCACCAGTCTGTGCACACCATCAGCACAGGTGTGATCAGCCAAGCGTTAGCTCACACATGCAGTGCTTCAGCCAAACTCCTGTTCCTCACAAAAACAGAAACTTTCCTTGGTCTAGTGGTTGTGTGCCCCCCTAACAAATGGCCAATCTGCCCAAAGGGGGGCAGGCAAAAACAGTCAAAATACATGCCCAGACAAGGGGAGCAACCCTTGCCATGGGGAACGACCTGACATATAAATAAGTTAAATCCCTGATGTCTAGTGGCCCTCTAATCCCCCGGGGGCAGATTGGTCTAAAAATATGGTCAATCTGCCCCTGTGGGGGCAGAAAATGGCCAAAACATTTTCCCAATAAAGGGGATTGACCCTTGCCCAAGGAGTCATGCCCTGATACCAACAATAAAATCCCTGGTCCCTCATTTACAAGGGCATTGTGCCATTGGAATGTCACTTTTACTGACGTTCTAGTGGTGCAATGCCCTGCCCCATATTTATAAAGCAGCGTTAAACCACTTTTTGTGGATTAATGGTGGTTTGTAAATATGGACCCTTTACACTTATCACTTTGCATGAAAGGGGCGTGAAAATGGTGTTGCTGTGGGCATTCCACTGCAACACCAATTGCATTTTGACGCTGCCCTCGATTTAACAAGATTCTTTAACAATCGTTAAATAATGATGTTTTGCTACATACATACGACTAGCAAATTGCTAATATTGATTGTTTATGTGCAGGAAGGGACATCTTCCTGCACTTAAACAATCATTCCCTGCAATGTAGACAACCTTGCAATATGGTGTAAGGATGCCCGCGTTAGTGCTATGCAGCTAATTGTAGCACCAGCGCTAGGAAAACACAGGAGTGTGCAGTATTGCATTATATTAAATACGGCACATCCCTGTGTTTCTGAAGTGACGTAGCATGACGCTGCCAAATTTTGCGCATCACTGTAGGACTTCTTAGTAAATGATGCCCCTGGTACCTAGTAGCTTTCTGCCCCCCAAATCATTTACCTTATGAAGGGGAGCAACCCTTGCTCAATATCCCATTCCTCAAAATACAAAATTGTAATCCCTGGTGTCCAGTGGCTTTCTGCCCCCCCACCTCTCCAGGGTCAAATGAGCCAAAAATATGGCCAATCTGCCTTGGGGGGTCAGAAAATGGCATAAGCATTTCTCCAACAAAGGGTAGGGACCCTTGCACCAGGAGCCACTCCCCAACATACAAAATTGTAATCCCTGGTGTCTAATGAACCCCAGATGGCAGATCCACCTAAAAGCAACTGATGTGCCCTATGGAAGGGGCAGAACACATACACAAAAGCACCTCTAGGGAAGCGACCCTCGCCCAAGGGGTCGCTCCTCGCAATCAATACCATTATAAACATTTATAGGCTTCCAATGGGTTTCACACCCCTGGGTGACTGATCAGCCTAAAAGCAGCCGAATCAGTCCCTGTGGGGGCCAATACAGCGTTACATTATGCCACCAGGAGAGCGACCCTTACTAGGGGGCTGCTCCCCCAACAATAAAGAAAGAAATCCCTGGTGGCCCAGTGGAGATGGATTCCTGCACCACCCCCACCCGCAAGAAGGACTTACCAAAACATCCTCTCCTTTCCTCCTCAGCTGCTTCTGGCATCGTCAGATCGCCAATGGAGGGATTTGGAGATGGTTCCGTCCTCAGCACATGCCCACCGGTGCTCACCACGGAACCGTTTTGTTATGAGCACTGAAGGGGTTAAAGGGAGAACTACTGGACCCCAGAGAAAACATCTGCGGATGTATCTTTTAAGATCAAGGCATCCAGAAGCACTGAACATCACTGACAATAGTAATAATGATAATAATAACAATACTATTAATAATGGTATTAATAATAATAATAATAATAATAATAATAATAATAATAATATCAATTATGATAATAATATTTGCGATTTTTAAAGCGCATAGCTACTTCATATGAGGTGTCCCAGCACTAGGTACAGGTATTTGCAATCCTAAATACAGCTGTTAAACCCCTGGCATCATGAGCTGAAAAACCAGGTTTTGAGTTTTTTTCTCAAACAGACATTCGACTGGGCCTGATGAACCATTAGAGGCAGAGCATTCTACAACTTTAGCTCTAAGTAGCCAAAAGAGCTCCCATCTATACGCACTTTCTGGACTCTGGAACCATCACTAGCATCTCCTCTGCAGTTCTTAGGTTCCTAGATGGTACATAAGGCCTAAAAAATGATTGAAGGCCTTTGTTGTTAATAAAAGCTTTGTAGAAATAACACAAGGCCTTGAAAATGGATCTCTGTTTCACCGGATGTCAATGAAGCTCTTTAAACGCAGCCCCGATCGGTGCACGCCTTGGCAGGTTTAATAAGAGCTGCTCAGAAGCATACTGCACTCTTTGGAGTCTCTTGATCCTACCCTGTGTGTCTCCGAGGTACAAAACATTGCAGTAGCCGAGCCTTGACATATAGCAAAGCCTGATCCATTGTCATCTGCTATCTTTTTTGCTGACTCTGGCAAGAGGCATAATATTTTCCTCAACATCTTGAGTAGTCCTAAGCATTTTCCTGCCACTGCAGTGATTTGACTGTCAAAACATAGTTTTTAATCAACCCAAATGCTAAGATTCTTTACCTTGGGTTTGGAAACAGGGGCTGGGCCCAGTTCTTTAGGCCACCATACAATTGACCAGTTGTTGAAATGGTTACCCAATGTTAGAATCTCTGTCTTCCCAGCATTAAGCTTGCAACAGTTCATGTCCATCCACCTAGCAATGTCCACAAGGCAGATGCATAAGGAGGAGGCCATGTGGGAAGACTTCTGTGACGTCATGATGATAAGCTGCATGTCATCCGCATAAATTACAATTGTGAACCCATAGCATTTGAGTACATCGTCCAGCAGTCACACATGTACATTAAACAAGGTAGGACTCAGGGAAGAACTCTTTGTTTCAATGGGAGCACCTTAGACTAGTAAGGTTTCTGTGACACCTGAGCCCAGAGTCTTGATCAGGATATTATGGGACAGAGTGTTAAATTCAGCACAGAGATCCAATAGCAACAATGCCGCAGAATGGCCATCGTCCAACAGCTGACAAATTGACTCAGTCACCAGTAGGAAGGCTGACTCAGTGCTGTATGCTGGGTGAAATACAAATTGGGTCATGGCTCTCCATAAAGCTCGATAGCTGGTTATTGATAAACTGCTCCATAATCTTGGAGAATAGTGGTATCAGAAAAAACAGACAAACGTTTCCAAAAAGTTGGATCCAATAGTGTTATTTTAAAAAGCGGACCCACCACTGCATGCTTCCATATCCCAGACACCTCGCCAATGGCTAGGGAGCTGTCAATCAGCTCACCTAATGCTGGGTGGACCACCTCCTCACCTCGTTCCAAAATGAATGGGGTGGCAGGGTCCAATGGACAGCCTGACTTAACCGAGGAATGTGACTTGGTCAGCTCCTCAGGCTAAATAGGCCTGAAACTTAGAGGCCTAAAGCTCTCTTCTGAACAATCAAACCAAACACTTATACAGGGGGACTCTCTAGCTACTGTAGGAAAGGAGTCATAGATCTTAGCCACCTTTTCCAGGAAGGACTGAGCCAGGACATTGTATCCCTCCTCTGATGACATGGCCGAGAATGAGACTGAAGATAAGGATGACCATGACTTCACAACACTTAAAATCTTGCTGAAAGACTTCTGGGCAGCCTGGCTTTTATTTGAATAGACGCAAACAGGTGCAGACAGGCTTGTCTTTGGCACTCCAGTGGCATGTCCTCGCTTGCATACTCCTCAATTAGCCAAGAGGAGAGGGAGCACTACACCGCTGACCTCCAAAAATGTCAGCCTCATGCAGGAAGTGAGGCAGTAGCTGCAGGTCCTCTAGCTTTTTCCACTCAATCAGTAATACTGTGGTGGATCAAACAGCAGGTAACTGTTAGTGTGCAACTTAAAAAAATACCCTTCCTCCACTATTAAACCCCAAAAACACAATCTCCAAAATATTAAAATGTGGCAGCTAAAGTGAGCATAAAATTAAAACAATGAGGGCTGCGTGTAGAACAGCTATACTTCTCGGTGCGTCCGCACAAGCATGCTTCTCAAATAGCCAAGTGGAGAGTTGAGCGCTAGAGCACTGATCTATGAAAATGGCAGCCTCAAGCAGAGATGTGAGGCAGTAACTGAAGTTTCCCTAACCCTTTTTGATAAATCAGTAATACTGTGGCGAACCGAAGGGCAGGTAACTATTACGGTCCAACCTAACAAAGCATCCTTCCCCTACCATAATCCCCCAAAACACAACCCCCAAAATATTAAAATATGACAGCTAAAGTGAGCGTGAAATTAAAAACAATGGTGGTGGCGAGTAGAGCGCCTGTACTGTGCTGTGCATCCACACTAGCATGCTCCTCAAATGGGGAGGAGCACTAGAGTGCTAACCTCAGAAAATCGTGGTCTCAAGCAGGAAGTGAGCCAGTAACTGCAGTTTCCCTAACCCTTTATGCTCAATCAGTAATACTGTGGCGAACTGAATGGCAGGTAATTATTATGGAGCAACATAACAAAGCACCCTTCTGTGAGAAGGTAGCCTCTTTCTAGCCTTGTTACCCCCACTTTTGGCCTGTTTGTGAGTGTATGTCAGGGTGTTTGTCACTGTTTTTACTGTCTCACTGGGATCCTGATAGCCAGGCCTCAGTGCTCATAGTGAAAACACTATGTTTCAGTATGGTTGTTATGTGTCACTGGGATCCTGCTGGTCAGGACCCCAGTGCTCATAGGTTTGTGGCCTATATGTATGTGTCACTGGGACCCTGTCACACAGGGCCCCAGTGCTCATAGGTGTGCATGTATATGTTCCCTGTGTGGTGCCTAACTGTCTCACTGAGGCTCTGCTAACCAGAACCTCAGTGGTTATGCTCTCTCATTTATTTAAAATTGTCACTAACAGGCTAGTGACCAATTTTACCAATTTACATTGGCTTACTGGAACACCCTTATAATTCCCTAGTATATGGTACTGAGGTACCCAGGGTATTGGGGTTCCAGGAGATCCCTATGGGCTGCAGTATTTCTTTTGCCACCCATAGGGAGCTCTGACAATTCTTACACAGGCCTGCCACTGCAGCCTGAGTGAAATAACGTCCACGTTATTTCACAGCCATTTTACACTGCACTTAAGTAACTTATAAGTCACCTATATGTCTAACCTTTACCTGGTAAAGGTTAGGTGCAAAGTTACTTAGTGTGTGGGCACCCTGGCACTAGCCAAGGTGCCCCCACATTGTTCAGAGCCAATTCACTGAACTTTGTGAGTGCGGGGACACCATTACACGCGTGCACTACATATAGGTCACTACCTATATGTAGCTTCACCATGGTAACTCCGAATATGGCCATGTAACATGTCTATGATCATGGAATTGCCCCCTCTATGCCATCCTGGCATAGTTGGCACAATCCCATGATCCCAGTGGTCTGTAGCACAGACCCTGGTACTGCCAAACTGCCCTTCCTGGGGTGTCACTGCAGCTGCTGCTGGTGCCAACCCCTCAGACAGGCATCTGCCCTCCTGGGGTCCAGCCAGGCCTGGCCCAGGATGGCAGAACAAAGAACTTCCTCTGAGAGAGGGTGTGACACCCTCTCCCTTTGGAAAATGGTGTGAAGGCAGGGGAGGAGTAGCCTCCCCCAGCCTCTGGAAATGCTTTGTTGGGCACAGATGTGCCCAATTCTGCATAAGCCAGTCTACACCGGTTCAGGGACCCCTTAGCCCCTGCTCTGGCGCGAAACTGGACAAAGGAAAGGGGAGTGACCACTCCCCTGACCTGCACCTCCCCTGGGAGGTGTCCAGAGCTCCTCCAGTGTGCTCCAGACCTCTGCCATCTTGGAAACAGAGGTGCTGCTGGCACACTGGACTGCTCTGAGTGGCCAGTGCCACCAGGTGACGTCAGAGACTCCTGATGATAGGCTCCTTCACGTGTTAGTAGCCTATCCTCTCTCCTAGGTAGCCAAACCCTCTTTTCTGGCTATTTAGGGTCTCTGTCTCTGGGGAAACTTTCGATAACGAATGCATGAGCTCAGCCGAGTTCCTCTGCATCTCCCTCTTCACCTTCTGATAAGGAAACGACCGCTGACCGCGCTGGAAGCCTGCAAACCTGCAACATAGTAGCAAAGACGACTACTGCAACTCTGTAACGCTGATCCTGCCGCCTTCTCGACTGTTTTCCTGCTTGTGCATGCTGTGGGGGTAGCCTGCCTCCTCTCTGCACCAGAAGCTCCGAAGAAATCTCCCGTGGGTCGACGGAATCTTCCCCCTGCAACCGCAGGCACCAAAAAGCTGCATTACCGGTCTCTTGGGTCTCCTCTCAGCACGACGAGCGAGGTCCCTCGAATCTAGCAACACTGTCCAAGTGACCCCCACAGTCCAGTGACTCTTCAGCCCAAGTTTGGTGGAGGTAAGTCCTTGCCTCACCTCGCTGGGCTGCATTGCTGGGAACCGCGACTTTGCAGCTACTCCGGCACCTGTGCACTTCCGGCTGAAATCCTTAGTGCACAGCCAAGCCTGGGTCCACGGCACTCTAACCTGCATTGCACGACTTTCTAAGTTGGTCTCCGGCGACGTGGGACTCCGTTGTGCAACTTCGGCGAGCACCGTTTCACGCATCCTCGTAGTGCCTGGTTCTGGCACTTCTCCGGGTGCTACCTGCTTCAGTGAGGGCTCTTTGTCTTGCTCGACGTCCCCTCTCTCTGCAGGTCCAATTTGCGACCTCCTGGTCCCTTCTGGGCCCCAGCAGCGTCCAAAAACGCCAAACGCACGATTTGCGTCTAGAAAGGCTTGTTGGCGTCCTGCCGGCGGGAAAAGACTTCTGCACGACTCTTCAAGGCGAGTGGGATCCGTCCACCAAAGGGGAATTCTCTAGCCCTTTTCGTTCCTGCAGAAACCTCAGCTTCTTCTGTCCTGTCGAAGCTTCTTTGCACCCGCAGCTGGCATTTCCTGGGCATCTGCCCATCTCCGACTTGCTTGTGACTTTTGGACTTGGTCCCCTTGTTCCACAGGTACCCTCGATTGGAAATCCACAGTTGTTGCACTGCTGGTTTGTGTCTTTCCTGCATTATTCCTCTAACACGACTATTTTGTCCTTAGGGGAACTTTAGTGCACTTTGCACTCACTTTTCAGGGTCTTGGGGAGGGTTATTTTTCTAACTCTCACTATTTTCTAATAGTCCCAGCGACCCTCTACAAGGTCACATAGGTTTGGGGTCCATTCGTGGTTCGCATTCCACTTTTGGAGTATATGGTTTGTGTTGCCCCTATCCCTATGTTTCCCCATGGCACCCTATTGTAACTATACATTGTTTGCACTGTTTTCTAAGACTATACTGCATATTTTTGCTATTGTGTATATATATCTTGTGTTTATTTCCTATCCTCTCACTGAGGGTACACTCTAAGATACTTTGGCATATTGTCATAAAAATAAAGTACCTTTATTTTTAGTATGACTGTGTATTGTGTTTTCTTATGATATTGTGCATATGACACTAAGTGGTACTGTAGTAGCTTCACACGTCTCTAGTTCAGCCTGAGCTGCTCTGCTAAGCTACCATTATCTATCAGCCTAAGCTGCTAGACACCCTATACACTAATAAGGGATAACTGGGCCTGGTGCAAGGTGCAAGTACCCCTTGGTACTCACTACAAGCCAGTCCAGCCTCCTACATTGGTTGTGCAGTGGTGGGATAAGTGCTTGAGACTGCTTACCACTCTTGTCATTGTACTTTTCATAAGAGAAAAATATACAAAACAAGGTCAGTGTATATACACATAGCCAAAAAGTTTTGCATTTCCTCTTTTCACTCTTTTCTAAGTGCTGAAAAGTACTCCTAAACTTTCAAAAAGTTCTTAAAAGTTTAAAAAGTTTTTTTCTGTCTTTCCAAAAAGTTCTGAAAACTTTTGTCTCTTTCTCTATCACTTTAACTCTCTCTAAAAAATGTCTGGCACAGGCCAAAGTGTTGATCTGTCCAAACTTGCATATGACAACCTTAGCTGGAAAAGAGCAAGGAGTCTCTGTATAGAGAGAGGTTTGAGTGTAGGGAAGAATCCTGCCTTGGAACTGTTAATTAACATGCTTAGAGAACAGGATAAGGCCAGAGGTGGCCCATCTGTTGAAAAAGTACCTAATAGTTCCCAATCTGATTCAGGGACTCCCCCAGGAAAAGATTCAGGAAAGAAACTTCCTAGCCTGCCCATTACTAGACAATCTAGCATAGATGGTAATGATGATGAGCCACACCAAAGAAATAGTGTTGTCTCACATCATAGCAAAAGCATTCATTCTCACCATACTGGTAGTAATGTTTCTGTAAACCAAGCTGTTAAGTTGGCTTCTGTAAGGGACAGGTCTCCTTCTGTTCATTCCCATCATAGCTCTGTTTCTAGAAATGTCCCTCCCACCAACCCTGATGACAGAATGTTAGAGAGGGAACTCAATAAGTTGAGGGTGGAACAAACCAGACTGAAGCTTAAAAAGCAACAGCTGGATTTGGATAGACAGTCTTTTGAATTAGAGAAGGAAAGACAGAAGTTGGGTTTAGATACCCATGGTGGCAGCAGCAGTATTCCCCATAGTCATCCTGCAAAAGAGCATGATTCCAGGAATCTGCACAAGATAGTTCCCCCTTATAAGGAGGGGGATGACATTAACAAGTGGTTTGCTGCACTTGAGAGGGCCTGTGTTGTACAGGATGTCCCTCAAAGGCAGTGGGCTGCTATCCTATGGCTATCATTTAGTGGAAAAGGTAGGGATAGGCTCCTTACTGTGAAAGAAAATGATGCCAATAATTTCCAAGTTCTTAAGAATGCACTCCTGGATGGTTATGGCTTAACCACTGAACAGTACAGGATGAAGTTCAGAGAGACCAAAAAGGAGTCTTCACAAGACTGGGTTGATTTCATTGACCATTCAGTGAAGGCCTTGGAGGGGTGGTTACATGGCAGTAAAGTTACTGATTATGAAAGCCTGTATAACACAATCCTGAGAGAGCATATACTTAATAATTGTGTGTCTGATTTGTTGCACCAGTACCTGGTAGACTCTGATCTGACCTCTCCCCAAGAATTGGGAAAGAAGGCAGACAAATGGGTCAGAACAAGGGTGAACAGAAAAGTTCATACAGGGGGTGACAAAGATGGCAATAAGAAGAAAGATGGTGAAAAATCTCAAGATAAGCATGGGGATAAGGGTAAAACCAAAGATCCCACTTCAAATCTTAAACACTCTTCAGAGGGTGGGGATAAAACAAATTCTTCCTCTTCTTCCCAACCTGCACACATTAAAAAGCCTTGGTGCTTTGTGTGTAAAAACAGAGGCCATAGGCCAGGGGATAAGTCCTGTCCAGGTAAACCCCCTGAGCCTACCACCACTAATACATCAAGCTCTAGTGCCCCTAGCAGTAGTGGTACTAGTGGTGGGACTGCTGGCAACAGTCAAGCAAAGTGTGTAGTTGGGTTCACTTATGGGTCCATAGTGGAAACTGATGTAATCAGTCCCAAGACAGTTCCTGTCACACCTAGTGGCACTGGCCTTGCCACACTGGCTGCTTGTCCCCTTACAATGGATAAGTACAGGCAGACAGTTTCAATAAATGGTGTTGAGGCCTTGGCCTACAGGGACACAGGTGCCAGTTTCACTTTGGTGACTGAAAACCTAGTGCCTCCTGAACAACACATCATTGGACAACAGTATAAGATTATTGATGTCCATAACTCCACTAAGTTTCTTCCCTTAGCTATAATTCAGTTTAGTTGGGGTGGAGTTACTGGCCCTAAGCAGGTGGTGGTATCACCTAGCTTACCTGTAGACTGTCTCTTAGGTAATGACATAGAGGCCTCAGGTTGGGCTGATGTAGAGTTTTATGCCCATGCAGCCATGCTGGGCATCCCTGAGGAATTGTTCCCTCTCATTTCAAGTGAAATGAAAAAGCAAAGGAGAGAAGGCCTGAAAACTCAGGATCCCTCTCCATCAACAGGTAAAAAGGGTATCACAGTATCCCCTAACCACCCTACCATTCAGGATACTATTCCTGTGGTGGGAGAAACCTCTCCTGGGGTGGCACCTGTTCCAAGGGAATCATCAGCTGGCAAAGCTGGACTCCCTGAGGTGGAAGTACCTCTCTGTGGGATAACTAACATTGGTGAGAAAAACAGCACCATTTTAGTTAACATGGAGCATCCCTCCAACCCTCCCAGAGAAACTTTAGTGCAGAAACCCTGCACTACCTCACAACACTTAGGACAGCATCCCTGCCCTAGTGTGGAGCTCATAGGACAGCATCCCTGCACTGCTCCAACTCAAGAGAAACAGCATCCCTGTTCTCTCTTCCAGCCAGATGGACAAAGTTTTTGCCCAGCTATGGCTTTTCTGAGACAGCATCCCTGTCTGGCATTTCCATCACTACAAATAGGTTCAGTGGACAATTCCCACTGCTCTAAACTAAAACTTACTGATAGAAACTCTGAAAATACATCTTCACATTGTTGCTTAGCTAAAAAACTTCAAACAGGGTGGTTTACATCCCCACAGGGAAGTAACCATATAGTGGATGATAAAGGGAGTAACCAGTCTATTGCAGAGCTACTCTCTACTTATCACCACTTAGACAATAAAGTCTCAACTGGCCAAGGTTAGCCTTATTGTCCTTCGTTTGGGGGGGGGGTTGTGTGAGAAGGTAGCCTCTTTCTAGCCTTGTTACCCCCACTTTTGGCCTGTTTGTGAGTGTATGTCAGGGTGTTTGTCACTGTTTTCACTGTCTCACTGGGATCCTGATAGCCAGGCCTCAGTGCTCATAGTGAAAACACTATGTTTCAGTATGGTTGTTATGTGTCACTGGGATCCTGCTGGTCAGGACCCCAGTGCTCATAGGTTTGTGGCCTATATGTATGTGTCACTGGGACCCTGTCACACAGGGCCCCAGTGCTCATAGGTGTGCATGTATATGTTCCCTGTGTGGTGCCTAACTGTCTCACTGAGGCTCTGCTAACCAGAAGCTCAGTGGTTATGCTCTCTCATTTATTTAAAATTGTCACTAACAGGCTAGTGACCAATTTTACCAATTTACATTGGCTTACTGGAACACCCTTATAATTCCCTAGTATATGGTACTGAGGTACCCAGGGTATTGGGGTTCCAGGAGATCCCTATGGGCTGCAGTATTTCTTTTGCCACCCATAGGGAGCTCTGACAATTCTTACACAGGCCTGCCACTGCAGCCTGAGTGAAATAACGTCCACGTTATTTCACAGCCATTTTACACTGCACTTAAGTAACTTATAAGTCACCTATATGTCTAACCTTTACCTGGTAAAGGTTAGGTGCAAAGTTACTTAGTGTGTGGGCACCCTGGCACTAGCCAAGGTGCCCCCACATTGTTCAGAGCCAATTCACTGAACTTTGTGAGTGCGGGACACCATTACACGCGTGCACTACATATAGGTCACTACCTATATGTAGCTTCACCATGGTAACTCCGAATATGGCCATGTAACATGTCTATGATCATGGAATTGCCCCCTCTATGCCATCCTGGCATAGTTGGCACAATCCCATGATCCCAGTGGTCTGTAGCACAGACCCTGGTACTGCAAAACTGCCCTTCCTGGGGTTTCACTGCAGCTGCTGCTGCTGCCAACCCCTCAGACAGGCATCTGCCCTCCTGGGGTCCAGCCAGGCCTGGCCCAGGATGGCAGAACAAAGAACTTCCTCTGAGAGAGGGTGTGACACCCTCTCCCTTTGGAAAATGGTGTGAAGGCAGGGGAGGAGTAGCCTCCCCCAGCCTCTGGAAATGCTTTGTTGGGCACAGATGTGCCCAATTCTGCATAAGCCAGTCTACACCGGTTCAGGGACCCCTTAGCCCCTGCTCTGGCGCGAAACTGGACAAAGGAAAGGGGAGTGACCACTCCCCTGACCTGCACCTCCCCTGGGAGGTGTCCAGAGCTCCTCCAGTGTGCTCCAGACCTCTGCCATCTTGGAAACAGAGGTGCTGCTGGCACACTGGACTGCTCTGAGTGGCCAGTGCCACCAGGTGACGTCAGAGACTCCTGCTGATAGGCTCCTTCAGGTGTTAGTAGCCTATCCTCTCTCCTAGGTAGCCAAACCCTCTTTTCTGGCTATTTAGGGTCTCTGTCTCTGGGGAAACTTTAGATAACGAATGCATGAGCTCAGCCGAGTTCCTCTGCATCTCCCTCTTCACCTTCTGATAAGGAAACGACCGCTGACCGTGCTGGAAGCCTGCAAACCTGCAACATAGTAGCAAAGACGACTACTGCAACTCTGTAACGCTGATCCTGCCGCCTTCTCGACTGTTTTCCTGCTTGTGCATGCTGTGGGGGTAGCCTGCCTCCTCTCTGCACCAGAAGCTCCGAAGAAATCTCCCGTGGGTCGACGGAATCTTCCCCCTGCAACCGCAGGCACCAAAAAGCTGCATTACCGGTCCCTTGGGTCTCCTCTCAGCACGACGAGCGAGGTCCCTCGAATCCAGCGACGCTGTCCAAGTGACCCCCACAGTCCAGTGACTCTTCAGCCCAAGTTTGGTGGAGGTAAGTCCTTGCCTCACCTCGCTGGGCTGCATTGCTGGGAACCGCGACTTTGCAGGTACTCCGGCCCCTGTGCACTTCTGGCGGAAATCCTTAGTGCACAGCCAAGCCTGGGTCCACGGCACTCTAACCTGCATTGCACGACTTTCTAAGTTGGTCTCCGGCGACGTGGGACTCCGTTGTGCAACTTCGGCGAGCACCGTTTCACGCATCCTCGTAGTGCCTGTTTCTGGCACTTTTCCGGGTGCTACCTGCTTCAGTGAGGGCTCTTTGTCTTGCTCGACGTCCCCTCTCTCTGCAGGTCCAATTTGCGACCTCCTGGTCCCTCCTGAGCCCCAGCAGCGTCCAAAAACGCCAAACGCACGATTTGCGTCTAGAAAGGCTTGTTGGCGTCCTTCCGGTGGGAAAACACTTCTGCACGACTCTCCAAGGGGAGGTGGATCCGTCCACCAAAGGGGAAGTCTCTAGCCCTTTTCGTTCCTGCAGAAACCTCAGCTTCTTCTGTCCAGTCAAAGCTTCTTTGCACCCGCAGCTGGCATTTCCTGGGCATCTGCCCATCTCCGACTTGCTTGTGACTTTTGGACTTGGTCCCATTGTTCCACAGGTACCCTCGATTGGAAATCCACAGTTGTTGCATTGCTGGTTTGTGTCTTTCCTGCATTATTCCTCTAACACGACTATTTTGTCCTTAGGGGAACTTTAGTGCACTTTGCACTCACTTTTCAGGGTCTTGGGGAGGGTTATTTTTCTAACTCTCACTATTTTCTAATAGTCCCAGCGACCCTCTACAAGGTCACATAGGTTTGGGGTCCATTCGTGGTTCGCATTCCACTTTTGGAGTATATGGTTTGTGTTGCCCCTATCCCTATGTTTCCCCATTGCATCCTATTGTAACTATACATTGTTTGCACTGTTTTCTAAGACTATACTGCATATTTTTGCTATTGTGTATATATATCTTGTGTATATTTCCTATCCTCTCACTGAGGGTACACTCTAAGATACTTTGGCATATTGTCATAAAAATAAAGTACCTTTATTTTTAGTATGACTGTGTATTGTGTTTTCTTATGATATTGTGCATATGACACTAAGTGGTACTGTAGTAGCTTCACACGTCTCCTAGTTCAGCCTGAGCTGCTCTGCTAAGCTACCATTATCTATCAGCCTAAGCTGCTAGACACCCTATACACTAATAAGGGATAACTGGGCCTGGTGCAAGGTGCAAGTACCCCTTGGTACTCACTACAAGCCAGTCCAGCCTCCTACACCTTCCTCCAAGATAATCCCCAACAACACAATCCCCAAAATATTAAAATGTGGCAGCTAAAGTTAGCTTTAAATTAAAACAATGAGGGTGGTGTCTAGGGCGGCTGTGTCTTGCTGCGCTTCCATACAGACATGCTCCTCAAATAGCCAAGTGGGGAGGGAGCAGTACAGTGCTGACCATAGAAAATGGGGGTATCAAGCAGGAAGTGAGAGCGTTACTGCAGCTCCCTTGCCCTTTCCGCCCGATCAGTAACACTGTAGGAGACCAAAGCGCAACTTAAAAAAGCACCCTTCCCCCAACATATTCACAAAACACAATCCCCAAAATATTAAACTATGGCATCTAAAGTGAGCGGGAAATTAAAACAATGAAGGCACAGTGTACCCTGCCTGTACCTTAAAATACCACCTGATTACTGCATATCTCAAGAGATCGCAAGAATGCATTGATTCCACATTAAAATTAGAATCTTGTATATATGTAGCTAGAAGTTATAGTTAGGACCTAGTTTGTATAAGAAAAACATGTTTTGCCTATAACTTTGGCGCCGTTTGACAAATCTTCATGAAAGTTTCAAAGCTAGTTTGACATTTACTTCTGCTGTTTAGAAAGTTTCACAGTGATTTGTTACGCGGGCAGAATAAAAGGGGGGTCACAATTTTCCCAATGTAATTTCCTATAGAGATTTTAGTCACAACTACAGTCCGAAACGCTGGACGAAATTACACCAACTTTGGCAGAAGGCTACATCTTGGTCCAGAAAGATCTCTTTCTGTAATTTGGTGAATTCACGGATCCACGAGCCAACAGCAATGTCATGATTAGCTGGCAGCAACCTGAGAGGAAAGTTGCAATCACTATTTTGTGAATCCGAACTCCGTTCCCAGCAAGAAAACTAAAATTTCAAAGTGAGATAAAGGTTCAGGGTAGAGGTACCCTGACCTAATGTGACTGATGGAGGGTTCTGTCCAAAAATATTTGCTTGAGCATGTGAGGATTTGTGGATCGACTGGGATCCTACAACCGTTTACACACCCACTCACACACCCAAACAGCCACTCACTCCCACTCAAAGACCCAGAAAACCACTCACAGACCCACACAGCACTCACGCACAAACACTCATATACCTATACAGCCACTCACAGACCCACAAAACCACTCACACACTCACTCACAGATGCATACAGCCACTCACACTCACACACCCACCTACACATCCACACTACCACTCATACACCCATACAGCCACTCACCCACCCTCTCTCAGACCCACAAAACCACTATCATGCCCATACACCCATTTATACACTCACACAACCACTCACACACCGATACAGCCACTCACAACCCCTCTCTCAGGCCCACAAAACCACTCACACACCAACACATCCACTCACATACCTATTCACTTAGCAACAGAGCCACTTGCAGGCCCACACAGACAGTCACACACTGACTCACACACCCACCACACAGTCATGTGCCCACTTACACACCCACACACAGGCATATAGCCACTCACACATCCACTCACAGACCCACTTACACATCCACACAACTACTCACACACCCACTCACACACCCATTTACCCAATCATACAACCACTCACACACTTGCACAGCCACTCACACACCTACTCACACACCCACAGAGCCACTCCCACACCCACTTATAGACTCACACAGCCAGTCACACACTGACTCACACATACACCCACCCACCCACTTACACGTCTGCACCCACAAAACCACTCACACACCCAGATTACAGGGATATTAGAGTTAAGAAATAACATTGAAATTGAAATTCACTGACTTAACCTTGGTTTACATGGAGGTTATTAATAGGTTCAAATTTTTATCACACAAAATCATAGAAATTCAGCAGTTATAGTAATAGTCATGCCCTAAGGAAACTGTAACTCATTCCTTCGCCATACACTACTGATTGACACACATGATACATCACTCATGACTTCTTCTATGACATCGTTGATAATATCACTGCAACCTTTGCAGTGAAATTATTAATGAAAAACCTGTGCATGGGAAAGGCATGAGTTATAGTTACTTGATATTACTCTTGCTGTTAAGGATTGCTTTAAGTCTCAATTCTTCTGCCCCACTACATTGTTACCCTCGGGATGGTAAGGGGATGAGAAATGTAGTTGAACCCATTACAAAGCCATGGTGCCCCTGAATGCCCGTGAGGCAAAAGCAGGGCTCCAGTGTGAGTGTAAAGCTGCAATTGCATATGCACCGATAAAGACTTGCAAATCTTTAATAACAGTTCGAGCATCAGCTGATCGTTTTGGCCATTTTCATAGAAACCTGGAGCATGAGTCAACGAGGACTAGAATGCATTTGTGTGCACCATCAAGTATCAGGGAACCACAATAGTCCAAGTACCCACATTGTAGTGGTTGGTTTGAAATTCAAAGGGGTGTCTGCGGAGTGCATTTAATGGTTGTACCCTTTTATGGGGGCAGAAAGCCACTGGACACCAGGGATAAAAAAACATTTGTTTATTTTTATTTTTTTATGTTTGGGAAGCGACCCCTTGGGCAAGGGTTGGTCCCGGGGGGGCAAATTATTATTAGGCCATTTCTGCCCCCCCATCCATACTTGCATGTTAATAAAAGGAAGAACACATGCGCTTGGAGTGCAGCGTAATTACACGGTTGCTGAATTATATATATATATATAAAAATGATGTATTTTTTTATCTGTTTTGCTGAACATTCCTATTTGATGATGTGTTGACAAAACTATAGGATGTACAGAAAATGTTAATTTTTCTTTGAATATTCTTTGCATGCAATTTTCCCATTGTCTGCCGCAGTATCAACATTCCAAGTTAATTCAATATGAAATATTTCTGCTTTCATAGCAAGTGTAAATTAAGTACCCAACTTTCTTTAAACTATATTTGTATTTGTGATTTGATAGCTGCAGACATATTTTGACTGATGGATCAAAATATGCTTTTGTTTTTCTAACTTGACTTGGTGTCTTGAATAATCTACTGTAGTATGTACAGTAACAATATTTTTCCTTAAATCTTAACTTACCAGTGTTCCCTGGATTTTCGGGCATTCCGATATTGTTGGTATATGCATGACCTGTTAATATATGGATGGTGTTTAGAAAGTTCTCAAAATAAAATACACCATACCATAGCATTACTTTACCATACCATACCCAATTCATGCCATGCCTTTTATAACAATGAAAGGATTAGATACCCCACCATATTCTAAAATACCACAATACTGCATAACTCAACATAATATACCCTAACATACCCTGACATCACATTAAAAAAATATATATATACCATCATTGTTAAATATCGATAACAATTGTTTTATTTTATTTCTGTTTTGAGGGCATAGTTGACCCATATTTTATTGAAAACATACAATGATTTCTGAGAAAAAAATATATTCTTTGGGTTTATCACATTTTCTCTCAATTCAACCCACTTTTCTAGGCATTTATGAAAGCTGGACAAATGGAAGAAGAATACTGGACTGGAATGCGAACAAATTACTGGAGTGAAAACATAAAATGGGTGGACAATAGAAGTCTAGGAAAGTAGGTACAATATGGTACAATAAATGATTATTGTGTGTTTTCTCCTTTCCTTCCATTTAAATAAACAGCTCAAATAGGTGTACAGATGTGATTTAGGAACAATAATGAACTTAACTATATACCTTAAATAGTTTGAATATAACTACTGTTCACATTTCTACATTTCAAATTAATTAGTATATTGTGTGTAAACAGTAAACATGTTCACATATTTTCTTAAATTGCATAAGTAAAATAATAATGTATATACGTTTGTAAACACTTATGTAAGCAAGTTAATTATACCAAAATGCAAATTACGCTTCATAATTTAAATTGACCTGACAAATACTTTCTTTGAACATGAGAGGCATGCTTATTACAATGACTATTTTCTCCTCATGCAACATAATATGGACAGCACAGCATTTTGGATGGTAGAATAATGTCTACAACTGAAGAGGTCCCCTTGCTGGAAGGATGCAGAGGTTACCCCTGAAGGAACGGTACTAAACTTTGTATATCTTTATGGGGACCCCACATATATTTGGTTTCAGGCTTTGCATCTGACTCGGACAGACCCGCAGCCAAATGGAGACCATGGGTCCAATAAGATTAAAGACAGCAGCATGGTTGTGGGTAGATTGACTCCGTTCAAGTTTAGTTTTATTACCTAAGTATAGCAATATGCAGATGCAGATCAATAATCTTAAAATCATACATTCAAAAAGGCTGAAAAAATGGAAGAAAAGAAGATGCAATGAAATTAAAATTAGGGTAACACAAGTGCAACTAGTGCTATTTAAAATACAGAAATAGCGTGGTCTTACCGTTTACAGCCTGTCAGCACACATCCCAGAATGGAAAGTGCAGTGTGCAAGCATTACAGGCAAAGCAAAGTACAAAGTACAACTAAGTATACAGAGGCAACCATATTTTAACATAAAGTCTACTTTACTACAAAGCAAGCCCCTTCCGTAAGCTTGTAAGGCTATAAAAAAGCACTGATTACCAAGGTTGAATGGCCTAGATTGAGATGGAGGACGCCGATCCTCACGCCTTACCGCTAGGCATTCACATTATTTTGTTTACACACATTAATTAAAAATGTTGACTTCAATATTTACACAAACATATGAATTGAACACATAGAGCAACATTCTTAAAATGGAATTTGGGCAGCACCACTGCAGATAGTTGAAAGACAATTCTTATAGACGCTGGAGTGGCAGAATATTCCAAGCATGTAAGAACAGTAGGATTACAGATTAGTTTATAGGATAACTGGTGATGGAAAGTGGATTGCTGGTAGGGGCAGGTAAGTACCTACACTTAGCAATAGGCCACTAACCCCCACTAGGTCCAGTCAGGTCTCCGTAAATTAATCCCAGTTCAACCCTTGGCGGCTTGGCAATGAGCAGTTAGGCTTAATTTAGGAGAGAGGTGTAAAGGAATTAAAATTCACGAAACAGTAAATAAGTAAAACATAAAACACAATAAAAATCCAACACCAATATCTAAAAATAAATTATATTTCTATCATTAAAATTACACCAAAATGACAAAAATCCAAAGTAGGGAACAAGGGATATGATTTTTAAAGATTAAAAGTAATTCCAGCCCTTAGAAGCAAATAGCGCTCAAAGGGTTAAAAAAAAGTTACACTGGACAGGGACAAAGTCCAGAGTGCAGGCCACCCGTGATGTAAAACTGCCACACTTACGTTCAGAAGTGTCTCTTGATATAGGAAAGTGGGCCACAGCACCAGCCAAGGGTTCAGAGGCTCTGGTTTGCCTCTTGGGATCTGGACTACAACTCCCACAATGCAACTCTTCAACTTATGGAGCTGTTTACAACAGTTGCTCCAAATGTCTCCAAACTTCTGGGTCTTCTTCCGAAGGTCCACAACTTGATCAAAGGTTCCAGAAGCTCTGAGTAGCTCCTTGGAAGTTGGGACTACAATTCCCATAATGGGGGACCTGAGGGCCTAGTTCCATGGTGGAACACCATGGAATAAGTCCACAGGTGCCCTCCCCAAGCCCCAGGGACACCCCTACCCACACCAGAGGGACAGTGGAGAATGGGGAACCCCATCCCAGGTAGTTATAGGTAAGTACAGGTAAGTATTCAGCATATTTTTTTAAAGTGCTAATGGGGGCCCTGAAATAGGCCCCCATACAAGACACTGGGTGCAATGGCCATGCACAGGGGACCCTTGTCCCCTGTGCTGGCTATCGGGGTGGTGGGCATGACTCCTGTCTTTTATAAGAAAGGAGTCATGTGGTATAGTAGGTTTAGCATTAGAAAATGACACTAGGCTGGTTAGAGTCACTTTTTTTTCTCTAACCAGCCTAGCGTAATTTTTTTGCGCTAAACCAACTCCTCCCATACTGCCACTCCCACCTGGCTAACGTCATTCTCCATGACGTTAGCCCACCCTTTGTGCCGGTTTGCGCCATTCCATAAATAAGACGCCCGGCCAGCGTCTTGGAATGTGGCTAGCCGGCGGTATACTTTTTGACGCCAAACTGCGTTTAGCATGCCTAGGTCTGGCTGAGTCCACCCACTGGTGTGCCTAAAATTCCGTAACACACCCCTTTCCTGCCCTCTCCTAATGTAACCAAGGGGGCACCTGGTTGTCTTTGTTTGAAGGAAAAGTGGGAGTGTAGGAGGCTGGCCTGGTTTGTGGTGGGTATCTATGGTACTTACACCTTAAACCAGATCCAGGTATCTCTTATTAGTGTAGTGTAGTAAGTGTCTAGAAGCCAGTCTCTCTAGAGGTAGCTGTGGATGAGCAGCCAAGGCTTATCTAAGAGACATGCAAAGCTCATGCAATGCCACTGTAGTCACACAGTACTCACACACATGAAAGAAAACACTCAGGGGCATATTTATACTCTGTTTGCACCAAATTAGTGTCATTTTTTTTTACTCTAATTCAGTGCAAAACTAACTCCATATTTATAATTTGGTGCTAGACCCCTCTAGCACCGAATTTATGGAGTTAAAGTCATTTTTTGAAAGTGGAGACCTAGCTTGCCTTAATGAGATGCAAGGTAGGCGTTCCCGTGCAAAAAATGACTCTATGGCCTTAACGCCATATTTAGGGGCATATTTATACTCTGCGGAATATTTATACTCTGTTTGCACCGAATTAGCGTCATTTTTTTTTACTCTAATTTGGTGCAAATCTAACTCCATATTTATACTTTGGTGCTAGACCCATCTAGCACCAAGGCTCTGATTTATACTTTTTTTGCACCGCATTAACGTCATTTTTTGACGCAAAAGTGGTGCAAACTTACAAAATATTGGCCCTTATTTATACTTTTTGCTGCAAAACTGCACTAACTCAGTTTTGCACCAAAAAGTTTAGCACCGGCTTGCACCATTTCTGTGCACCAGCCGGGCACCATATTTATGGAATGGTGCAAGCAGGTGCAAAGGGTAGGCTAGAGTTTTCAAAAATGACTTTAGTCGGGTGGGGCTGGCAGTAAAGAAGAAGAGGGTTTAGCACCAAAAAATGGCTTTGGGCAGGTTAGAGTAAAAAAAATGACTCTAACCAGTTTAGCGTCATTTTATGGTGCTAAACCTACCATGCCACATGACTCCTGCCTTAGAAAAGGCAGGAGTCATGCCCACCACCCCAATGGCCAACACAGAGGACAGGGGTCCCCTGGGCATGGCCATTGCACCCTGTGCCATATATGGGGGCCCATTTCAGGGCCCCCATGGCACTTTCAAAAATAAAATGCACTTTCCTGTACTTACCAGGGATGGGGTCCCCCATCCTCGCAGTCCCTCTAGTGTGGGTGGGGGTGCCCCTGGGGCCTAGGGAGGGCACCTCTGGGCTTATGCCATGGTGTTCCGCCATGGAAATAGGCCCACAGGTCCCCTAACGCCTGCCCTGACCCAGGTCTTAAAAAATGGGGCAAAGCAAGCTTTGCCCCATTTTTCGACCCCTCCTCCCTCCCTTGCACCATTTTTGCATGGGAGTATAAATATGGCGTTAAGACCATAGTGTCATTTTGTGCACGGGAACGCCTACCTTGCATCTCATTAAGGCAAGGTAGGTTTCCACTTCCAAAAAATGACTTTAACTCCATAAATTTGGCACTAGATGGGTCTAGCACCAAAGTATAAATATGGAGTTAGTTTTGCACTGAATTACAGTAAAAAAAAAAATTACGCTAATTTAGTGCAAACAGAGTATAAATATGCCCCTTAGCATCAAAAAATGATGCTAAACTGGTCAGAATCATTTATTTTGACTCAAAACTGCTTAACGTAATTTTTTTTAAGCTAGCCTACCCTTTGCACCGGCTTGCAACATTCCATAAATATGGTGCCCAGCTGGTGCTAAAAAATGGTGCAAGCCGGTGCAAAACTTTTTGGTGCAAAACTGCGTTAGTGCAGTTTTGCACCAAAAAGTATAAATAAGGCCCTCAGTATTACAAAAATAAAGGAACTTTATTTTCGTGACACAAATACCAAAAATACTATAGAGGCTATTCTCCCTTATCAGATAAGTCATCCACAAATCATATACACAAGTATGCAGAAATAGGCATAAAAACAGAAAACAGTGCAATTAGTTAAAATAAGAACAGTTAGAAATGGGCCTAGGGGAAGCACAAACCACATACTAAGAAAGTGGAATGCGAAAGTCGGTCTCCCACCTAGGTAAGTGTTTTGGGTAGAGGGGAGCTGGCAGTACTCAGAAAGCCCAAAGGTAAGTACCACAACCCACCCCAGTGACCATGAAAGCAGGAGTAAATCACAGTAAGTTTCCTAAAACACACACAGAGAAGAAAAGAAGAACTATGCAAAGTCCAGAAGAGACTGGAAGTCACCAACAGTGGATTCCTGGACCAGAGGACCTGTGGAAGAAGAGGACCAAGTCCAAGAAGCGCAGAGGAGTCCAGGAAGGGCAGGAGCCCCTACCCACCAGACTGAAGGTGCAAGAAGTGAGTCGAAGTGGAAGAAGGAGAGTCAGCACTGCACCCAAGAAGATAAAATAGAGTTCCTGGAGGATGCAAGTGATGTCCCACGCCATAAGGAGTATTGCTGTTTGGTTTGCGTCTTCGGATTCCGCCAACAAGCCTTGGTTATGCAAAGCTGGCGGCTGGTGGAAAGTGGAGATGCCGGGGACCAGGAAGAACCAGGTGGACTCTATCCAGGAGGGGGAGTCAGAGGGGGCCCTCGGCAACACAGAGATCCCACAGAAGCACAGGCAGCACCCACAGGAGTCTAACAGGATGGAGACATGAAGGTCGAGGAAGAGGCCCATGCAGCGCTACAAGAAAAGCGCCCACGCTGCCGGGGAACCACTCAGGAAGCTGTGCATCGCAAGATGGAGTACTGGGGGCTGGAGCTTCAGGATGCCTGATGATCTGGTGAAGTTGCCACCAAGCCTTGGCAGCTGCAAAGGACAAGGTGCACGGGGTACTATCCTGAATGGGCAGGCAAGGGCTTACCTCAACCCACGTTGGAGAGCTGGAAGAGAGGAGCATCGGGGCCACTTCAGTCCACCACCCGTGATGCAGGATCCATGCAGTTGGTGCCTGCAGAAGCAGGGGAGTGACTCCTTCACCCAAAGGGAGATTCCTTCATTCTTTTGATGCAGGCTGAAGATGGGCTGTACTCAGAGGATGCACAACCAGGGAAACTTTGCTGTTGAAGGAAGAAGCTGTGGATACAATGTTGCGGAAGGAGTCTTGCTTCTTTTTTGCAAGTTGCCGGGTCCTGGGGCATCCAAATGCAGTTTCTTCAGTCAGAAGTCAAAGTGGAGGTTTCCTGCTGGAGTCTTGCAATCCGAATCTGAGGAACCACCCAAGAGAGAGACCCTAAATAGCCCTGAAAGGGGTATTGGTCACCTAGCTAGGTGACCACCTGTCAGGAGGGGGCTCTGACATCACCTGCTGGCACTGGCCACTCAGATACTCCCAGAGTTTCCTGCCAACCTTGACACCAAGATGGCAAAACCCAGGGACCCTATGGAGGAGCTCGGAGTACCACCTCTGGGGTGGTGATGGACAGGGGAGTGGTCACTCCCCTTTCCTTTGTCCAGTTTCATGCCAGAGCAGAGACTGGGGGTCCCTGAACCAGTGTAAACTGGTTTATGCAAGAAGGGCACCAAATGCACCCTTCAAAGCTTTGACAGTGGCTTGTGGAGGCTACCCCTCCCAAGCCTGTAACACCTATTTCCAAAGGGAGAGGATGTAACACCTCTCTCCCAAAGGAAATCCATTGTTCTGCCTTCCTGGGTTGAGCTTCTCAGGCAACAGGAGACCAGAAACCTGTCTGGCAGGTGGCAGCTTGGGCTGCATGAAAACCCTCAGAAGTCTGGAATGGCAATGCTGGGGGTCCTCTAAGGAGCCCCCAGAGTGCATGGGATCATTCAACCAATGCTTGCAAAAGCATTGGGGTATGATTCCAACATGTGTGATAGCAAACATGCCTATGTTCGGAGTTATCATTATTTAGCTGGACATAGGCACGGACCTGTGTCCAGTAAATGCGTAAAATGGCCTCCCTGTACTCATGAAGTCTGGGAAAATGGGCCCAGAGTTTGTGGGGGCACCTCTGCTAGTATAGGGGTGTCCTCACACATAAGTAATTTGCACCCAGCCCTCTGGGCTGGAAGGTCTGCCATAGGGGTGACTTATAAGTGACCTGGCGCAGCGAAAAGTGGCAGTGAAAGTGTGCTTGCAACTTTTCACTCAGGCTGCAATGGCAGTCATACAGACCTGTTTGCTTGGGCTCCCTATGGGTGGCAAAATATATGCTGTAGCCCAGAGGGATCCACTGGAACCCTAATGCCCTGGGTACCTAGGTACAATACACTAGGGACTTATAAGGGGGCGCCAGTGTGCCAATTGTGGGTGAAATACAGTGTTACTAGTTACCAACAACTAAATTTAGGGGAGAGAGCAGAGTTACTGGGGTCCTGGTTAGCAGGATCCCAGTAAACACAGTCAAAAACACTGACAACAGGCCAAAAGTAGGGGTAACCAAGCTATAAAGAGGCAACGTTTCTACAGGGAGGTCCTGAGCAGCTCCAAATGTCTTTCCCTCCTTTGAAGACCAATTTGGCTCCTCTCCCTCCATCCTGTCTCACCATATGCTGAACTCTTCTGCCAGGCACTCCCTTTGTCTTCAGCCCAGGCCACTTCATTCCTCATCAGGCCAGGCTGCCAGAGGCTGGCCAATCAGAGAAGGGTACTACAGAGTTGAAGTTAGCAACGTCTAGCATTCTAAAACTCTTTCCATTAACTAGTTATATTAAATTCAACAATGGCAAGTTGTTGAATTTATTATAACAATAAGTGTGATACCAAACTTGACATTTTTAGCTCCTTTTGGGACTTTATTAATTAAAAATTAAGGCCCGTATTTATACTTTTTTTGCGCCGCATTTGCGTCGTTTTTTGACGCAAAAACTGCGCAAACTTGCAAAATACCATTGTATTTTGTAGGTTTGCGCCGTTTTGCGTCAAAAAGCGGCGCAAATGCGGCGCTAAAAAAAGTATAAATACGGGGCTAAGTCTCCCCATTTTAGCCTATGGAGCCCATTCACTACAATGAGGGAAAAACAAATGTGGCTATTTTTCATCACCAGGGATTATAAAACAACTTTTATAAGGTCCCGGCTTACAGTTACACTGCACCCAAACCATGGGCACCTAGGGCACACCTTAGACGGGGTGACTTATATGTTAAAATAAGATAGTTTAAGACTTTGGAAGTACTTTAATTCCAAAGTCGAATTAGAAGGTAACTTTAATTTAAAAGCAGCCATCAAGGCAGGCCTGCTTTTAAAATGACACTGGGCACCTCAGCAGTGCACCTATGGGTGCACCACCTCTGCTGGGGTCCCTAAACCTACATGCCCTACCATATACTAGGGACTTATAGGTAGGTTAACTTAGCCAATTATAATTAGCCTAATTTGCATATCCATTTTACACAGAGCACAGGCCCTGGGACTGGTTAGCAGTACCCAGGGCACCATCAGAGTCAGGAAAACACCAGCATAAAGTGGAAAATGGGGGCAAAAAATTAGGGGGCTTCTGCAATCGGTACAGTTTTCTCACAACTGGTCAGAGGTGCTTGAAAACAGAGCAATTGGGCACAGTATATATATATAAAGAGTTATTTTTAAAAGATATAGGCCCTCATTACGGCCCTGGCGGTTGGAGATAAAGTAGCGGTAATACCATCAACAGGCCGGCGGTAACTACTGCCAAATTATGACCATGGCAGAAAGATCTCCGAAAGACAGCCAATGTATGACACTGACCGCCAGGGTGGGAACAACAGGCACCATGGCGGTAGCTGCCTACAGCCAGGCGGAAGTCAAAGTTCCGCCCACCATATTATGACTACACAATCCACCACCTTTTCTGGGATTTTACCAACAACACCAAAAGCCTGCCGGAAACACTGCACAGAAGTGAAAGGACTCACCATTGGAGACACAGGTAAGAACCACGCTGCCATGGACCCCGAACTGCAAGTGTTCCCGATGATATTCTACGTTCTGCTCCAACACGAACACCAACGCCGGCGAAGACGATGACGGTGAGTACAGCCGCCTTCAGCCTTCAGAAGCAACAGGACAGGCAGGGACTATTTGTGCAGGTTGTGACATTCAGAGCTGTTTATCTCTGGTGGCATAAAGCTTAACTGAAATGTTAAATCCAAAACTGAGAATCCAAGTACTAACCTTTACTACTTGATCATCAAAGTAGTGTGTTTGAGCCGTTCATGGTTTCCCTAGGAGGTGGTGTGGGGTTTGTAGAACATGTGGAGAGGAATCAATGGGTGGATGCATGGTAATGCCCATGCTCCACCTGTGGATCGACTCTCAAGTTGAAATGTAATACAACACACTATATGCAGATGTCCTGTGTGCTCTTATAGTGGGTTTCTAATGGGGGCTTTTGATGGGTGTTTCCCCTGTGGCATCCTATAGACGTTTGGACATGTAATGGACTGTGACATCACTGGATTCCACTGATGTTGACTGTTGGATTACTTATGGTTGAGGTGCCTGGTCTTGAGATGTGTTTAGGCTGGTGCATAAACATACTGCAATCATGCTTCTTTGCCTGCTGCTTGATTACTACAACATTTTTGATGACGAGCGGACCAGCCCTGAAGCCAATGCTCCCCAGGCTTCATCAATTATGATACGTCATTGTCATTTGAGAGACAGCCATCGTTTGCATAACAGCCTGTTGCTCCAAACGTTTCCTGCTATTTCCTAATCATCCAGTGTGACTGCAATATTTCACACTGTTTGGCACTTTGGGCTGGACTGTTCCCATGGGGTACTTGTTCAAGACTGATTTGTATGTGATTGGGTCTAAACTGGGGTGGCATGGAGAGCACAAGAAAATGGAGTAAACCCAGATCTGTGACTGGGGGTGAGTGTTTAAAAAGTTTCAGCACTCCGTCCATCATCCTTTTCGGTTGATAAAGTCACCTTAAGTGGCCAGGGTATGCCCAGAAGTCGGTACCTTGCTCACTGTGCCACTGGATTCAAGCTTGCCTGGCTCAGTAGGGGTGATGCATAGAAACGAGTCCCAGGATGCTTGTTTCCGGTCTAGGGTGAACCTGGCCTGGCAGTTTGGGCTGGAATGTTCCCATGGGGAACAGGGTCAACATAGATTTGCATATGGTTGGGTCCAAACTGGGGTGGCAGGTGAGCAAAAGAACCCAGATCTGTGACTGTGGGCAAGTGTTTGAAATGTTTCAGTACTCCATCCATCATCCTTTTGTGCTGCTTAAATATTTCAACTCTATCATTTGGCCTGCTGTTCCTCAGACCGCTGCTCGTACACAAGCATGATGTCAAGCTCTTCAGCGAAAAACATTGACCATTCCCATTGGTAGCTGCTGTACCTAAGAAGCACTCGCTTCAACACTCAATCAGCCTCACCCACTGTGGACAGCAAACAGAATTAAATATTTACCTTAACCTGTGGTGCACTCAATCCCACACTGCTCCAGCTGCTGATTTCTCATGACCTACAACAATGATCTCCAACTTCATATTCACATCTAATCCAGCTTTCCACAACTTGCAGTGACAGCTGCTGGTTCCCCAGAGTTATTTGTCATATCACACCTTACTCTACAGTGACGTCACAAATCTGTGCCAAACATGAATTTCAGCCAATGTAATGTAACTCCTCCTGACTTTTTAATGCTTCCCGGAAATCCTACAATTGAGTTGGAAGGTTCAATCAATCAATGAATCAAACAATTTATAAAGCACGCTACTCACCCGTTAGGGTCTCAAGGCGCTGGGGGGGAAGGAGGAGTTAGTGGTCGAAGAGCCATGTCTTGAGGCGTTTTCTGAAGGCCAGGAGGTCTTGGGTCTGGCGTAGTTGGAGCAGTAGGGAGTTCCAGGTTTCGGAGGTAAGAGAAGGATCTTCTCCGTTGGTGGAGCAGTGAATACGGGGTGAGGGCGAGGCTGGCGGAGCGGAGCTGGCGGGCGGGGGTGTGGAAGGTGAGTTTGTCGTTGAGGTAGGCTGGGCCTGTGTTGTGGAGGGCTTTGTGTGCGTGGGTGAGTAGTTTGAAGGTGATTCTCTTCGATAGAGGTAGCCAGTGTAGTTCTCTGAGATGGGCTGAGATGTGGTTGTGGCGTGGGACGTCAAGGATGAGTCGGGTGGAGGCGTTTTGGATGCGTTGCATTTTCTTTTGTAGTTTGGCCGTGGTTCTTGCATAGAGCGCGTTGCCGAAGTCCAGTTGGCTGCGTTGACCTGCTGATTCATGCTGAGTGCTGAGTCGAGGATAATGCCCAGGTTCCGTACTTGGGCGGTGGGGTTGGGGGCGGCTCCAAAGGATGTAGGCCACCAGGAATCGTTCCAGGCGGAGAGGTTGCTGCCGAGGATGAGAACCTCTGTTTTGTCTGTGTTTAGCTTGAGGCGGCTTGATTCCATCCAGTCAGCGATAGCGTGAAGTCCCTTGTGTAGGTTGTTTCTTGCTGTTGTGGGGTCTTTCGTGAGGGAGATGATCAGCTGGGTGTCGTCTGCGTAGGATGCTATGTTGATGTTGTGGGATCGTGCGATGTTGGCGAGGGGAGCCATGTAAACGTTGAAAAGTGTTGGGCTGAGAGAGAATCCTTGAGGGACGCCGCAGACGGTTTCGGAGGATTCGGATAGGTAGGGCGGAAGGTTGAATTGAATTATTATTTGAAACCATTTTCCAAGCTCTTGAGGGTATGGATTTTACCGCTGTTTGAAAAAGAACTCTCCATCATGCTTTGTTAAGAAATGAGGGACATCATGTTTTCAAATACTGAACATGTGAGAAGTTGGAGGGTGTCAATGTGGATCACCATGGGAATTTAATTGAGGATTTTATAAGGAGGCCAAATTGTGGATGCAAACTAGATTACCAATGGCAGTGAACACTATAAGGACCTGCCACAGGTCTTATTCCCAACCCAAAAGTCTTCAGAGTCTGTGAACAATTTTGTGGTTAAATTACGTGAACTAGCAGCTAAATGACAATTTGGGAAAATTATTGACAAATTATTAAAGGATCAACTGATTCTTCAGTGCAGCAGTAATAAAATGGAAAAAAGACTATGGGTGGCCAGCAGCCTATCACTTAAATACACGCTTTATATGTATTTCTATATCTATATTACCTATTGGTGGTTGCCAGTAGGTAGTTATAGATAGAACCTAGTTTTCATAGATATAGCAAATTTTGTTTTGCTAATAACTTTGTCACTGTTTTAGGAATCTTCACAAAGTTTTCAAAACTAGTTTGCCACTCACATCAGCTGTTGTCTCAAAAGCTTCAGGGTGATTTGTCAAGCAGGGGCCGAAAAAAAGGAATATGACACTAAACCACTACTACCTAAACAACGACTACCTAAACAACGACTGCCCAACACCGAAATAACCTACAAAACAATTTTTTTACAACAAAGTCTAAACAACGAAAAAAAACTTTGACTAAATTATTCCTAAACAACGACCACCTATTTAACGACTACGGGAACCACTAAATCACGAATATTCCACTAAACCACTACTATCTAAACAGCGACTACCTAAACAACAACTCCACAAATAACTACTACCTAAACAACGACTACCCAATCAAAAATTACCTAAATAACGACTCCCCAAATAACTACTACCCAAACAAACTACTACCCAAACAACGAATACCTAAACAACGACTCCTCAAATAACTACTCCCCAAACAAACGACTAGCCAAACAACGAATACCCTAACAAATACTACCCAACACCGAAAACGCTTAAACACCTAATCTTTTTAAAACGAACTCTAAACAACGAAAAATACGAATAATGTACATCACAACTAAACAACAACGATTAATAAATAAAATATTAGAACCACTACAGTACTACGTAAAAAATCAGCAAAATCGAAAACAACAATATTTTTCCTACATTAAACAAACAAAACATCACAAAAATCAAAAACATATAAACACCGTTTTAATTCAAAATAAATCATATTTAAATAATTATAAAAAAGACACAACACAAAAAAAAAATCCTGCATAAAACGATAGTCCTACAACAGTTTCTACATGACCCAGGAAGTACTTCCTCTACTAAACAAACGATAACGAACATTGAAAAAAAATACAAACTACAAAATAAATACACTCCACAACCATATATATCTAATATCACAAACAAATTCACAATAAAAAAAACACGTCCAAAACAAATTCCATTTACAAATAAAACAATACTTACAAAAACACATATAAATACCAACGACCTTCATTTTCTACTCATTACTACACCGAACAACTTACAGAGAAGACGTGCATATCACTACGGAAATAAATTAAAATATTATTTATCCAACACCGCCATCTACTGAGATAACAAGGTAAAATATCCATAAATAAATATAAAGAAATGTACTAACCTATAACACAGCTAAAAAAATATATAATTATTCTACCTTTTGTGCTATTTTGTTAAAGGCATAAATATCAAGAAACTGACCAAAAAATAAACACCACACCTTCACCATCAAAGGTAAACCATTACCATTATTCAAAAACAATTTCATTAAACCATAAACAATTGCATTAAAAAAACTGTTAAATAACGAATATCATAATACTACAAAAATGTATTATAATATAAATAAAATATATATATAAAATATTTGAACTACAACTTAGTAAAAAAAAAAAATATTCACCTAGTAAATTTAATCAACAACCAAATATTATTCACCTCAAATTTCAAACCTACTAAAAAAATGACTTCTAAATTAAGTAAACTAAATCATTAATAAAACAAAATAATAAACTAAATAATATACTCTTTCTTATTTCTTTGAGACTCCAAGGAACCAAAAAAAACACCAGAAGACGTAAAAAAGTGAAATAAATCAATTTTAAAAGAAATAATATCTGAAAAAATAAAAAAAAAACTCAAAGTAAGTATAATATTTTCATTATAACATACAACCATATTGTCTAATAATTCAATAAAACTAAACAAACATTCATATTCAAATACCCCTTAACTTGACGCCAAACACACATAAACTCAGTAAAATGAAAAACACTTCACAAACACAGTACATATAGTACCAAAATGCAGCTATAATCACAAATATTTCTCTCTAAATAGAACCAAAATTACTATCAAAATCGAATGAAACCATTGCAAATTCCCCACAGACTTAAATGAAGATACATACAAAATATTAACTTAAAAAATAAATTAAGTATTACAACTCCACCAAATACATACATCAATTCAACTACTAAACACTAAATAAAATTATAAAAATTATACCAATTCCACCAACTACTTACCTCACAGCAGATAGCAAATATTATCAACATTACAAAAAAACCACTACAAATTTCCCACATACTATTTAGAAACATCATACACCATACTCAATATATGAAAAAGTAACTATTACAACTCCACCAAACACTTACCTCTAAACAGCTGCTGGACAGTAAACAGAACTAAATTTACCATTGCAAATCCACCAAATACTTACCTCACAGCACATCCTTCACAGTAAATACAACTAAAATAACTATAACAAATACACCAACTACTTACCTCAGACCAAATCAGAAATATTAAATCAGCACATTGCAAATTAACCATTGCAAAAACCCCACATCATCACATCATAGTATGTGCAGCACAATTACTGTAAATAAATTTACTATTACAACTCCACCAAATACTAAACTCAAAGCAGCTGTTGCACACTATATAGAACTAAAATTATTATTCCAACTCCACAAACTACTTACCTCAAAAGAGATTACACACATTAACTACACTACTAATAAATTATTGCAAATTCCCCACATACTTACATTACAATATCTGCTACACAGTAACTACAAAATAAATTTACTATTACAACTCCACCAAATACTTACCTCACAGCAGATGCTACACAGTAAATAGCACTAGAATTACTATTCCAACTCCACCAACTACTTACCTCATATCACATTACAAATACTCAGGACACTACAAAATAACCAAAGCAACTTCACTACATACATACATTAACATAGGTGCTGGACAGTATCTATCAAATAATATACTATTACAACTCCACTAAGTACTTACCTCATAACAAACAGTAGGAACACAATAGACCCACATATACAAATCTAAAAGCAAAAATTACTTACCTCAACAAATAACACATAATCACCAAATGTAAAACTTAATAAACCACCTACACCAAACACTTACAAATAGGACACAGTATACATTCACTAACTTACTATTTGGTAAACTAAATCCACCACAGATTTAATAATAAAAACTGCAAGCTTCTTTTAACCTATTTCTTTTATATTATTTACAGATATTTCACAAATGGCATCGCAAGGAGAAGCAAGTTACATAACCTCAAGAACCGGAAACCAGCTACTAAAGTATGAAGGTTATCTTTATTGCAGAGAAAAGGTTGTCAACCTCAGGAGTCATTGGAGGTGTGTACAATTCTACTCTTCACATTTCAGAGGCAGAGCTGTAACTCTAGAAAACACCGGTGTTAAAGACAACAGATCACAACCACTCTGCCTCTGCAATAGAAATTGAGATAAGAGAAAACATACAAAAAATAAAAAATGTTGCACACACCTCCAATGACTCCTCCGGACAGGTTATAAGGGAGGTAGTACAAAATATTCCGGTACAGATTTCCGGTAGCATGCCTTCTATACCAAACCTTAGGCGAATATTTCAACGCGAACGACTGGCAAGTAATCCCCAACATATAACACCACAATCCTATGAAGACATGAACATCCCCTCAGAACTAACAATTACCTTCTCCAAAGGAACTTTCCTCATTCACGACAACGAAAACCCTAAAAAAAGAATTTTAATATTCAGCACAACACGCAATTTACTGATCCTACAAAATAGTGAAATTTGGATGATGGATTGAACCTTTAAATCTACACACCATCCATTCACTCAAATTTACACTATACATGCCACAAAAAATAACACTACAGTCCCCCTAGTGTATGCATTACTGCCTGATAAACATTCCTCTACTTACAGTGAATTTTTATCAACGATCAAAAACAAAACATTAAATAAAACACCTAGAAAAGTAATACTAGATTTCGAATTATCAATGATAAACACAATACTGAAAATATATCCACAAACCCAAATTCAAGGATGCTTTTTCCACTTTTCACAAGCATATTGGCGTAGAATACAAAAATCATCCCTAAGTAGAGAATATTTCTCAGACTGCATACTACAATTTGAATTAAAAAAACACACAGCATTATGCTTTGTACCACCTACAAAAGTAGATGAGTATTACACCACAATAACAGACTCTAACTATTATACACAAAATGAAGACAAATTAGCACCCTTACTAAATTACTTTGAAGAAACCTGGATTGGACACCTAAACAGATCTGGTCGCACACGAAAGCCAAGATTTCCAATAGAATGGTGGAACTGCTACCAAACCTGCTTAGAAGGTGGTGCAAAGACTAATAATGCCATAGAGGGATGGCACAATGCCTTCAATCAAGTAATAAGTAAAACCCACCCAAACCTGTATCATTTCATGGAAATTTTGAAAAAGGAACAAAGTTTCCAAGAAATTAGACTTGCTCAATCACTCTCAGGTAGCCTGAACCCACACACAAGTAAAAAAAGCAAAGAAATGACCGAAAGTATTTTGGGAAAAATACAACAATTTGATACAATAACAGCATCAGACTACCTCGACAGTCTAGCATATATTCTACATTACTAACAACCACTAACCTACTAAAAAATTACTTGCCAGTTTAAAAAAACATACACCACCAATTAAATTGGCATTTTTCAATTTTTTTAACACTAAATTTAGACAACAAAAATTGTTCCTACCTTTCAAGTTTTCATGTCTTTATCCAAACACGTGTTGCTGAAGAAATCTTCTTCATTAATATAGAAGCATTTAATACTTCAAAAAATAAATAAATAAACATTAATCATCCAAAAAAAATTAAAAAATAGTTATATTAAATAGATGATAAAAAAACCATCTCTATATACTAGAAAAACTATAAAAAAAAAAAAATATAGTACTTTACCAAACCAGAAATTCGATAAAAAAACAAATATGAAAAACACCACATATACTTTTTTTACCAAAAAAAAGTAAAACAATTATTCAGATACTTACCAAAGCCACATCATTAATTAAAATATTAACTATCAAGAAAAAGATATGAAAATGAAATAAAGGATACTACTAATACAAAAGAAAAAACTAATTACAAAGCCTATTACAATGAACCAAATATTATTTTCATAAACCGAACAACTGACTCCCTCATAAATCCCTAAAACAAATTTATCACAAGAATATACAATTGTTTGCAACTACTACAAAAGCAGTACAATCATTTGAAACATAAAACACTGCTAAACAAACTTGTTTACTTTCACGATACCACTATCGTATACAAAACTATACGAAAACAATTAAACATAAAAAACATAGCAAATACTGAAAATCTACTACCTACGTTATAACTACCTCCGACAACTATTTCTGTAATAAAAATACCCTACTACATACTGAATAAAAAATTATAATCCCACTTACCTGAACAAGGTCTCCGCTTCCGTCCTATCTTGACCGCGACGCTCCTCCGACTGAAAACAGAAGACGTCAAACAACGTAAACATGGAAGAGGACTAAAAATAGAAAACTGACTATTTCACTCATAGACTATAAAAGGGAAAATAACAAAATACCACAGAAAATAGATAAATAAATATAAAACAATCTGTAAAAAAATTCTAAAATTCTGTAAACATTAAATAATAATTAAAAACAATGTTTGCATTTTTTAAACTTGACTATGTTCAAAATAAAAAATATTTTACAAAAAATTAATGGTGTTTTTATTTAAAAAAAAATTAATTTGCATAAAAAAACATTATTGCAAATGAAAAAAAATTCTAACACCTAAAAAAAATAAACAAAATTATATGTATTATCTACAAATTATTAATTAAATAATATTTGTTTAGAAATAATATTAATACAATTTAATATATATATAAAATTATACATCCCAAAAAAAAATTCAAAACTAAAATAATATTAATTGTATCTCATCAAAGAAATATAATCAAAATAAATAAATAAAATATTTAAAAAAAAAATCAAAATCACAAAAACAAATTACAATCTAATAAATATAAAAAATATTACAAATTAAACTGTAACATTATTATAATCCAAATTCTACAGTACCAACTACTATACTATTAAACATTCAAATATAATTTTTTAAACATAACTATTTTCAAACAAAAATATATTTACACCTTTAATAACAACAAATAAAATAAAAATACCAAACCTAAAAAAAATAACAAAATAAAATAATTCACCTGTAGTAAAAAATTATAAACTATCAATACATTTCCAAATCATTATCCACCAATAAACAAAATTGCATCCCTAAAAAAATAATTTACATAAATATAAAAAATACTCAAACGTAGAAAAAAATACCTGATTATAAAACACTGCCCCACCTATAAACCCTACATCCCCTATATACCACCCCTAATTCTACACATACTTTTAATTAAAAAAATAAACAATTACCCAAATACAATAAATAATAAATGACTACTTATATACTTCCCACCCATAACCCCTAGAGCCCAATATATTCCAACCATTACACAACAAAACTATTTTTTTTTAAATACAAATTAAAACCCAAATGCTAAAACAATTCACCACCCATTACACCTCCATTCAATCTATCCCATTCATTAAACCACAAATTATTTTTATTAACCTTTGTAAAATTACCCAAATATATAAAAAAATAACCAAGTTTTAATATACTTACAACCCATAATACCTACATCCCATATATCCCATCTATAATCCCACACCTCATTTTTGAAAAAATAAATAAAGTATTACCCAAACATACCAACTAATACACAAATTACTAATACACTTCCCCACCCATAACCCCTACATCCCATAGATACCACCCCTAAACCCACAACATAAATTACAACATTTAAAAAAAATCTAATATTTACATTAATACCTGAGTATTAATACACTTCCCCACCCATAACAACCACAACCCATATATTCCATAAATTAATACATAACATATCCTTAAAAAAAAAAAAAAATACTCAAACTCCTATTAAAATAAACAAATATTAATACAATGCCCCACCCAGATTTCCCAAAATAAAATAAAAATACCCAACTATATAAATTAACACCCAATTACTAATAAACTTACCCACCCATAACCACTACATCCCATACATCCCACCCCTAAACCCACAACATAAATTACAACATTTAAAGTATTAATACACTTCCCCACCCATAACACCCACAACCCATACATTCCATCCCTTAATCCACATCAAATCCTTAAAAACAATAAGAAAAATGCTCAAATTCCAAATAAAATACCCACATATTAATACACTACCCCACCCAAATTTCACCCAAAAAAAACGCAAGTATATAAATTAATACCCAATTACTAATACACTTCCCCACCCATAACCCCTACATCCCATATATCCCGCCCCTAAACCCACAACATAAATTACAACATTTAAAAAAATACAAGTACTTAAATTAATACCTGAGTATTAATACACTTCCCCACCCATAACACCCACAACCCATACATTCCATTACTTAATGCACGGAATAGCCTTTAAAAATATAAAAACATATACTCAAAGTCCTAATTAAATACCAAACTATTAATACACTTCCCCACCCACATTTCACAAAATAAAAAAAATACCCAATTATATAAATTAATACCCAATTACTAAAACACTTCCCTACCAATAACCCCTACATCCCATATATCCCACCCCTAAACCCACAACATAAATTACAGCATTTAAAAAAATAAAATTACTCAATTTAATACCTGATTTTAATACACTTCCGTACCAATAACACCCACAACCCATACATTCCAAAAATTAATCCACAACATATCCTTAATAAAATATAAAAAAATACTCAAAGTCCTAATAAAATACTCAAATATTAATACACTAGCCCACACTGATTTCACAAAATAAAATAAAAATACCCAACTATATAAATTAAACTACAACAGTTAAAAAAATACAAGTACTTAAATGAATACCTGAGTATTAATACAGTTCCCCACCAATAACACCCACAACCCATATATTCCATCCCTTAATCCACAACATATCATTAAAAACACAAACAAAAAATACTCAAACTCCTAATAAAATACACAAGTATTAATAAACTACCCCACCCAAATTTCACAAAATAAAAATAAAATACCCAAGTATATAAATGAATACCCAATTACTAATACACTTCCCCACCCACAACCCCTACATCCCACATATCCCAACCCATAACCCACAGCATGCCACACCACAACACAAATACTCAAATACAAATTTTAATACCTTAGTAATAATACCCAACCCTACTCATAACCCACCAATCCACATATATCACCACTAAATCCACAAAATAATTAAAAAAAAAATATATATATATACATTACTACGTAATACCTAACAACATTTATATAAAATATACTCAAAAATTCAAACTCATAATTACACTACATAACCCCAAAAACACTAGACAAAATCAAAACAGTTTAAAATAAAAACTTCAATATCACTACCCATATAGATAAATATATAACAATATACATATAAAAATATATATCTAACAACATATATATATAAATAATATATTTAAACATATATAAATTAATATATACAAACACAAACAATAATACAAATATTAAATATACATATATATAAAATTAAACATATAATAATTAAGCCCTAAACAAATAAATACCAAAACACAAACTCACCTTAAAATTCGTCAAAAAATAACTCACTTACCTTAAAATTCGTTGTTCTGGCATTAGTAGTTAAGGCAAAATCGTTGTTAAAACAGTAGTTGTAAAGACACGTAGTAGTTCTTCAGGATTCGTTGTTAAGTCAAGTAGTAATTCAAACGTAGTTGTTCAGGTTGTTTCCCGAAAAAAGGAGGCCCTAAAGCACTATTTCCCTATGCAATTTCCATAGGGATTTTTAGCCACTACTGCAGCGGGAACCGCTGGACGGAATTAAACCAAAATTGGAAGAAAGGTAGACCTTGGACCAGAAAGTATCCTTTTGTTATTTGGTGTAAGCCCATTCAGTAGTTTTTGACATATTAATGAATCTATATCTAGTCGGGGAATAAAAATTAATTTACACACATAAAACTATAGAAATTCAGCTGTTATAGTTAGAGTTATTTCAAGGAACTATAACTTCTGCACTAAGGTATAATTTGCAGCCTCGCCATTCACAGCTAATTACTGTTACTGTTTTTTTTTTGTTTGTTTGTTTTTTTAGAGATGGGGAGCGACCCATCAGACAAGGGTAGCTCCCCTGGGGGGCAAACTGTGTTTAGACCATTTCTGCCCCCCTTGGGGGCAGATTGGTCGATTTGGGGCAGAAACCACTATTATTAGGCCGATCTTCCCCCAGGGGGGGGCAGAAACCTCTTGTTGCCAGGGCAATTATTTTTTTTTTTGTGTGTTTTGTTTGTTTGTTTTTTTAGAGAAACCACTAGGCACCAGGGATTTGTTTTTTGGCGCCAATGTCACGCAGGGGGAGCGACCCCGTAGGCAAGGGTCGCACCTGGGCAGGGGGGGTTTGGGGGGGTGGGGGGTCAAATTTATTTTAGGGCATTTCCCCCCCCCCGGGCCGGCTGAGCTAGATGCCAAAATCCACAGGTAGGCACTTTGCAAAAAACACCTCTGTTTTCTGTGAAAAAATATGTTGTGTCCACGTTGTGTTTTGGGCCATTTCCTTTCGTGGGCGCTAGGCCTACCCACACAAGTGAGGTACCATTTTTATGGAGAGACTTAGGGGAACGCTGGGTGGAAGGAAATTTGTGGCTCCTCTCAGATTCCAGAACTTTCTGTCACCGAAATGAGAGGAAAAAGTGTTTTTTGGCCAGATTTTGATGTTTGCAAAGGATTCTGGGTAACAGAACCTGGTCAGAGCCCCGCAAATCACCCCATCTTGGATTCCCCTAGGTCTTTAGTTTTCAAAAATGTGCTGGTTTGCTAGGTTTTCCCAGGTGCCGGCTGAGCTAGAGGCCAAAATCCACACGTAGGCACTGTTTTCTATGAAAAAATGTGATGTGTCCACGTTGTGTTTTGGGCCATTTCCTGTCGCGAGCGCTAGGCCTACCCACACAAGTGAGGTATCATTTTTATCGGGAGACTTGGGGGAACGCTGAGTGGAAGGAAATTTGTGGCTTCTCTCAGATTCCAGAACTTTCTGCCACATAAATGTGAGGAACATGTGTTTTTTTAGCCAAATTTTGAGGTTTGCAAAGGATTCTGGGTAACAGAACCTGGTCCGAGCCACACAAGTCACCCCATCTTGGATTCCCCTAGGTCTCTAGTTTTCAGAAATGCACAGGTTTGGTAAGTTTCCCTAGGTGGCGGCTGAGCTACAGGCCAAAATCTACAGGTAGGCACTTTGCAAAAAACACCTCTGTTTTCCTTCAAAAATTTGGATGTGTCCACGTTGCGCTTTGGGGCGTTTCCTGTCGCGGGCGCTAGGCCTACCCACACAAGTGAGGTATCATTTTTATCGGGAGACGTGGGGGAACGCTGGGTGGAAGGAAATTTGTGGTTCCTCTCAGATTCCAGAACTTTCTGCCACAGAAATGTGAGGAACATGTGTTTTTTTAGCCAAAATTTGAGGTTTGCAAAGAATTCTGGGTAACAGAACCTGGTCCGAGCCACACAAGTCACCCCATCTTGGATTCCCCTAGGTCTCTAGTTTTCAGAAATGCACAGGTTTGGTAGGTTTCCCTAGGTGGCGGCTGAGCTACAGGCCAAAATCTACAGGTAGGCACTTTGCAAAAAACACCTCTGTTTTCCTTCAAAAATGTGGATGTGTCCACGTTGCGCTTTGGGGCGTTTCCTGTCGCAGGCGCTAGGCCTACCCACACAAGTGAGGTATCATTTTTATCGGGACACGTGGGGGAACGCTGGGTAGAAGGAAATTTGTGGCTCCTCTCAGATTCCAGAACTTTATGCCACAGAAATGTGAGGAACATGTGTTTTTTTAGTCAAATTTTGAGGTTTGCAAAGGATTCTGGGTAACAGAACCTGGTCCGAGCCACACAAGTCACCCCATCTTGGATTCCTCTCGGTCTCTAGTTTTCAGAAATGCACAGATTTGGTAGGTTTCCCTAGGTGGCGGCTGAGCTAGAGGCCAAAATCTACAGGTAGGCACTTTGCTAAAAACAGCTCTGTTTTCTGTGATGTGTCCACGTTGTGTTTTGGGGCATATCCTGTCGCGGGCGCTAGGCCTACCCACACAAGTGAGGTATCATTTTTATCGGGAGACTTGGGGGAACATAGAATAGCAAAACAAGTGTTATTGCCCCTTGTTTTTCTCTACATTTTTCCCTTCCAAATGTAAGACAGTGTGTAAAAAAGACGTCTATTTGAGAAATGCCCTGTAATTCACATGCTAGTATGGGCACCCCGGAATTCAGAGATGTGCAAATAACCACTGCTTCTCAACACCTTATCTTGTGCCCATTTTGGAAATACAAAGGTTTTCTTGTTAGCTATTTTGTACTCTTTATATTTCAGCAAATGAATTGCTGTATACCCGGCATAGAATGAAAACCCACTGCAGGGTGCAGGTCATTTATTGGCTCTGGGTACCTAGAGTTCTTGATGAACCTACAAGCCCTATATATCCCCGCAACTAGAAGAGTCCAGCAGACGTAACGGTATATTGCTTTCGAAAATCTGACATTGCAGGAAAAAGTTACAGAATAAAACGTAGAGAAAAATTGATGTTTTTTTCACCTCAATTTCAATATTTTTCTTTTTCAGTTGTTATTTTCTGTAGGAAACCCTTGTAGGATCTACACAAATTACCCCTTGATGAATTCAGAATTTTGTCTACTTTTCAGAAATGTTGCGATTTCTGGGATCCAGCGTTGGTTTCATGCCCATTTCTGTCACTGACTGGAAGGAGGCTGAAAGCACAAAAAATCATAAAAATGGGGTATGTCCCAGTAAAATGCCAAAATTGTGTTGAAAAAGTGGGTTTTCTGATTCAAGTTTGCCTGTTCCTGAAAGCTGGGAAGCTGGTGATTTTAGCACCGCAAACCCTTTTGTTGATGCCCTTTTCAGGGGAAAAACCACAAGCCTTCTTCTGCAGCCCATTTTTCAATTTTTTTTAAAAAAAAACAAATTTTTCACAGTTTTTTGTCTAATTTCTTGGCCTCCTTCTGGGGAACCCACAAAGTCTGGGTACCTCTAGAATCCCTAGGATGTTGGAAAAAAAGGACGCAAATTTGGCATGGGTAGCTTATGTGAACAAAAAGTTATGAGGGCCTAAGCGCGAACTGCTCCAAATAGCCAAAAAAAGGCTCGGCACAGGAGGGGGAAAAGGCCTGTCAGCGAAGGGGTTAAACTGGCACAACATGCTTCCTGGAACCAGCAGGATGCCCTGGGGCCGAATACTTCACATCAACCACTAATACTATTATATTAGAAACTAAAACCTGACAAAGCACACAGTAAATAAAACATATGAACAGGTGACAGGACATGCATGAACAACAGAACATGGTTTGAACTCCATATCAACAGGGAAAGGGGGCCACAACAGCTAGATGATTCAGTATTGCTCCATGGGTTCGTCAGCAGATGATGTACAATGCATTATGCTGATCCCTGACAGTGTCCCTAGCAGTCCTTCCCCCCAAAGGCCCCCTTAATGGGCGAGGTTTGGACGTATTTTGCAAATGGAACCTGCAGACTAGATGTGAACATTGGTGGCGGGTTCCCAGGAGTTGTCTTCTGGGCCATACCATTTCCTGCCAATGAGGTAGTACAAACTCTTGTGAATGCGCATAGAGTCCAGAAATTTGGCAACCTCAAACTCCTAATGTCCATCTATCTTAATGGGGGTGGAGGTGGGGCAGCTCGAGTATGTGGGGGAAAAAGGGTCGCAGCAATGGCACATGGAAGACAGGGTAGACTCAATATTCTTCTTGTTTAGCTCGACTGTCACAGAGTTTATTACCCCAGTGACTGAAAATGGTCGGATACATCAGGGATTCAGCTTTTTGGACCCAGCCAATCGTAAACTCTTGGATGGCAACCAAACCTGATCCCCTTCATGGTAGTGTATGTCAACCTGGGTCTTTGTCTGTTTCTGGTATGTCTCTAGGTGTGTTTGGACCTGTTGCATGAATGGTGTGTTGTTTCTGATGGCTGTTTTTGCACTGAGAGAGCCAGTGTCAAAACGTGTGTGGGGACAATGGGAAGCATTCTGGGGTGGGCTTGTCATTTATAGGAGCACCACCATCATCATCGTTGTCTTCTCGATCAATGGAGGGAGGAGAAAAACCTTGTGCAGGTTCATCCAACGCACAAGTTGAGCCACATGCTGAATCATCAAGCAAATATGCCACAAAAGCCTTTCACATGCACCCTGAACATTGTTGCATAGCATGTGAACACCCAGCACACAATAACCATGATGTAACAACTTCAGAATAAGAGGAACTTTGAAAAAAACAAGGATACAGGATTGCAACTACTGAAGATAAAGGGACTGCTTTTGGTGTATTGATGTTCAATTGTATTAAAATTATGTTGGATCATTATTTATTCTCTCTTTTTCTTCTGTCCTATTTTTTTCATTTTTAAAGCTCTTTCATTTTTCGCAATTGGCTCATCATAATGACTCGCCTAGTTGGCTTGGAGTGGATGTTTTCATCAGGAGAATAGCCATGCTCCTTCTACTCCAACTGAGAATCTGCTAAACGCAGAGGCATGCTGTGTTCAGGTGTGTCAGGTGACAATTCAAATATTCTCCCGTTAGGCACAGTTACTGTACTTCCTGCTCTCAGAGCAGTGATAAGAGTAGGGTGTAGGATTTAGGGAATATATTCCTGGGAAAGATGTTAAAATTGTTTGTCATTTTTACATTTCTTGCAACCATGATAAAAAGTTTTACGTGTCTGGTGGTCACAATGTATGTACTAAGTAGGAGGTTATGGCACTACATGTTTTTCAACATACAGGGGTTCATTACGAGATTAGTGGTCTCTGGACTGCCAGGTTGGCAGCTGCTGCCATACCACCAATGGACCAGCGGTGAAGCCTGCCAAATTATGACCATGGCGTTCATCCCAACAGAACACAGTCAAACAACCTCCAGTACCGCCACTGTGGACATGCCTCTACGGACTGCGGTAGGCACCTTCTGGCCGGCGGCGAGCATGTTCCTGCCGGACACATTATGAGGCTGCACACCGCCAAGTTTCCACCACATTGCCGCCACAGTCGCACCACCATGGAAATCCTAGTGGAAACTAACTCTATAAACTGAGACACTTCTGGAACACATACCTTACTGGAGCCGCCATGGAACCTGAACTGGAAGTCCTGCCACTGCTCCTGCTCACACAACGATTGAGGAACCAGCGATGGTGACAAAGACAACAACCGTGAGTACACACACCTACCTCACACTGGAGGGAAAACCCACACCATAGATGCACACACCACACACATTTGGTATGGGTGGCGACACACAGACGTAACTACATACCCAGACGCACATACACACACACAGACATACACACACGCACACCCATACTACACACACACAAACCCCTACTACACACACCACTGCCAACACACACGTGCCATACACACACCATCCCGCAGACACAGCACCAGCACTGTTTAACAGAACATCCACAAAAGCACCGATATACACAACGACAACACAACCGGAACTACACAGACACTTCACCAAGCAAATGTCATAGCACACCTCCACATGACAACACATACCAACAATAACATGTAACAACACCAGATAACCAATAAACACAATCACATTGCCATACAACAAAGCATACATCACAACACGCTAACACCTCAGACACCGCATATGAAATACTTATCACCACACACATGCACGCTCACATTACAAACACACAAGGGTACACAACACCACCATTACACATCTCTACACAAGCAATACACAATGTTGCTACATATCTGCATGTAACACACACAATCATATCTTACACATATCACTCTGCAATAACAGCAGGACAAAGGGCAGGGCCACACCCACATATGCAGCCCAGGCACAACACCTGGCACAACCAACACACACATGTCACACATGGACAAACCAATGGCCACAAGCACCAAACTACCATGTAGAAAGAAAGGCATGAGAAGTATGTAAACATCAAATCCAACAACATGTTGGTCCAGATGTATTGATCAATTTAACATATAAAAATAAACTATGTACAAGTAAAAGGCAAATTGCCAGTCCAAAATGCCAAAGGCACAAATGGCACATTAGAGTGCCCCAACTTGACTCCTGACTGCCAAATGACCACCACGTGGTAGGGACATCAAGGGGGCAGGCAGGCACCTCAGGGAATAGGTGGGAGTGTGGAGGCGGTGGTTGTGGCTTGGGTTTGGGAGGGGGGTTTTGGGCTTGGGCTTGGGTTTGGGAGGGGGGCCTTGGGCCTAGGCCTTGGGAGGGATAAACATCTTGGCCGGGGGAGGGGCAGGGGCACTAGCAGGGGGGTCAGGGAAGGACTTGGAGGTGGAAGGGCTGGATTGGAGAGGGAGGAGGAATGCTTGGGGGTATCACGGGGTGGGAAAGGAGTAGTGAACAAGGAAAACTCCTAGAGGAAATGCTTTTTTTGATACACAGGGCGGTCAGGGCAAAAGGGTTAGGGAGTGGAGGGAGTGTTTGTAAGATGTGTCAGTTTGGGTGTCTTGGGTGCAAGTGCATGCGTGGAATACTTGTGAGTGCTTGGTGTCTGTTGGGTGGGTGAGTGCGGGTGTTTAGGTATTTTGGAAGGAGGGGGGAAGTGCAGGGAGATGCAATGCTGTATGGGTGACTGTCTGTTGGGGTGGTGTCTGCTGGTATTATAGATGTGCTCCATGTGGAGGTGTTGGTGGTTGTGGTGGGTGCGGATGTGGTGACTGGCGTGGTAGTCCGTGGGTCTGATATTGTGGTGACTGTGGGTAAGACAGGTGTTGTGGCTGAATCCGTGAATGATGGTGTGGTAGCTGCAGGTGTGTCAGGTGTAGTGTCTGTGAAGAAGAGGGTTGTGGGGGAGTCTGTGTAGGTAATGGTTGTTGTTGTGTCTGCAGGTGGGTGTTGTTTGTGTGCATGCCAGTGGTGGGTCTTGTGGTGCTTGTACTCGTCAGTGGTACTCTTGTCTGTTGAGTTGGATGCATGCCTGTGTGTATGTGTGCTTTGGATTGGCTTGGGGAGAGGGGTTTGAGATTGGGAAGAGGTAGGTGCAGGGGGGTACAGTAGACAAAGGGAGACTGGCTGCCGTCAGTGAGGAGGGTAGAGCCTGAAAGGATCTATGGAGGCCAGCTAGGGCACAGTGAATGCCCACCAGGAACGCATGGCTCTTTTCGACTTGAGCTGCCAGTCCCTGGATGTCATTCACAATGGTGGACTGACCCCAAGAGATGGACCTCAGGAGGTCAATAACCTCATCACTGAGGGCAGCGGGCTGACTGGGGCAGGGTCAGAGGTGCCTGCGGCAAAGAAGATGCCCACCCTCCGGTGTGAGTGGGCACAGGCAACTGGGTGGGGAACTGCAGGGAGGCGGTGCTAGAAAGGGGGTGGAAAACAAGGATGGTTCTGGGGTGGTCCCAGAGGGGTCCGCCACCACCAGGAAGTGTTCACCAGAGGAGGATTCTGAAGAAGAGGTGGTAGATCCAGTCTCCCACATGGCACTCCCCTCGCCCTCTGTCCCACTGGTCCCTCTCTCTCACTTGTTCCGGCTTCCTGGGTCCTGTGGGCTACTGCTTCCCCACTTGGCTGTGCCCCTTCTCCTTTACCTGATGATGCTGATGCACACAAATAGAAAGACAGGGAGGGAGAGACATATAGAGATAGGGGGAAATAGGTTAACATATAGCTCTCAGACACACTGTTTAACAAGCACATCTATGGCGATACTTATCCTGGCTAGGCCATCGCAGGTGACAAATACACATTAACTATATCATGTCACAAAATGTCCCTGACCCACCCCTGTATTGCAACCCTCACACCTACATCAGTATCTAAGTTGGACAGCACAACTGGAGTTATCCACATGATGAATACCAAAGCCATTCCTGCTGACACAACATGGCCTGGATGCAGTATCAATTGTTTGCCTGAATACACATCATACCTCTCCATGCCCCTATCACCCATTGAATGTCCAGCTGACCAAACAAAACACTACTGACCACTACAGTGTCCACACATGATCACACCATGCCCTCTGTAAAATATCCATAACATTTAAGACAACTCCACTCACAGACCACACAGCACCTGCCTGTCATATTAAATGCCACATCAAACACTCTGTACAGTGATGCCAAGATAGAAATCAACACTGAATTTGCTGTTACAAATCAGACACCCAAACAGTGGGGGTCATTTTGACCCTGGCGGTCCGAGACCGCCAGGGCCATAATGACTGAAAGCACCGCCAACAGGCTGGCGGTGCTTTCTTACCCATTCTGACTGCGGCGGTAAAGCCGTGGTCGCACCGCCGGGGCCGGCGGTTTTCAGCCATTTCTGCCCCAGCTGCGATAATCCGCCAGGAAGAGGCTGGCGGTAAGGGGTGTCCTGGGGCCCCTGGGGGCCCCTGCACTGCCCATGCCAGTGGCATGGGCCCCCTAACAGGGCCCCGGCCAGCTTTTCACTCTCTGCATAGCAGACAGTGAAAAGCGCGACGGGTGCAACTGCACCCGGCGCACGGCCGCAACACCGCCGGCTCCATTCGGAGCCGGCTCCTGTGTTGCAGCCTCATGCCCGCCGGCCCAGCGGGAATGTCGGAATGGGGGCCGCGTGAGTGCGGCCGCAATGGCGGCCGCATGGCGGTTTCCGCCTGGCGGGCGGCGGTAGCCGCCCGCCAAGATCGGAATGACCCCCAGTATGCCTGATGAGCGTAACAAGAGTCTGTGGTATAGACATTTGTATGGTCTGACCCAATCATAGAGCCAAGTCGGTAGGCGTCAAACACTATTTTAACACAACTGATCATACTGCTTATTCATCTACAAAGTCCCATGTATCACATATGACACACCCATACTCAATCACTGAGTGCAGGGCCACACAAGATGTACTTCAGGAACATACATATTACATCATGGTCCACTTACAATGCAACCAAACATGCAGTCACACCTGTCTACTGTGCAGCATGAAACTCCACCCTCAAGCACCATTCCAGACATTACAATACCTGTCACAGAGACAACACACATCTCAGACGGTAAATGTCATGATGCATTAGGCACACATGGACCAACACCACTGCCTGTACACCACTTACAGATTCCACTACTACATAAGCCAGCCAGGGGAGAAAAAATGCAATATTAGAATCACAACTACATGCCATGAGACATGTAATAGGCCAATCTTTCCTAATCTGCCCCATAACACGCGACCTCGGGTAGGCGAAAAGCAGACCATGAAAGGAGTACAATGAACTCACCTTGGTTAAGAGGTTTAAGCGTCCCTATGATGCCCTGTCTTTACATGGGATGGGCGACTTTCTATTAGACTGACTGTGACAACTGGTCCATAGACTGTTTTCTTTTTTTTTTGTATATTAAGGAGAAGTTATAACTAAACGGTCCTGATGAAGCGCCAGTGGATCAATCCTTGACTGAGTAGGCGCGAAACATGTCGACCTAGTGTTAGGAGTGAAGATTCTTCCCTCCTTCCCCCTTTTTTTTTTTAGGAGTATAGGAGACATTATTCCCTTGATACTCCTACTTGTTTTTAATCTTGGCCTGACCCTCACTATAAGTATTAAATTCAGTTACTAGGTGCTCATAGCCAATTTTACACACCCTTCACTCTCCTTTTCTCCTCTGTTAGCACGTTCTGCTGACTTAATTTGACCTGCAGAACTACCCTCCGGTTGAAGAGCCACCACCGTTTGTGTCGTGGCCCGTCAGACATTGCAGTGCCGGTCTGGCGAGGAGTTAGCCCGATGATGATGCCTAGCATCCTATTGTGATGCTTGAGAGCACTCCTACAAAATCTTTCTTTCAGTCTTCTTTTCGTCCTCTTTGATAATATTCTTTCTTAGAACAGTGTACACAGTTATTATAGGTTCACGTATAGGGAGTAAGTACACTGGACCAGATCAATCTCCCAGTCCTCCTTGCTTAGTTAGTATAACAAGCGAGGTAACCTACCACCCCTACCACAGAAGGGGAACTCAATTTCAATGAGGCCCATGGCAGGACGAGGCGTGTAATAAAGAGGACATTTGGCCTTCTGAAAGCCACGTCCAGGTGCTTGGATGTCTCTAGAGGTGCCCTCCGCTACACACACCAAAAGGTATGCCAGATCATACTAGCCTGCTGCATGTTCCACAATCTTGCACTGAGACGTCAGATACCATTGCTAGCTGATGATGAGGAGGAAGCTGGACCAGTGGCTGGTGATGCAGACATGGAAAGTGATGAGGAGGCAGATGAAGATGGTGCAGCTGACTCTAGGACTGAGCTCATCAATCAGTACTTCGAGTGCCATACAGATATGCTGACTATGTATTTGCAAGTGATGTGAATCCACATTTATTGGTGACAATGGCCCTCCTGATTAGTTTTATCAGTGGTGTTGTAATGTGTTCCTATCCCTATGTGTGTGTTGTGGGAGATGAGTGATTGAATGTAAGGTGCAGAGTTTACATGTATCTTATCTTACACATGTGCTCACTGCAGGTTGCTAAATTCACATCTCCTATGGACAGACCTGTGTTGATATATGTGCCCTGCATTCTCCTGTCCTCATGTTATTCCACCCACTGACTGTGTTATGTAAATCAGTGCCTCTGCTACCTATGGCTTTGTAGTGTGGTCAGATTTATGTCTCCTTTGCGCGTTAGCTTCAGGCGTTAGGCCTTTGTGTACTTTGTCCTGGATATGTTTATTCCTTTGCTCGCAGCATAGAGCCTCTGTGCACTTTGCTCTAAATACTTTTTATTCAGCTTCATACTGTTATTTTTCAAATAGCCAGTTCTATGGTCTTGTTTTATTTTTTATATCACACTGTTTAGCCTACTTCAGCACTGGAGTTTTCAATAACACATTCTTGTTCACTCTGTGCTTCAGTCAAGGATACAGTCTGGTACATTGCCGATAGACGTTGTAGGAGTTTAGTCTTTGGCATTCTTGCGTAGGGACATTTTGTGATCACACTGACATGTTAGTTATAAAAACACTTCCTTGTCCTAATACATGGGAGAGGGAGATTCCGAACAGGGAACCACAACTAGACGCTGACAGCCTCGTTGCAGATGCTGAACCAGATCACAGGCCTTTGCTCAGTTATGAGGGTTGATGGCTTCCCAGGGAATCTAAAAAGTGAGTTAGAAGCTTAACATGCTGTGCTCGAAATAGAACTAACTGAGAGAGAGTAGAATTTATTAACACCATGATAGTGTTACTCTTATGTTTCACTCTCCTCCTGACTATTTCAATCCTACTGTGTTGTATGTCTCTGGTTATTGCGGCTCACGCCTTAATATCTAAAATACAGTTGTTTTATTAAAACAATCTATAAAACTACAACTGCCTTTGTCATTTGTATATGAGATCATACTGTAAATGAGAGAGCTGGTTTGGATCTGAGTGACCACGACTTCCCTGAGAAGTTCCAAAGATGTCATGCGCTCAGCTGCCCAATCATATCTTCCCCTCGGGAGAGATGAGGCACTGCTAGTTAGCCGGAGCAAAACCGGATTTGGGGTGACAGTGGTCCTTCCAAGTGGGTAAGACTTAGTCCCCCACACCAGGAATGACCCTGCTACCTAGAAATCCAGTAGTCTCATTTAGGATAATGAGAGCCCACGCAACAGCTTGAGGCACCCATGCTCCTTAACCGTTGATAACTGTATGCAGAACAGTGTTTAGCACATAACAGATGGCAGTTACAGTGAATTGTTGTATATTTACTGTGTCTGGGGATGTAGAAATGTCGTACGTTTTGTTATGCTTCAGTGGCAATCTACACTGGGCTGGATAACATGTACTGCATATGTGCTTTGTGGGGCATCATGCCTTCTATCCTGATGTAACTCTGTGTTAAGGTCTCTTTTGCAGTTTGGTTGAGTGATTTTAAAGTAGTGTGTGCTTGGACTGTGACAACCTTACATTTGCCCTGGACATAGCTGTTGTACCGAGTGCCCTGCAGAGGGTACCTCCCCCTGCTGTCCATTACACTGCCTGTTGGTTTAGGGGGGCATGCCCACATCACATTTTCTAACGTGACATTTGTACATGTTCAAATAAAGACACATATGCTCTTGTTGTGATCAATGGTGTGTATTGGGCATACAGGGGAAATTCAAACAATCTATGGTGCATGCATTGACAAACAGGTTATGGGGGGGTCATGGTAGTTGTAATCATCAGAGGGGTGGCACAGCTGTAGATAGCATAGGTCCAGTGTCCAAGGACCATGGGGAAATGGAGTAATGTAATTGAACTGTCAACAGGGTGTCTCAGTGGCACACAAAGGAAAACAATCAGGATAGTTTCACTTCCTGGCAGTGAGTTTGGTCTTGGCCTCTGCTCCAGCTGGATATCAGGCTAGACGTCCAGGTTTGCAGGAGGGTTCTTCAGCTACAGAGGGAGGGGTGCCAGAGGCATGTGGCTCCATTCGACTAGCTGCGGCAGATGTGAAAGGCACAGATGTGATGTGGATGGACGAAGGGGCCTGCTTGTGGGTGGTGGAAGCACGCAGGGAGGTGTTGAACTCCCTGAGCACCCCTATAATGGAGGCCATGGTGGCATTGTGGGCCTGCCACTGCTGCATGAGAGGCAGGGAGTGGTGGACTGAGCAAGTGCCCCAGATGGGCATGGTATGTTGTCAATGTCCAGACATCCAGAGGCATTATCCTCACTGGGGCCTTCATCCTGAAGAGGGCTGGTTGTCTGTGTCATCCGCTCCATGGTGGCAGTTGCAGGGAGTGGAAGAGAGTTACATGGTGGATGTATGATTATATCTTTGTCTGATGTGGTGGCTTGACGTGATTCCCAGCAATGGCAATTACAGATGCAGCACTGCAAACATTGTTTGTGGATAATGGATTGTGACATGTGTACCATGCTCCATTGAGGATTGGTGTCAATCAGGCTAGGTAACTTTTGGTATGTGGGTGGGTGGGTTCGGGTCCTGTGTTATGTTTCACATGACAGGTGTGCCCTATTTGCTTGTGGTTCATCAGGCTTGCAAGATGTGAGTGGGATGGCTGTACATTGCAGCATGGTGCCCAAGTGGGAGGAGGGTATGTGTGTATGCATGGTAGCTTGTTCTGTCTGTACATTTGGTGCATGGGGTTTACCTTCTTAATTTCTAGCCCATGCTCACATTTCAGGGTTGTAGCTCTGGATATGTGGCCATTAGGTTTGATGACAGTGCTGTGGCTGTGTTTGGCTTTGTTTGACATTGCGTGGTGCCATTGCAGTGCTGTCTTTGCCATGTAGTGGTCCTCAGTATAATCATCCAGTTGGTGTAGCTAGTGCAATATTCATACATGCAAGAGATGTGCTGTGGAGTGCACATTTTAGGTTTTGATGTAGATGGGCTAGTGCATTGTGGGAGTCGTAGCGATTATAATTGGCATTGCTATCTGTGTATTTGCCACGGACCGTGTGGGCATTAGGGCTGGGTGGTGGTATGTCATGCAGGAGAGGGGCATTAGGTTATTAGGTGGGAGGCGTAGTGGGAGATTGGGGAGTGCTTGAGTGGTGAGGAGGCATGCTGGACAGGACTTATTTGTGCCAGGGAAGTGGTAGTTACTTACCAGAGTCCAGTCCTCCGGATATTCCAGTCAGGCCTTCTGAATGCAGGATGTCCAATACTTTCTCCTCCCACGATGTGAACTCTGGAGGAGGAGTGGGGGCCCACCATCAGTCTTCTGCACGGCAATTTGGTGTCTCAATGTCATGGAACGCACCTTCCCCCGTAGGTCATTCCACCTCTTCCTAATGTCCTCCCTTGTGCATGGATTGTTGCCTACTGTGTTGGCCCTGTCGACAATTCTCTGTCATAATTCCATTTTCCTGGCAATGGAGATTTGTTCTTCAAACAGTTGTGGCTCTACCCTGATAATTTCATCGACCATAACCCTCAACTGATCGTCTGTGAAGCATGGGTGCATTTGTTGGGACATGGTTGTGGTTGTGTTGTGGTTGGGAGTGGGTGTTGTGTGTGTAATGGTGCAGTGTAGGGTGCTTGGTGGGGTGGGGGTGTTTTGTTGTGTGTGATGGTGGGTTGTGGTGTTTGTGTGCAGTTGTGATGTGTGTATTGTGTTGTTTGTGCAATTGTGTGCTGTGTGCTGAGTGTGAATTCTATATGTGCCTATAGTGAACAAGTGCTGAATCATTCAGTTTTGGCTCCTCTCTGTCAGTCAATGTCGTTTTGGTAGCAAATGATTGTGGGTTGTGTGAGGGTGTGTCATATAGTACTGTGAGTAGGTGTGTCTGATGTGTGTATGTATTAGGTGTGGGGGATTTGAACGGTCCAATGTGTTGTTGTGTTCTGTCTGCAGTGGGTTTTTGAGCGCAGCGGTTTACCCCACCAATAGTTTTCTGCCATTGAAGAACCGCTGTGGTGATTTGTGGCTCATAATGTGGTGGGAGGAAAGTTGTTAGACGGGTGGTGCTGGTGGTGGACCCCCTCTTACCCACCCTCCTGTGTCCTGGCTGTGTTGGATTTTCAGCTGTTTGGTGGCAGTCTTCAGAGTGTGACTCATAATATGGCAGTCTGATTACTTCCAACATGGTGTTCTTTTGGTGGCCGTCACCACGGCAGCCTTGTGTAAAAAAACATCAAAGTCATAATGAGGACCACAGTGAGTCATTATTAGTACAGATATTTGAGTGTGACATTCTGTTGGAAAATGGGTTATTGGTAAGGGCAGGTAGGTACCTACACTTAGCAATAGGCCACTAACCTCCACTAAGGTTCAGTTAGGTCTCAGTAAATTAACCCCAGCTCAACCCTTGGTAGCTTGGCAACGAGGGTCAAGGCTTAACTTAGGAGACAGAGTGTAAAGCATTCAAATATCACAAAACAGTATTTAAATAAAACACAGGAAACAGTTTAAAAATCCAAAACCAATTTATAAAAATAGATTATATTTTTATCTTTAAAATGACACCAAAACGAATAAAATTGGATAAGGGGAACCGAAGATATGTATTTTTAAAGAATTATTATTTTTTTAGCTCCTAGAAACAAAAAGCGCCAATCGGGTCATCTGGTTGCACCTCGACCGGGGCAAAGTCAAAGTTTAAAGCCGACCGCGATGAAGCCCTGCTCGGCTATAAGCCGCGGGAGGCCTCGGTTAAAAGTTTACCTTCACACTTAGTCTTTTTTTCGAAGATTTTCTTCAGCGGGATGAACCTGCCAGTCCAATCCGACCTCCTGGAGCCCTTCTCCGGATACGCAATGCTGGAATCCTCGGTGGAGATTTTTACGTTCGGACTTAGTCGTTTTTTCGAGGTGAAAATCCTGCGACTGGGGTAAACCTGGATCTTGATCCGACGTCCATGGAGCCCTCCTCGGATACGCTGGCTGGGAGGTCCCGGTCAACTTTTTACCTTCGGACTTAGGGCCTGATTCAAACCCTGGCGGCAGGTGACCGCCAGGGTCACCGGCCACGTGAGCACCGCCGACAGACCGGCGGTGCTCCAAAGGGCATTCTGACCGCGGCGGTTCTGCCGCGGCCAGAAAGGGTAAACCGGCGGTCTCCCGCCGGTTTACCGCTGCCCTTGGAATCCCCCATGGCGGCGCAGCTTGCTGCGCCGCCATGGGGGATTCTGACACCCCCTACCGCCATCCTGTTCCTGGCGGTTCGCCCGCCAGGAACAGGATGGCGGTAGGGGGTGCCGCGGGGCCCCTGGGGGCCCCTGCCGTGCCCATGCCAGTGGCATGGGCACGGCAGGGGCCCCCGTAAGAGGGCCCCACTGTGTATTTCAGTGTCTGCCTAGCAGACACTGAAATAAGCGACGGGTGCAAACTGCACCCGTCGCACATGCCCACTCCGCCGGCTCCATTCGGAGCCGGCTTCCTCGTGGGGAGGGGTTTCCCGCTGGGCTGGCGGGCGGCCTTCTGGCGGTCGCCCGCCAGCCCAGCGGGAAAGCCAGAATGGCCTCCGCGGTCTTTCGACCACGGAGCGGCCATATGGCGGTTCCCTCCAGGCGGGCGGCGACCGCCGCCCGCCGGGGTCAAAATGACCCCCTTAGTCTCTTTTTCTGAGATTTTCTTCACCGGGACGAACCAGCAAATCAGGCCGGGTCGCGGTTGAGGAAAGCCGGCTAGAGTTGCCGCGGCGGGTCGGTCCTTCTATGAAGCTTTTTTACAAAAGTTGTCCAAACTTCTCCAAACTTCTGGGGCTTCTCCCAGATGTCCTTTTAAGGTTCTTTAGGGGTCCACAGCTCACCCCAAGGGTTCAGAAGTTCTGAGATGGTCCTTGGGGGGTGCGGACTACAACTCCCAGAATGCACCTGGCGCAAACTCCTTTTTGGCCACTGGACAGTGGTCAGCTGGTCGCTTTCTTCAGGAGTTGGTGAAGGGGACTCTGGTAGCAATTTTTCACCTGTAGCAAACAGGGAGTCCCTCCTTGAAGCAGTTGAAGCTACGCAAAGTCCTTCTTGTGGTGAAGCCCAAGTGTGCAGCTGGTGCAGTCCTTCTGAGTGCAGGTTCCAGGTGCAGGCCAGGGGTCCAGCAGGGCAGTCCTTCTTCTTCTGTTGTTCTTCCTTGTTGGATGTGGTAGGGAACTGAGGTGTGGGTGCAGGTCTGACAGTTTTATCCTTGCTCCTGGGTGAAAAGCAGGGGGGTCCTGGTTCTCCAATCAGGTGCAGGGTCCTTCCCCCTGTGATGACCACTTCCTGGGAAGTGTGGCAAAAATCAATCCCAGGAGGCAACATCCTCCAAAAATCCATCATGGCTGAATCTGATTTTTGGAGGTTACATCTGGCTGAGCCCACCCACTGGTGTGGCTAAAAAATCATAAAGACACCCCTCTCCTGCCCTCTCCTATTCTAATCAAGGGGGCACCTAGTTTTCTGGGGTTGCAGGATGTGGGGGTGTTGCTGGTTGCTCCCAATGTCCTCCTCTGCCTTTGAAGACCAGTTTGACAGCCCTCACCCCTTCCTGCCTCACCATCTGCTGAGGGGAGATTCCCTCCCACAGGCACATTCCTTTGTGTGAAGCCAGGCCACTTCACACCTCATCACGGCAGCTTGGCTAAGCTGCTAGAGGCTGGCCAATCAGAGCACAGCAGCAAAAACAATGCAGGGCTGAAACTGGCCACTTTTCAGGTAAAGTCTAAAACTCTTTACCTGAACAAGTTATATTAAATCCCACAACTGGAAATTGTGGGATTTATTACAACAATTAATTTGATACCAAATACTTTATATGCATTATTTAAGGAGACTTTAAAAATTAAAATAAAGTCTCCCCATTCTAGCCTATGAAGGCCATTTACTACAATGAGGGAAAAACAAATTTGGCTGTTTTTACCGCACCAGGGCTTATAAAACTATTTTTATAAAGTCCCTGCTTATAGTTACATGGCACCCAGCCCTAGGGGCACATAGGGCACACCTTAGGGGTGACTTATATGTAAAAATAAGGTAGTATAAGACTTTGGAACTACTTTTAATTGCAAAATCGAATTTGCATATAACTTTAATTTAAAAGCAGCCAGCAAGGCAGGCCTTACTTTAAAATGACACTGGGCACCTCAGCAGTGCACCTATGGGTGCACTACCTATGCTGGGGTCCCTAAACCTACATGCCCTACCATATACTAGGGACTTATAGGTAGGTTAACTTAGCCAATTATAATTAGCCTAATTTACATATCCATTTTACACAGAGCACTGGCCCTGGGACTGGTAAGCAGTACCCAGGGCACAGCCAAGAGTCAGTAACTACCAGTACCTGTCCAAAAAGTGTTGGGGGTGACCAGGGCAAAAAGGAGGTCTTTCCTACACATTCTAAGCACAAAAGGTGGGTTTCTCAATTTTCACTGCATCCCTGAAAACAAGGGGCCTGTTTCTTTATGAGAACGCACCTCTTCCCCTGTGCCATTGGGCGGCAGAGTGTGGATCTGCAGTAAATCAGATTAGAATTCCTCATATACAGCACATTGAACTTAGAGCCATATGTACAAAGCATTTGCTGTCAGAAATAGCCCGATTCACAGAAATGCGTTTTCATATGTACAAATCACAAATTGCGATTTGGTAACATGATACTGAATTTCAATTTGTTTTTAGCGATTTGAAATTTGGAGTGTGTTTAGAGCATCCCTAATGAATACAGAATCATAGTGGTGTGTATGAATGCTTTGCAACTGAATTACGGTTGCAAAAATGTATTCTTTACTGAAAAAAAACAATCACAGGCATGGTGGTCTGCTGACCCTAGCAGGCCACCATTCCTGTGATGGCTGTAATTCCTAATGGGTTGCAAGCTGTGTCATACCTTATTAATAATTATGAGGTAGGTTAATTTGCTACCCACTAGGAATCACTTTTTGAGAGGTATACATTTTTGTACATTAGAAATTGTGATTTCCTAATTGCTATTTGATAATTAAATTTAATATATAATGCCCTAAGTCCTTGCACTATACGGTTAAGAGATCTAAACCTGTACACTCAGGTTTAACTCCTAAGATATATAACACCACCACTCATGGATTATTCTTTTCATTAATTGTTAAAATATTATTTGGGTGTCCATTTCCACGAGGGACACCTGTGAGAGGAGCCCTCTTTTTGCATGGTTAGCCCCCACTTTTTGCCTGATGTTGATGTGTTCTAGAAGTTGTATTGCCCAGGGCCCCCTGATAACAAGGTTCCCTGGGCCAGAGCTCCTTCCCTAAATCTGTTGTGATGCTTGGCACAATCGGATACACTCTTAAATACCCCTATAAGTCCCTAGTAAGTGGGTATCCCAGTAGCCAGGGCAAGAGATACTAAGAGTAGACCCCTTGGGGCAGTAGCACTGATTGTGCCATCCCCCAAGGGCCCTGCATCCATATGCACCCAGCATTGCCATTGCAGGCTGCGTATACTAGGGCAAACCTAAAAGGACAAACTTGACATGGCACACTCTCTGTGTGCTGTGTCCACCCTACACTGCATATATTATGGGTAAGTCACCCCTCTGGCAGGCCTTCCTGCCCTAAGGCAGGGTGCACCATATTATGTGTGAGGGCATAGCTGCATGAGCAATATGCCCCCACTGTGTCCTTGGCAAACCAAAGACATAGTGAGTGAACAGAGCAGCCATTTTAAATACATGTACTGGACAATGGTCAAACACCAGTTTCCCAGTTACATGATGGCTACTCTGCACCCTGGGTTGTTTGGTATCAAACAACTCAGACTATTAATTTCAAACTGGTACCAGTGTTGGATTTAACCCTAAATATACCCAGGGGTCACCTCAGAGGTGCCCCCTGCAAAAGCTAACCCTAACTGGCATAGTTGCAGACTGGTTCCATCCAGCCTGCCACTCCAGACAGCCAATAAACAAGCCTAGGGGAGAGCCATGGCTCTCTGGTTTGTAAGAAAAAGCCCTTCCTGGGTGGAGGAGCTAACACCCCCTCCCTCAGGAATGTGCTACACCCTGGCGGTAAGCTTCAAAGGGCTACTGCCCCAAAACTCAAGCCCCAAGGCCTGCTGCTAGCAGCAGAGGGCTTCCCCCCTTGCAAACACCTATTTGGTGCGGGAAACCAGACAAAGGGTAGGAGGAGTGGCCTCACTGAGCATGCACCACCCCTAAGGGCTTGCATGCGAGTTGGACCATCTATCTAATTTTTCTCTATCTTGGAATGGGGGAAAATAGACAATCGGGTTTAGGAAAGTGACCCTTCCCACAAGAAGTGGTCACTCCAGTGGTGAAGCCACCCAAGGGTAAGTGTCCCATTGGACACTGCCAGATTCCCCCTAAAACACCCACTAAATTCAGTATTTAGTGGGCTCCCATAGACCAAGGATTTAGATTGAACAGAAAGAAAGAAGAAAGCCCCAAAGAACCCGCCAGGACGAGAACCGAGGACCTGCTGCATCAGAAGAGGTTCCAAGACCCCTGTTTGCTGCACCAGAGTCCCAGCAATTGCCACTGTGGAGGAGCTGACCACTGGACTGACCTCAAAAGGTCCGGAGGACCTCTAAGCTTGGCAAATAGCCTAAATCTCCTTCCTGAGTGGAGGCACAACTCAAGAAAATCCAGAACCCTGCTAAGGAGCAACAAACCAGTGAATCGCCAATATCTCTGTGACCAGAAGTCTCAGCTGAACCTGACAACACACCGACGAACACCCACATGTGACCTACGACTGTGCCAAGCTTGGTGGCACTGCGCCCTCTAGTGGCTGAGTTATAGCAGTACCCTGAGTACTGGTCAGCTGATGTCATACCAGCAGAAAACCAGCTCCTTCAGAGTTCAAAAAGGATCAGGAGGAAGCTCCAGTCAAGGGACTTCAGGAACACCCCAGACCTCCAACCAGAGTGCCCCTGTTGTCCTGTAAGCAGCCCTCAAAGTGACTCACCTCCAGCTCCAAAGGACTCCGTTGCGCACAGCTCCTGGACCTCCAACTCGCCCTGCACCTGGCCACCCTGAGCCTTGCATTGTGGGATCTGCAGTGTGTCTCAGGTCCCCAACCCCTTGCGACCTCAACAGCCCAAGGGGACCCCAAGGTACCATCTTTAACTCCGCAAACCAGCTCCTTTTCCAAGTGGCCCCTCCAGGTGGCCCTGTGCCTGTGCCAAGAACCTCTCCAACGCTGCTCACCCCCGGAACCGGAGCTGTCCAAGACTCTCCAGCTGGCACAGAGTGCCCACCGACCACTCCGGCCATCCTGCAAGGGAAGATACTGGTAACTCAACTGTGTGATTTTTACTGCATCTTTAAAGGTGACTGTGCATTGATTTCAATGGTGCATAATTACGCACAGAAAGACTAACTTTGCTAAAACTTCAGAAAGTCATAACTTGAAAAGTACTGAATGTATTCTAAAGGTCTTGGTCTTAAAATTTATATAAAAGTCTGAAGTATTTTTATAAATTCTGGTCTTGAGTTATTCATTGAGTGTTTGTGGTGCATGATTCGATTTGTGAGTACAGCAAATACTTCTCCTGGATTAGCCTAACTGCTCGACCAGCTACCTTAAAATTGGAGAATTAGGTGGTCTAATTTTTACCTCTGGAAACCAACGTGTGGTTGCCTGAACCCTCTGCATAGTGTACTCGATTTTGTACACTACATACAGGGCCAGCCTCCAATAACTCCCATAATTTATATTAAGTTTAAGGTCAGAGGCCTCTTCGACCCCTGCCGGCCCCCCAGCCTGCACCTATAGTGGTTGCTGGTGAAAGCAGGCCATTATTTTAAAGTGGATTCCCCGGTGCCCACCAGGGTCACCCACAGCATGTTTAATGTTGGGACCATGAGGAAAGACCCGATGTCCTGAGGCCCCTCTGGCTCCCCAGTGAGCACCCATCATGAGTGACAGCAGGAGCTCCATTCCTTTGCATATTTCACCCCGTGGGAATATTTTGGGTATATTCATTGCCATGGCAATCATTTTGCTACTTGTCTATTGCAGGTAGATGGATTCCTGCCCCATTCCCAAAGCACAGTCTGCATGGGTGGGGCATCAGACCAGTCCACATGATAAGCAAACTTTGGTTGGGCTATTAGACTAAACAAAATTCCCAATCTTTGTCCAAATTTTGCTCTCTGTCAAGGATTCACTGGAACTGGTTCACAGTTTCGCCTGAGCACAAACGTTCTTTCCTGCCAATGAAAATTGGAAACTATACAAACCATAAAACCCAGATGGAGGAGGGACTCTGTAAACGCAGCTCAGGACAACATGCAGGACAAGTGAGGAAGCAAACTCTATCTACTGCTAATTTTATAAAGCACTCTACAGTTTACAAAGGGCTCCCTAGTCTCGGTATCTAAAATAATTTGAATCCTAGCATTCACATGAACATGTATATGTAATATATACTCTAGACAATTGTAGTGCTGATAAACTATAAAAAATCAATTAACACCAGATTTTTCAGGCAATTCAGGGTCTGCAATTCTTAATATTACTCTTTTAACTTTAGCATGATTAATTTCTGTAACCCCAGCACTAGATAGCTACCGAGTGGGACATTAAAAATAGAATGACATCATCTTTAATCGTGCACCAGATACTTATATGTGCTTGTTAGATATTCCCACCATATTTAGCATAGCATTATGGATTCTGGAGAATTAAGACTGGGTTAAGGGATGGCCTGTATCACCAGTCTTGCCTATCACCTGTCTTGTAAATATGGCCCCCTTTCTCGCATAACACTGCGTGACAAGGATGTTTCATGGCTGTTGCTGTGTGTGTTCCCATGCAACACCCATGAAATCTGATGCATTTTCTTCCTGTTTTTTCCTCTTTCTAGGTGTGTTGCTTTCTAAAATGCCATTAATTATTGTTTATGTGCAGGAAGGTGTCCATTCCTCCACATAAACAATCATTCCTGCAGCGCAGGCACCCTTGCACCAAGGTGCAAGGGTGCGTGCATTGGCGCTAGGCAGCAGATTGTGTGCCAGCGCAGAGGAAAGTACAGGGATGCGTCATATTTCTGTAAGTGCAACACATCCCTGCACTTTCAAAATGGCTCAGAGTGGTGCAGCAAGCTTTTTTGTAGCGCCACAATGCGTCATTTCCTTGTAGATGAGGCCCCTGGTGCCTTATGCAAAAAAACATTTTTGCTGTTCGTATGTACAGATGCCAAATTATGATCCAGTAAGTTATTACCAATTTGCAATTTGGTTTAGCGATTCAGTATTTGGAAGTGGAGTGTTTAGGGCATTCCTTCCAAATACCGAACTGCAGTGTTCTGTATGAATGGTTTGTGACTGAATTATGGTCCTAAAACATAAAAAAAATTCCGACTACTGAGAGGTATCGGTAACCATTCAAGGGGTCACCACGGAACACCTTAACCTTTGAGAATGTAAAAAAATATGTTTTAGGAGCAGGCAGAGGTCCCACGGACCACTGCCTACTTCTTAAAATGAAACTTCAAAGTTTCATTTTTTCTTTTTAAACACATTCTGTTTTACTTTAAGGAAATCAGGCTGCATTAAAACAAAGTTTGCTTTATTGAAAAGCAATCACAAAGTTCTAAACATTACAAGTTTGTAGTTGTATAATTATTTTAATACAAAAAATACTTCAGGGTAAACAGTCGCATGCAGTGATTAGAGTTTTGAGAAAACAGTAAGAGGGGTTTGAGGTGGTTATTAAATTGGCGATTAAAGCACATACCTTTTTTTCACCATATTTCTTTTAGACATCTTTATAACAATAACATCTGTGGCATCATAAACAGAGGCGAGCTGAAGGCAGTGTTGTGCAACGAATGGAACTACTTTACAGCGTATAAATCCATCTGTGAAAAAAACCCATTGAAGATTAAGTTGAAAAATGGAATGCCTGTCTAGCCCCAGCAAGGTATTGTACTCTCATCTTTCAATGGTATTTCCGTCTCATGCACTTCATACTCACCATGGGTTTTATTAACTTATTACCTGATTTATAGTTTGGCGGATAGATATTCTGTCAGAAACACACAGTATCTCTAACTCGCTTCATTAGAAATACCTTAGGATATAATGCATTAGAAATAAAAGGAAAGGAACAGGATATCCTGTCAAACATTAAGGGGGGGCTCAGCAGGCCAAAATCCCTGCGGTGGCTGCAATTCCTAATTGTTCACCAGTTGTGACCTCCCCTACTTATACTCATGAGGATGGTCGATTTGCGAACCCATTTGGAATCACTTTTTTGGAGATCTCTATTTTGTACATTAGGAATTGCGAAATTCCTAATCGTGAGTTATTAAGAATCACGATTAGGAAATCAAAATTCCTGTTTTTTGTACTTATGGCTCTTGGTTTCTTAATATGCTTATATTTACGTTGCACTACTGTGATGTGCAAGATGCAACGTAAGTGATGCTATTTCCTCCGTCTCATCTCCCCCCCAATGACTACACAGGTTTATCTAGCCAGTGGTACAAATGAGGAAAGGGAAATTACATAGGGAGAAAACAGACGCTGGACTCCGCACACTCCCTATTCACTTTCGGAGTCAAAGAGGTCAGCAGAGTGCAGTGGATCCCTTATTAACATCACTGTATCACCAGCTCTCTATGCGTTGATAGGTAACAGGGAATTACTTAAAGCTCAGTCTACAGAATTCAAAATAAATGCACACGAACTAGTTCAACATTCATTCTCAATTGCACATGATTTCAGAATAATTCTCTGCAACCCAAAATGTTCATGCTGCAGTCCTTTAGGAAACAAGGGTTCTTGACACTTGTAATTCAACATCGACGTAACGAGGTCCTATAAGCAGTAACATTGCCTAGTGCAGCACGAGGAAATGTATAATCTCTAGATCCAAGGTGCCCACTGTAGGAAAGTACCATCTTGCCTGGCATGTTACCCCCATATTTCACTGTATATATGTTGTTTTAGTCTATGTGTCACTTGGACCCTGCCAGGCAGGGCCCCAGTGCTCATAAGTATGTGCCCTGTATGTGTTCCCTGCGTGATGCCTAACTGTCTCACTGAGGCTCTGCTAACCAGAACCTCAGTGGTTATGCTCTCTCTGCTTTCCAAATTTGTCACTAACAGACTAGTGACTAAATTTACCAATTCACATTGGCATACTGGTACACCCATATAATTCCCCTGTATATGGTACTGAGGTACCCAGGGTATTGGGGTTCCAGGAGATCCCTATGGGCTGCAGCATTTATTTTGCCACCTATAGGGAGCTCTGACAATTCTTACACAGGCCTGCCACTGCAGCCTGAGTGAAATAACGTCCACGTTATTTCACAGCCATTTTACACTGCACTTAAGTAACTTATAAGTCACCTATATGTCTAACCTTTACCTGGTGATGGTTGGGTGCAAAGTTACTTAGTGTGTGGGCACCCTGGCACTAGCCAAGGTGCCTCCACATCGTTCAGGGCAAATTCCTCGCACTTTGTGAGTGCGGGGACACCATTACACGCGTGCACTATACATAGGTCACTACCTATGTATACCGTCACTATGGTAACTCCGAACATGGCCATGTAACATCTCTAAGATCATGGAATTGTCACCATTCTGGTATTGCGGTGACAATCCCATGATCCCCCGGGTCTATAGCACAGAACCCGGGTACTGCCAAACTGCCTTTCAGGGTTTTCCACTGCAGCTGCTGCTGCTGCCAACCCCTCAGACAGGTTTCTGCCCTCCTGGGGGCCAGACAGCCCTGGCCCAGGAAGGCAGAACAAAGGATTTCCTCTGAGAGAGGGTGTTACACCCTCTCCCTTTGGAAATAGGTGTGAAGGGCTGGGGAGGAGTAGCCTTCCCCAGCCTCTGGAACTGCTTTGATGGGCACAGATGGTGCCCATCTCTGCATAAGCCAGTCTACACCTGATCAGGGATCGCCCAGCCCTGCTCTGGCGCGAAACTGGACAAAGGAAAGGAGAGTGACCACTCCCCTGACCAGTACCTCCCCGGGGAGGTGCCCAGAGCTCCTCCAGTGTGTCCCAGACCTCTGCCATCTTGGAAACAGAGGTGTTGGGGCCACACTGGACTGCTCAGAGTGGCCAGTGCCAGCAGGTGACATCAGAGACCCCCTCTGATAGGCTCTTACCTCTCTTGGTAGCCAATCCTCCTTCCTTAGTAGCCAAACCTCCTTTTCTGGCTATTTAGGGTCTCTGCTTTGGGGAATTCTTCAGATAACGAATGGAAGAGCTCACCAGAGTTCCTCTGCATCTCCCTCTTCAATTTCTACCAAGGAACGACCGCTGATTGCTCCAGGACGCCTGCAAAACTGGAACAAAGTAGCAAGACAACTACCAGCAACATTGTAGCGCCTAATACTGCCTTCACCCTGCACCAGAAGCTCCGAAGAAATCTCCCGTGGGTTGACGGAATCTTCCCCCTGCTAACGCAGGCACCAAAAGATTGCATCACTGGTCCTCTGGGTCCCCTCTCATCCTGACGAGCATGGTCCCAGGAACACAGCAACTCTGTCCAAGTAACTTCCACAGTCCAGTGACTCTTCAGTCCAAGTTTGGTGGAGGTAAGTCCTTGCTTCCCCATGCTAGACTGCAAAGCGGTGTACCGCATGATTTGCAGATGCTCTGGCTCCTGTGCACTCTTCCAGGGTTTCCTTTGTGCACAACCAAGCCTGTGTCCCCAGCACTCTGTCCTGCAGTGCACAACCTTCTGAGTTGTCCTCCGGCATCGTGGGACTCCCTTTTGTAACTTTGCGTGGACTCCGGTTCACTCTTCTTCTAAGTGCCTGTTGGGGTACTTCTGCAGGTGCTGTCTGCTTCTGTGAGGGCTCTCTGAGTTGCTGAGTGCCCTCTCGTTCTCCTCCTCCAAAAGATGACATCCTGGTCCTTCGTGGTCCTCAACAGCACCCAAAAACCTGTACAGCAACCCTTGCAGCTAGCAAGGCTTGTTTGTGGTCTTTCTGCGTGGGATTACCTCTGTAAGCTTCATCGTGACGTGGGACATCCGTCTTCCAAAGGAGAAGTCCCTAGTCCTCTTCTTTCTTGCAGAACTCTAAGCTTCTTCCAACCGGTGACAGCTTCCTTGCACCTTCAGCTGGGGTTTCCTGGGCTCCTACCCTCCCTGGACACTGTCGCGACTATTGGACTTGGTCCCCTTGTCTTACAGGTACTCAGGTCTGGAAATCCGTTGTCAGTGCACTGCTGGTGTTTGTTCTTCCTGCAGAATCCCCCTATCATGACTTCTGTGCTCTCTAGGGGTAGCAGGTGTACTTTACTCCTACTTTTCAGGGTCTTGGGGTGGGGTATTTTTCTAACCCTAACTGTTTTCTTACAGTCCCAGCGACTCTCTACAAGCTCACATAGGTCTGGGGTCCATTCGTGGTTCGCATTCCACTTTTGGAGTATATGGTTTGTGTTGCCCCTATACCAATGTGCTGCTATTGCAACCTATTGTAATTCACACACTGTTTGCATTACTTTTCTTGCTCTTACTTACCTAATTTTGGTTTGTGTACATATAACTTGTGTATAGTACTTACCTTCTTACTGAGGGTACTCACTGAGATACTTTTGGCATATTGTCATAAAAATAAAGTACCTTTATTTTTAGTAACTCTGTGTATTGTGTTTTCTTATGATATTGTGCATATGATATGAGTGGTATAGTAGGAGCTTTGCATGTCTCCTAGGTCAGCCTAAGCTGCTTTGCCATAGCTACCTTCTATCAGCCTAAGCTGCTAGAAACACCTCTTCTACACTAATAAGGGATAACTGGACCTGGCACAAGGTGTAAGTACCTCTGGTACCCACTGCAAGCCAGGCCAGCCTCCTACACCCACCATCTCTGTAGAGAAGCACTTTGTGGATGAGTTCTATTATCGTTTTCTGACAGCCTCTGCGCCCCAATCTGATTTCAGTCAGTCCCGTATTCGCTATTGATTGTGGAAGACCCTCAGTGCAGATGGTTTCTAGATACTTCTTCCCCTCACTTGAACTAATCTTAACGGCAAGCAGCATCTCCAGCACCACTTCCTGACATTCCCTCTGTATGCTTTGTCAGTCTAGACAGGGTTTTTATATTGTTTAAGACTGAGACCCCAACGTTTTCTGTGATATTAGATATGTGTCCTCATTGAAAACCATTCTGAGCAACTTGTATGAGATCAGAAAGAATGAATTAAGTGGCCACCATATGCAAGATAATGAGCAGTGATCACCTCAGTTCATCAGACATGGGTGTCAGCAGTTTTTAAAAAATCGCTTTGTCAATGCAGAATGTTTTACCTGGGTAATACATAACAGCCAAAGCTGTACTGCCCGTGGAACTAAGTTAACAATATTAATAATGTCTCCCAGATGTTTTGGAAGTTCAGACATTTTTCTGTAAATATCTGCTCAAATACACACATTTTCCTCATGTATACATTCTTCTCTGTTATATTTAACCAAGCAAAAGCTTCCTATTTCATAGGCTGGCATGTGCACAGTAGAGCTACTTCTAGTTAGCTGTAGATCTTCCACTAACTCACAAGCTTCTCATTAGAAAAGCCTAGGATAAGAGCTCAAAGATCATAACACAGTCCAGGACAGTTGGCATTGAGAAAATACGCCACCCACATTTCATGTCCAGAGTTCAGAATCAGAAACCCTTGAATCTGTAGTGAACTTAAGGTTTCATGCTTCAACAATCCCAAGCTCACATCTAAAAGGGCATGCTGGTACTTTGAGTAAAGCAGTATTCCTCCCACAACACCCAGTCATCATGAAAAATTGCAAATGTCCTTTTGGTCCTCAGTGGTGCATGTTCTCCTCTAGGTGCCACTTATGACTCTACCTGATTTCTGCCTTTATATGGGGCACCTCAGTCACATTCATAATGAGGATCAGGATGTGGCATTTCTAGGTAGATGTTTAATTCATACAACAAGTACCAAAGGGACAACATGTCTCATTGTTACCATTTCCTTTTGCCTATTATTGAACGACAAATGCCTTAGAGATTCACTAACTCATATGATCAGTAATTATCTTGGCCAGCCTGCTGACTGGATTCAGTAATGGCTCTATCCAGGACAAAAAGGTCTATTGAGGAACTGTCCCCATGTTTCTTTCCAAGGTTCTCAGGCTTCTAACACATTCACCCACTCAGCCATAAAAATTTGTGTAGAAGGCTGGCCTGATTTATAGTGGGTACCAGGTCCAGTTATCCCTTATTAACCTCTTATCTGCTGGGCCTTTACCCCCCCCCCCCCCCCTCCCCATGCTGAGCCATTTTTTGGCTATTTGGGGTAGTTCGTGCTTAGGCCTTCATAACTTTTTGTCCACATAAGCTATCCACGCCAAATGTGCGTCCTTTTTTTCAAACATCCCAGGGATTCTAATGGTACCCAGAGTTTGTGGTTTCCCCTGGAGGAGACCAAGAAATTAGCCAAAATACAGTGAAAATTTTGGTTTCTTCAAAACAATGGGAAAAAAGGGCTGCCGAAGAAGGCTTGTGGTTTTTTCCCTGAAAATGGCATCAACAAAGGGTTTCTGGTGCTAAAATCCCCATCTTTCCACCTTTCAGGAATGGGCCGACTTGAATCAGAAAACCACATTTTTCAACACAATTTTGGCATTTTACTGGGACATACCCCATTTTTACTATTTTTGGTGCTTTCAGCCTCCTTCCAGTTAGTGACAGGAATGGGTGTGAAACTAATGCTGGATCCCGGAAAGCTAAACTTTTCTGAAAAGTAGACAACATTCTGAATTCAGCAAGGGGTCATTTGTGTAGATCCTACAAGGTTTTCCTACAGAAAATAACAGCTGAAATAAAAAAATATTGAAAGTGAGCTGAAAAAAACAGCCATTTTTCTCCACGTTTTACTCTGTAACTTTTTCCTGCAATGTCAGATTTTTTAAAGCAATATACCGTTACGTGTGCTGGACTCTTCCGGTTGCGAGGATATATAGGGCTTGTAGGTTCATCAAGATCCCTAGGTACCAGGAGCCAATAAATGAGGTGCACCTTGCAATGGGTTTTCATTCTATACCGGGTATACAGCAATTAATTTGCTGAAATATAAAGAATGAAAAATAGGTACCAAGAAAACTTTTGTATTTCCAAAATGGGCATAAGATAAGGTGTTGGGAAGCAGTGGTTATTTGCACATCTCTGAATTCCGGGGTGCCCATACTAGCATGTGAATTACAGGCCATTTCTCAAATAGACGTCTTTTTTACACACTGTCTTACATTTTGAAGGAAAAAATGTAGAGAAAGACAAGGGGCAATAACACTTGTTTTGCTATTCTGTGTTCCCCCAAGTCTCCCGATAAAAATGGTACCTCACTTGTGTGGGTAGGCCTAATGCTCGCGACAGGAAACGCAACATGGACACATCACATTTTAACATTGAAATCTGACGTGTTTTTTGCAAAGTGCCTAGCTGTAGATTTTGGCCTCTAGCTCAGCCGCCACCTAGGGAAACCTAGCAAACATTGGCATTTTTGAAAACTAGACACCTAGGGGAATCTAAGATGGGGTGACTTGTGGGGCTCTGACCAGGTTCTGCTACCCAGAATGTTTTGCAAACCTCAAATTTTGGCTAAAAAAAACACATTTTCCTCATATTTCGGTGACAGAAAGTTCTGGAATCTGAGAGGAGCCACAAATTTCCTTCCACCCAGCGTTCCCCCAAGTCTCCCGATAAAATTGATACCTCACTTGTGTGGGTAGGCCTAGCGCCCGCGACAGGAAATGCCCCAAAACACAACATGGACACATCCAGGGGTCATTCTGACCCCCGCCGGCGGCGGTAGCCGCCGGCCTGGCTGGGACCGCCAGAAGACCGTCCCGCGGTCAGAGGACCGCGGCGGTCATTCTGGGTTTCCCACTGGGCTGGCGGGCGACCGCCAAAAGGCCGCCCGCCAGCCCAGTGGGAAACACCCTTCCACGAGGAAGCCGGCTCCGAATGGAGCCGGCGGATTGGAAGGTGTGCGACGGGTGCAGTGGCACCCGTCGCAAATTTCAGTGTCTGCAAAGCAGACACTGAAATTCAAAGTGGGGCCCTCTTACGGGGGCCCCTGCAGTGCCCATGCCATTGGCATGGGCACTGCAGGGGCCCCCAGGGGCCCCACGACACCCCTCACCGCCATCCTGTTCCTGGCGGTCGGAACCGCCAGGAACAGGATGGCGGTGAGGGGGTCGGAATCCCCCATGGCGGCGCAGCTTGCATGGGGGATTCCCAGGGCAGCGGAAAACCGGCGGGACACCGCTGGTTTTCCTGTTCTGACCGCGGCCAAACCGCCGCGGTCAGAATGCCCTGCGGGGCACCACCAGCCTGTTGGCGGTGCTCCCGCCGACCCCGGCCCCGGCGGTCCTTGACCTCCGGGGTCGGAATGACCGCCATCCCATTTATTGACAGAAATCAGAGGTGTTTTTTGCAGAGTACCTACCTGTAGATTTTGGCCTCTAGCTCAGCCGGCACCTAGGGAAACCTACCAAACCTGTGCATTTTTTAAAACTAGAGACCTAGGGAAATCCAAGATGGGGTGACTTGTGGGGCTCTGACCAGGTTCTGTTACCCAGAATCCTCTGCAAACCTCAAAATTTGGCTAAAAAAACACATTTTCCTCACATTTCGGTGACAGAAAGTTCTGGAATCTGAGAGGAGCCACAAATTTCCTTCCTCCTAGCGTTACCCCAAGTCTCCCGATAAAATTGATACCTCACTTGTGTGGGTAGGCCTTGCGCCCGCGACAGGAAATGCCACAAAACACAATGTGGACACATCCCATTTTTTGACAGAAAACAGAGGTGTTTTTTGCAGAGTGCCTACCTGTAGATTTTGGCCTCTAGCTCAGCCGGCACCTAGGGAAACCTACCAAACCTGTGCATTTCTGAAAACTAGAGACCTAGGGGAATCCAAGATAGGGTGACTTGTGGGGCTCTAACCAGGTTCTGTTACCCAGAATCCTTTGCAAACCTTAAAATTTGGCTAAAAAAACACATTTTCCTCACATTTCGGTGACAGAAAGTTCTGGAATCTGAGAGGAGCCACAAATTTTCTTCCAGCCAGTGTTCCCCCAAGTCTCCCGATAAAAATGGTACCTCACTTGTGTGGGTAGGCCTGGTGCCCGCAACAGGAATAGATCACACAACGGTCAATGTTGGTCCTTACATGAGGCAGCTGTTGACCCTGGGGTAATCCATTCCTGATGCAAGCACTAGGTGTAGGCACTCAAGTGGGGTAGTGTTTTTATCAGGACAGGTGAGGAATCACTGGTTGGTATGAATTTTGTGGATCCCAGCATATTCCTGTAGTTTGTGTGACAGAAATGCGAGAAAAATAGAGCTTTTATTCAACATTTCAGCTTTGCAGGGTATTCTGGGTAAGAAAACTTTGGGGAATACACACAAGTCACACCTCTGTGGACTCCCCCGAATGTCTAGTTTCCAGAAATGTTTGGGTTCAGTGTGTTTCTCTATATGGCCGCCGATCCCAGGACCAAAAACACAGGTGCCTGCCTTACAAAACCAGTTTGTTTTGTGATAGATAATTTTGATGTCTCCACAATACGATTTGGGCGGTGGAATTTGGGGCTGAACTAAATTATGGGGGTACTGTCTTGCACGGGGAGACAAGCTCTTACATCCACCAAAGTTGGACAGCTGGACCTTAGGACCATCAGGACCACTTCAATCCACCACCCATGTTGCTGGATCCACGCACTTCATCAGGAGATGGGACCCACGCCACTGGTAGTTGCTGCAGAGGGGTGCCTGCTGAAGCAGAGAAGTAATTCCTTCACTTCAAGGGAGATTCCTTCACTTCTTCTGTTGTAGGCTGAAGACAGGCAGTCCTCGGAGGATGCATGACCTGGAAACAGTTGCAATTGTTGGTAGGAGCTGAAGATACAATGTTGCAGAAGTCATCTTTGCTTCTTTGTTGCAGTTTGTAGAGTTCCTGGATAGTCCAGATGCAGTTCTCTTGGTAGAAGATGAAGTAAAGGATGCAGAGGATTCCTGCTGGAGTCTTGCAATCTGAATTTGAGGAAAGACCCAGAGGAGAGACCCTAAATAGCCCTGAAAGGGGGTTCAGCTACACATGTAAGCACCTCTCAGGGGAGGGCTCTGGCATCACCTGCTGGCACTGGCCACTCAGATGCTCCCAAAGTGCCCCACCACCTTGGAATCTAAGATGGCAAAACTCAGGAGGAGCTCTGAGCACCACCCCTGGGGTGGTGATGGACAGGGGAGTGGTCACTCCCCTTTCCTTTGTCTAATTTCACAGCAGAGCAAGAGCTGGGGGTCCCTGAACCAGTGTAGACTGGATTTTGCAAGGAGGGCACCATCTGTGCCCTTTAAAGCATTTCCAAAGTCTCTGGAATGCTACCCCTCTCATGCCACACCTATTTCCAAAGGGAAAGGGTGTAACACCCCTCTCCCAAAGGAAATGCTCTGTTCTGCCTTCCTGGGTTCTAGCTGCTTGAGCAACAGAAGGGCAATAACCTGTCTGTGAGGTGGCAGCAGCTGGGGTTGCCTGGAAAACCTCAGAAGGCTGGTATGGCAGTATTGGGAGTCCACTGTGGAGTCCCCAGAGTTCATGGAATTATTCAACCAATACTAGAATCAGTATTGGGGTACAATTCCCAGAGGTTAGACACCTTAAATGGCCCTATTCAGAGTTACCATTGTGCAGCTGGACAGAGGTATTGACCTATGCCCAGTGCAAGCGTAAAATAGCATTCCCACATTCACGAAGTCTATGAAAATGGTCCTGCATGGTGTGGGGGTACCCCTGCTAGTGCAGGGGTGCCCTCACACACAGGTACTTTGCTCCCAGCATTCACGGTTGGAAGCCTGACATATAGGTGACTTATAAGTGACCTGGTGCAGTGAAAATGACAGGGAAAGGGTGCATGGCAGTCCTACAGAAGCCTTTGCATGGGCTCCCTATGGTTGGCAAAATTAATGCTGCAGCCCATGGGGATCCCTTGGAACCCCAATGCCCTGGGAACCTAAGTACCATATACTAGGGATCTATAAGGGGTGACCAGCATGCCAATTTGGGTGGAAATACTGGGATACCAGTATGCAGTGACAACATTGAGAGGAGAGAGAGCACAATCACTGGGATCCTGGTTAGCAGGATCCCAGTGACACAATCAAACACACTATCAGGCAGAAATTGGGGGTAACATGCCAAAAAGAGGGTACTTTCCCAAAATGAGTGTCTTATTTTATGTAGCTCCTCATTCTCCATTTTGCCATTTTTAAGCAATGTAAAAATTAGTTCTTACAGGTTACTGGTAAGCAAGTTACTGACATCAGAAGTGCAGAAGGCTGAGTCAGCGTTATTGTTATTCAGACTTGGCGTTGGTGCTTGGATGTCACTGAGGGTCCATTCTTGAGGACTACACTTTTTCTTTGAACTTTATCAATGTCCAAAGCCAAATTCTTGTGATGCAGATTGATGCAATCAATATCCGTTCACTGAAAAAAAAACAAAGGTTAAACTGATGTTATAGTTAGGTGAAAATGTCTGTTTTAATGTATCATTTTAAACTAAAAACACGTTAATTTACCAGTTAAAGATAACTAAAAAAACTATAACTCCCATCAACACCAGTCACAGTGTTATGAGAAAAGAAGCTATTTTAGATGTTATTATTGATGTAATAGAATATGTCATGACATGTAATATCTGGTGTCATAAGGAGTGTATAACAAGAGTTTGAGTTATAGCTACTTCAGTTTTCTATTACTTGTGAATTACAGTGTGTTTATTAGTTTAAACTGTATATTAAAAACTGACATTTTCACCTAACTATAACTTAATTTTATCCCTTGCTCTTTTCAGTGAATTTCTAGGGTTTTTTGGAATGTGAAGTATAAGAAATGGGGTCTTTGGTTGGCAGTCAGGTTACCCTCCTGTCCAAGCAATGGCCCTCACTCAAGTCAGGGTAAAGGAGAATCACACTCAGTTAACTCCTGCTGACCTCCTAGGCAGCTTGGTACGAGCAGACAGGCTTAACTTCAGAAGCAATGTGTAAATTATTTGCACCAACACACACAGTAATACAGCAAAAACACTACAAAATGGACACCACACCAGTTTAGTAAAATAGTAAATATTTCTCTAAATCAAACAAGACCAAAACGACAACACTCCAGCATATACAAGTCAAGATATTAATTTTCAAAAGAATAAAAGACTTAGGGCCATATGTACGAAAGCTTTTTCCCATAGACACAGAATGGGTAAAATCCTTTCGTACATCTGGCCCTTAGCCCCTCATTATAACAATGGCAGTAAAAACAGTCTACTGCTGCGGTGACGGCCGTCAACATACTGTCACCACGGCTACCATCTGTAGGAGGCTGGCCTGGCTTATAGTGGGTACCTGATGGTACTTACACCTTGTGCCAGGTCCAGTTATCCCTTATTAGTAGATTAGTAGTGTTCTAGCAGCTTAGGCTGATATAGGTAGCTAAAGCAGAGTAGCTTGGGCTGAACTAGGAGACATGCAATGCTCCTACCATACCACTTTTATCATATAGCACTATATCACAAGAAAACACAATACTCAGAGTTACTAAAAATAAAGGTACTTTGTTTTAGTGACAATGTGCCAAAGTATCTCAGAGGATATACTCCCTTAGGAGGTAAGTAAAATACACAAAATATATACACAGACCAAAGTCAGGTAAGTAAAACACTTAGAAAAGTAGTGCAAACACTGTAGAACACAATAGGATGCAATAGGAGACAATAGGCCTAGGGGCAACACAAACCCCATACTCCAAAATTGGAATGCGAACCACGAATGGACCCCAGGCCTAGTGTAGTGTGTAGAGGGTTGCTGGGAGTGTAAGTAAACACTAAGGGTGTGCAAGATACCCCACCCAAGACCCTGAAAAGTAGGAGTAAAGTTACCCTACTATTCCAGAAAGACAGTAAAGTCGAGATAGGAGATTCTGCAAAGACATCACTGCAGAACTCGCTGCTGACCGCCTTGTTACTCTTCGCAACACCCAACACCCACCTTCCCTGTTGGAAGCCCAACTTACCTTGGTCAAGGAGGTCTTCTGGCAGGGAATGGGAAGGGGCGCTGCTACCACCAGTAGCGCCCCACCAGCAGAACACTGGCAGGCCGTATCACAGGTCATGATACAGCTGGCGGCGTTCAGCTTGCGGCGTTCAACTGGCGTGGCGGTGCTGGTGGTAGTAGCGCCAGCTTACTACTGTCCGCCAGTATGATCACTGCTGGATTTCTGACTCTCCTGTAGCGGAAGTCTGGCAGTGATCATAATATGGCAGACGGATGGTGTAAGAAAGTACCATCTTGCCTGGCATGTTACCCCCATTTTTTTACTTATATGTATGTTTGTTTTGCCTGTGTCACTGGGATCCTGCTAGCCAGGACCCCAGTGCTCATAAAGTATGCCCTGTATGTGTTCCCTGTGTGGTGCCTAACTGTATCACTGGGGCTCTGCTAACCAGAACCTCAGCCTGGGCCTTGGGAGGCTCCCAAGCCAGAATGGTGTCATTTTTTAGCTGTAGGGGTGCCACCTGGCCACTCCCTACCTCGTGTCCCAAAAACACCACTGAACCCTGCCCTATTTGCCACTTACTGGCCTTAATAGTGAGGCCTGCCCTATGCAGGGCCTTCAGCACTCTGCAGAGGTGCTGCAAGTGTTTCTCCCAAAGTGGAACTGAACACTGCACTGTCATCGAGGTAGGCTGCGCTGAAGTCATCCAGCCAAGTCAACACCTGGTTGACCAACCTCTGGAACGTGGCAGGGGCATTTTTGAAGTGGAAGTGTCCATCTGGGGTGGAAAATGCTGACCCCTCTTTGGTCCCCTCAGTTAGGGCAATCTGCCAATAGCTAGACGTCAAATCAAATGCAGCTCCTAACCGATCGATGAGCTCATCAGCTTGGGGGATGGGGTGCGCGTCAGTTTTAGTGACCGCATTGAGACCGCAGTAGTCCACACAGAACCGGAGTTCTGGGTGGTACCAGGAGCAGCAGCCTTTGGGACCAAGACCACAGCGCTGGCCCAAGGACTGCTAGAAAACTCGATGACCCCTAGGAATAACATCTTAGACACCGCATCTATGATGCTTGCCCTGACCTTATCAGTCACCCTGTAAACCTTCTGTTTAATGGGTGGACTGTCCCCAGTGTCCACATCATGTGTACACAGGTGTGTGATACCTGGAGTCAAGGAGAACAGGAAGGCAAACTGACCCAATACATTGTGACAGGCCCTCTGTTGTTCTGAGGTCAGGGAGGGGGAGAGGTTCACTACCTGCACAGACCCATCCTTTTCTCCAGCAGACAAGAGGTCAGGAAGAGGCTCACTCTCTTCCTCCACCCCATCATCTGTCGCTATGAGCATGGATAATTCAGTCTGCTTAAAGTGTGGCTTGAGACGGTTCACATGTAGGACCCTTAAGGGGTTCCTTGGAGTCTGCAAGCCCAGCAGATAGGTTACGTCCCTCTTGCGCTCCACCACCTCAAATGGCCCAGTCCACTTGTCCTGGAGCATCCTAGGCATACCCACACTTTCTGTCCAGGCTGAAACTTGACCAGAGTGGCATTCTGGTCATACCACTAGCTCATGTCTGCCTGACTTGCTTCCAGGTTCTCTTTTGGGAGAGGTCTGAAGCGGGCAGTCTGGTTCCTGAAGACCAGCATGTAGCTAAATACTTCCTGGGGAGGTTTACTGGGGGCTTTTTCTAACCCCTCCTTGACAAGACTCAAAGGCCCCTGGCAGGGTGACCATACAGTAACTCAAAAGGACTAAATTCAAGCCCTTTTGAGGCACCTCCCTGTAGGCAAACTGAAGGCATGCCAAGAGGATATCCCACTTCTGCCTCAAGGGCTCTGACAGGCCTATGATCATGCCTTTTAAAGTGTGGTTGAATCTCTCAACCAGACCATTGCTTTGGAGGTGGTGAGGAGTGGTGAACTTATACGTTACCCCAGTTGGTACAACTATCAGATACCACTTCCTTGGGGAACCCCATGTGGGTAAAACCCCCCATCAATGCACGACCCACCACAGGAGAAGTGATTGACCTCACAGGAATGGCTTCTAGGTACCGGGTGGCATGGTCCACCAAGACCAGGATGAACCTGTTGTCTATGGCAGTCTTGGGATCCAGAGGCCCCACAATGTCAATACCAACCGTTTCAAAGGGGGTACTAACCACTGGAAAAAGTTGAAAGGGAGCCTTGCATTTCCCCCCACTCTTGCCACTTGATTTACAAGTCTGGCAAGACCTGCAATGAGCATCTGAGAGCCTGTGACAAACCGTTCAAAGGTCTTGTCCTGCCCCAAATGTCCAGCCAAAGGCACATCAGTAGGAAGGCTCTGAAGCACTGGGGAACCACCAGCACATGGGCTGACCCAGGCTCTGCAACCTTAGCCTCACTATACAGGAGGCTATCCTCCCAATAAATCAGGTGAGATCCTGGCTCCTTGCCAGCCGTCTGGTTTGCAGCCTGCTGTCCCAAACCCATTAGAGTAGGGCACGTCCTCTGTGCCTCACAGAATGCCTCCCTGGTTGGTCCCCCTTCCTGCTGCCACTGTGACAGCTCGGAGACCTCCCCCAGATCAGCCACCTGTTCCCCGTTAGGCTCCAGGGTGTCACCCTTAGGCTCTGCCTCCTCCTGGACCATGGGAACTTCTGGGGCAAGTTTCCCTTGCCCCTTGCCCTTCCTCTTTTTGGAGGTCCCCTGGGCCAGTGTTTCAGGCTCCAGGGGCTTCTGACCACCCTGATGGGCTGCCATTTTCCTGGTGGATACACATACCCACCCTGGCAGACCCAACATCTCCAAGTGTGAGCTGTGTTCCACCTCCTTCCAAGGGAAATCCTCCAGGTCATTGCCAAGCAAACAATCCACAGGCATGGTTGGACTCAAAGCTACCTTCGAGGAACCTGGGACCCCCCCATTCAAAGGGAACCTGCACCACTCTGCACAGGCGCTCCGAGTTGTCCACTGCAACTACTTGGTGAAGTACACAGGGATCTATCTGCTCTTCAGACATGAGGTGACTCCTCACTGTAGTCACACTGGCTCCTGTGTCTCTCAGAGCCTCCACCCTCTGCCCATTAATGGTCACCCACTGCCTGTACTTTTCAGTGTTCTCAGGCACTAGGGTTCTCAGGACCATCTCACTGTCCCCTAGTGAGACAAGGGTCATCTCAGTTGGCTCCCATCCCCCTCGAACCAATACCTCCCCAAGCGCTACACTAGCCAAACCCTGGGCCTGAGCACCAGTGGGTGTTGGTGTACTCTTGGGGCATTTGGGGTCCCCTCTCACATAACCAACTTGGTCACATGCATAACACTTACGGGGGACCACCCTCCACAGGTTTCCCTTTGGAGAACCATGGTTTCTTTTCACTGGGGGGCTGGGAATCCTTACCCTGGGAACTAGGTTGTGGCCCTTTTGAGAACTCCCCCTGTTTGCCCTAACCGCCCCTTCTTCTGAGAGGGACCATGCCCACCCTTGGCGTGTTCTCCCTCATTCCTCCTTTGGACACTGGTGCTCTCCTAATGGTCTGCTTCCTGCGCAAGCTTTCTGGGATCAGTCAACTTGCTGTCAATTAGCTTTGGAAAACATAAGCTGTACAAGTGCTCCCAAGCAATTAACTTGTTAAGCCCCTCATACGTTGTCACCTTACTACCCTTCACTCAACCATCCATTAACCTGCAAAAAGAATAAACTCATTTCAACCATGTTTGGGATTTCTTCTTCTTCTTATAGGACCTAAACTTGTCCTTACACTGTTCAGGGAAGGGGCCATACGTTGTGAGTAGGACATCCTTCATGATAAAGTAGGTGAGCCACCGAGGATCCCCTAAGGATGTCAGAGTATCCCTCCCCTCTACCTCAAAGTCCGACCACAGACCCCCCCCAATGAGCTTCAGGGACCAGATTCATATGGAGAGCAGACTCATACCACTTGAACTTCAAGAATATGTCATCCTCACTTTTGTAATCCTTCACAAGGTCCATAGGAATGTGCGCCCTTTTCTCAGGCAGCACTGTGATATTGCTGCCACCATCCCTACTGGACTGGCTCCTCTGATCCAGCTCCCTCAAGCTGAACTCATGAGCCAGCAGTATCTTCTTTTCCTCTATGGCCATCCTCCTTTCTTCCATCATACTTTGCATCCTAAACTTTTCCAATTCCAGCTGGTGAGCCTTCTCTGACTGTCTGTCCTGTAACTCTTCGGGAGTCAGACCCTTGGATGACACACCTCTACCTGCCCTGGAGACTCTCTGCCTAGACATAACAGGCCCACTCACTATGCCATTGTGTATGGATATCAGCTCCACATCCTCCTCCTCCCTCTCTGGGTGACCCTCAGCTTCCTTGGCTGTCACCCAGCCCCTCAGTGCCTTCTGCAGCTCCTAATTCCTGGAGGAGCCCTTAATTGGACAGACAAGATGTTTGTTGAACTGTCTCAACTGAGCAACTGTATAGCTCTCCAGTTTCCCTAAGTCAAAAGAAACTCCAGCTGATGCATCTCCAGACTGAGACATGATGAAGAATCAACAAAAGTGCAAAGTTCCAAGGCAGAAAAAAAGAGTTACCAATGAAGTTCAAAAGTCAATAAATGATCAGCAAAAATATGGAGATAGGAAAAAATCCAAAAAGAGAACTAAGTAATCTCTGTATGTCAAGTACAAATATAAGTCCAATCCTCACCGCTGATCACCAATATTAGATATGGGGTCTTTGGTTGGCAGTCAGGTTACCAACCTGACCAAGCAAGGACCCTCACTCCAGTCAGGGTAAAGGAAAATAATCTCAGTAAACCCCGCACACCTCCTTGGTAGCTTGTCACAAGCAGGCAGGCTTAACTTCAGAAGCAATGTGTAAAGTACGTGTACCAACACACACAGTAATACAGTGAAAACACTACAAAATGGACACCACACCAGTTTAGAAAAATAGAAAATATTTATCTAAATCAAACAAGACCAAAATGACAGAAATCCAACATACACAAGTCAAGATATGAATTTTCAAAAGAATAAGAACCTTAGGGCCAGATGTATCAAACATTTTTGAGATCACATTTTGGTATGTAGCAAGTCCAATTTGCGATTCGGTAACTTGTTACCAAATCGCCAATTGGATTTGTGACTACATACTGATTCGGTATTAAGGAGGGGCGTGTCAAGGGCGTCCCTTCCTAATACCGAATCGTAGAGGTATGTATGATTGTTTTGTGAGTGTGAATGCGGTCGCAAAACAATCACAGTTACCACCCTTCCCCTTTGTGAATGCATGCAAAAATGATTTTTATGAGCAGCCTGTGGTCCCACGGACCACTGCCTACTCTTAAAAAATGAAAAGAAAACTTTTTATGTTTCATTTTTAAATGCATCCCGTTTTCCCTTAAGGAAGTCCAATCTTTGTCCCCTTTCACAGGCAGAAGCAGCAACTGCAGGATAGCCCAAAAAAGCACAGTCACAGGCAGGGGAAGCACTTCTCCTCAGCTCTTCAGCTCTTCTCCTTGGCAGAGGTTCAGAAGTGAAATAGTTTTCAGGGGTTTTGGGTCCACTACTTTTACCCCTTTCTGTCTTTGAAGTGGGCAAACTTCAAAGGAACGTCTCTCTTGTTTGAAAGATGCTGCCTTGCCCAGTCCCCAGACACACACCAGGGGGTTGGGGACTGCATTGTGTGAGGGCAGGCACAGCCCTTTCAGGTGTGAGTGACCACCCCCCCACCCTCCTAGCACAGATGGCTCATCAGGATATTCAGGCTACACCTCAGCTCTCTTTGTGTCACTGTCTGGAGTCGAGGTGCAAAGAGCAGAACCGTCAAACTGAGCCAGACAGGGAATTCACAAACAGGCAGAGTCACAGAATAGTTTAAGCAAGAAAAAGCCTACTTTCTAAAAATGGCATTTTCAAACACACGATCTCAAAACAATCTTTATATAAAGATGTTTTTTTTCATTTAATTGTGAGTTCGGAGACCCTAAACTCCAGATTTCTATCTGCTCCCAACGGGAATGAGCACTTTAATAATATTTAAAGGCAGCCCCCATGTTAACTTATGAGAGAGATAGGCCTTCCACAGTGAAAACTGAATTTGGCATTAGTATTTGTCCTACCTTTAATGTACACTGCACCCTGTCCATGGGGCTACTAAGGTGCCTTACATTTAAGAAAAGTGAAGGTTTAGGCCTGGCAAGTGGGTACACGCCAAGTCAAATTGGCAGTTGAAAAACTGCACACACAGGCACTGCAGTGGCAGGTCTGATCCATGTTACAGGGCTACTCATGTGGGTGACACAACCAGTGCTGCAGACCCACTAGTAGCATTTGATTTACAGGCCCTAGGCATCTCTAGTGCACTGTAGTACGGACTTACTAGTAAGTCAAATATGCCAATGATGGAAAGCCAATTATCCATTCATTTTATATAGGAGCACTTATACCATAGCACTGGATAACAGTGGTAAAGTGCCCAGATTAACCAAAACAGCATAAACAGAGTCCAGCACACATCAACAACCTGGGAAACAGAGGCAAAAAGTTTGCGGCGACCACACCAAGGATGCCAAGTCTAACATAAAGTAAGATATTATTATCCTCCCTATAGTAGAGTACCCTCTTTTTGCCATGGTTACACCCATTTTCTGCCTGATGTCAGTGTGTTTGACTGTGTACACTGGGATCCTGCTATCCAGGACCCCAGTGATTATTCCCTCTCTCCTCTAAATTTTGTCACTCCATATTTGGTAACCCAGTATTTCACCCAAATTTGGCATATTGCCCCCTTATAAGTCCCTAGTATATACTACCAAGGTACCCAGGGCATTCGGGTTCCGGGGATCCCTATGGGCTGCAGCATTTCTTTTGCCACCCATAGGGAGCCTGTGCAAAGGCTTCTGCAGGTCTGCCATTGCAGCCTGCGTGAAAAGATGCATGCACCCTTTCAGTGCCATTTACACTGCACCAGATAACTTATAAGTCACCCCTGTAGAAGGCCCTCAAGCCCTTAGGGCAGGGTGCAGAGTACCTGTGTGTGAGGGCACCCCTGCCCGATGACCTCCAGAACCATTTTCCAGCACTTCGTGAGTTCGGGGATGTCATTTTATGCGTGTACTGGATGTAGGTCACTACCTATGTCCAGGTACATAATGGTAACTCCGAACATAGGCATTATTGGTATCAAACATGTTCGAATCATACCCAAATGCTTTTGCAAGCCTTGGTTGGATGATTCCATGCACTCTGGGGGCTCCTTGGAGGATCCCCAGTGTTGACATTCCAGCCTTCTTAGGTTTCCATGCAGCCCCAGCTGCTGCCACCGACAGGTTTCTGCTCTCATGTTGCTTGAGCAGCTCGAGCCCAGAAAAGCATCATAACGTGTTACACCCTCCCTCTCCCTTTGGAAATAGGTGTTACAGACTTGGGAGGGGTAGCCTTCAAAGCCTCTGGTAATGCTTTGAAGGGCACAGATGGTGCCCTCCTTGCATAATCCAGTATACACTGTTTCAGGGACCCCCACCCCCTGCTTTGGCATGAAACTGGATAAAGGAAAGGGGAGTGACCACTCCCCTGCCCATCACCACCCCAGGGGTGGTGCTCAGAGCTCCTCCAGAGGGTCCCTGGGTTTTGCCATCTTGTATTCCAAGTTGGCATGGAACTCTGGGAGCATCTTAGTGGCCAGTGCCAGCACATGACGTCAGTGCCCTCCCCTGATAGGTGCTTACATGTTTATCTGACCAATCCCCCTTTCAGGGCTATTTAGGGTCTCTCCTTTGGGCGGTTCTTCAGATTCGGATTGCAAGACTCTGTCAGGAATCCTCTGCGTCCTTTATTTCATCTTCTTACCAAAGAAACTGCATCTGGGCCCTCCAGGAACTCTACAAACTGCAACAAAGAAGAAAAGATGACCTCTGCAACATTGTATCTTCAGCTCCTGCCAGCAACTGCAGCTGTTTCCCGGTCATGAATCCTCAGAGAACAGCCTGTCTTCAACCTGCACCAGAAGAACAAAGGAATCTTTGAAGGAGTCACTATCCTGCTTCAGCAGGCACCTCTCTGCATGGCTGTGTGGGCCCCCTTTCCTGACAGGTTGTGTGGCTCCTGCATCACGAGTGGTGGACTGAAGTGGTTGCGACAGTCCTGATGTCCAACTGTCTAACTTTGGTGGAGGTAAGAGCTGCCTCCCCACGCAAGACAGTACCTAGTGCATTGAATGTTTTGCAGTTGCCAAGGTTGTTGGCATCCTTCCACAAAGTTCTTCATGCAGCGTACAGCTCCGGCCCCCAGCACTCCTTCCTGTGATGCACAGCTTCCTGCGTGGTTCTCCAGTGGCCTGGGACCCTTTGTTGTAGTGCTGCATGGGCCTCCTTTTGCACCTTCCTTGTCCCCGTGCTGTGTGACTCTTGTGCATGCTGCCTGGTGTTCTGTTGGCTCTCTGAGTTGCTGAGAGACCCCTCTGGCTCCCTCTTCTGGGTAGAGTCCACCAGGTCCCTCCTGGTCCCCGGCAGCACCATTTTCCACTAACTTAGAGCTTTGCGTGTGCCAAGGCTTGTTGGTGGAATCCAGTGACGCAAACCAAACTGCAATCATCCATCCCGTGTGGGACATCATCTGCACGAACCAGGAACCTGAATCCATCGTCTTGGGTGAAGTACTGACTGTTGTTCTTCAGCAGTGGTTCTTCTGTTGCACCTTCATCCGGGGTAGCAGGGGCTCCTGTTCTCCCTGGACTCTTCTATGCTTCTAGGACTTAGGCCCTCATTTGGACCTCAGCGGTCTTTTCAAAGACCGCCGAGGTACCGCCATGCTGAAGACCACCAGTGCAGGCGGTTTTCCGCCTAGCGTATCATGACTGCTGGCAGCCCTCTGCCCTTTTTCGGACAGAGAGCCACCAGCAGCCATACTGGTGGTGGGCGGTGAAGTGGAGGCTGCTCCACCTCCACCACTACGTCATCAGAACACCGCCCACCGAATCACGTCCCAGGATTCAGTGTGGTGGTGTTCTGGTGATGGGGAGCTGGCGGCGGAGCAGCTCCCATGGATCCCGTTCCCTTCCAGAGGATCACCGGACAAGGTAAGGTGATCGTAGGTTAGGGGAGGGGGGTGTTGTGTGTTGTTTGGGTGCATGGGGGTGTGCATGTGAGTGTGTAGAGGGGGTGTGTGAGTGAGTGTATGTATGTGGGGGGTGTTGTGGGTATGGGAAATGTGTGCGCATATGTCTGTGTGTATGTGTGCGTGTATGTGTGCGTGAATGTCTGGGTGTATGTGTAGTAGTTGTGTGAGTGTGCATGTAGGGGGGTGGGGGTGTGTGTGTCAATGTTGGGGAGGTTGGGGAGGGGGGTCCTGCCACCTTTGGGGGGTGGTAGGGGGGTCCTGGGTTTGGGGGAGGACTCTGGGGAGGGGGATGGGGGAGACCCCTATCAGTGCCAGGGAACGAATGCCCTGGCACTGATAGTGCCTACTGCATGGATTTTGTGGCGGTACAGAACCTCACAAAATCCATGGCAGTATGCCGGGTCGTGATACCGCTGGTGGTCTAGTGACAGCCACCAGACTGGAGACTGAAGTCTCCAGCCCAGCGGTCGTTACTACCCTGGCGGTCGGAGTGTAGAGGTGGCGTTTGGCATGGCGGTAACCGCCATGCTTGTAATATCATTTTTTTTTCCCGCCGGCCTGTTTGCGGTATTACCACCACTTCTATGCCGACCGCCAGGGTTGTAATGAGGGCCTTAGTCCCCTTCTTCTACAGGTCTTCAGGTCCAGGAATCCATTGTTGGTATCTCGCAGCCTCTTCTTGTTCTTGCATAATCTTCTTCCTTGTGTTCTTGTGTGTTCTTGGAAGGTTACTGAGATTTACTCCTGCTTTCCTGGGCTCTGGGGTGTGTTTTATTTCTTATCTTTGGTGTTTTCTAATACTCCCAGCACCCCTCTACACACTACAATTGTCTATGTGGAAAACCGACTTTCGCATTCCACTTTCTTAGTACATGGTTTGTATTCCCCCAGGCCCTTTTCTAACTACTGTGATTTTCACTAGTTACATTGTTTTTAACTGTTTTTACAGCTATTTCTGCATACTAGTGTATATAATTAGTGTATTACTTACCTCCTAAGGGAGTATAACTTTCTTGGTATTTTTGGCATATATGTCACTAAAATAAAGAACCTTTATTTTTGTAACACTGAGGCCCTCATTCTGACATTGGCGGTAAATCCCACTTACCTCCACACTGACGGCCGCCAACATACCGCTGCGGTGGCGGATATCCGTTCACCATATTATGACACACACACACCAGTCTGACAGAATACTGCCACATACACAAATCCGCCAGCCCAAAGGTCAGTGATAAAGTGACGGTCCCAATACCCATACCATACCGTTACGCAAACAAAACAACGGCCATCACATTATGACTCATGAATCACCATGGTGGACATTCAATGACGGTAAACCATTGGCTGTACATACAGCTCACCTCAGAATGGACACCCACATACAAAACAACACCACATTGCCGTATACCAAAACGCACACCTGACACCCATACACACACCACACCCACACACCCACACCACTATAACACACACACACACACTATACCCACAACCCCATACAAACAACAATTGCTACCAGGAGACTGAGAAGAAGAGCACAGAGACAACTAGAAGCACACACCACTCACACCCATACACCCCTCACACACTCCACATCACACACACCACCACATTACCCAACACACACACACCAACACACATCACACAACACCCATGGCACCACAAAGGCACCCCAGTTTCATTGAGGAGGAGTTAAGGGTCACGGTGGGGGAAATTTTCAGGGCAGAGCAACAACTCTTTGGATCACAGGTACAGCAGATTTACATTGCAAGGAAAATGGAGCTATGATGGAGAATTGTTGACAGGGTGAACACCACGTGACAGCACCCAAGAACAAGGAACAACATCAGGAAAAGGTGGAACGACCTACGGGGGAAGGTACATTCCATTGCATCAAGGCACCAGCTCGCTGTACAGAGGACTGGCGGTGGACCCCCACCTCCTCTCCCACAGCTCACAGCATGGGAGGGGCAAGTCTTGGAAATACTGCATCCTGAGAGACTCGCTGGAGTTGCCGGAGGACTGGACACTGGTAAGCAACATTTATTACCCATCATGCCCCCAATACCTGCATGCCATCTCACACCCACACCTTCACTCCCATCACTCCACTCCATTCCACACAATGCACCTACACATATGACTAACCCCAATGCCAAGCCCTGCATGGAATGCCAATGCATGGACAGCCCTCCCAGCCCTGCATGGACACCCACCACGAAAGCATGCACAGCATAGGGAAACTAACATGCACACAATACATCACCATACACAAGCAAAAGGTGGCAGGCTGTAGGAAAGTAGACTCTTTCTAGCATGGTTACCCCCACTTTTGGCCTGTTTGTGAGTGTGTGTCAGTGTGTTTTTACTGTGTCACTGGGATCCTGCTAGCCAGGACCCCAGTGCTCATAGATAAAAACCCATATGTCAGTGTGTTTTGCCTGTCTTACTGGGATCCTGCTAGCCAGGACCCCAGTGCTCATAGTTTGTGGCCAAATATGTATGCCTGTGTAGTGCCTAACTGTGTCACAGAGGCTCTTCTAATTAGAACCTCCGTGCTTATGCTCTCTCTGCTTTTAAATTTGTCACTGTAGGCCAGTGACTTCATTTACCAATTTCAATTGGCTCCACCATGGACCCCCAGTACAGCCAAACCAGCTCTCTGAGGCTTGCACTGCAGCTACAGCTGCTGCCACCTCACCGACAAGGGGTTTGGGCAGCCCAGTACCAGGAAGGCAGAACAAAGCATTTCCTCTGAGAGCAGGGTGTTATACCCTCTCTCTTTGGAGATAGGTGTTACAGGCTGGGGAGGGGTAGCCTCCCCCAGCCTCTGGAAATGCTTTGAAGTGCACAGATTGTGCCCTCCTGGCATAAACCAGTCTACACCGGTTCAGGGACCGCTTCTCTCCTGCTCTGGCGGGAAACTGGACAAAGGAAAGGGGAGTGCCCACTCCCCTGTCCATCACCACCCCAGGGGTGGTGCCCAGAGCTCCTCCAGTGTGTCCCAGACCTCAGCCATCTTGCTTTGCAAGGTGTGGGGGCCCTCTTGAGGGCTCTGAGTGGCCAGTGCCGTGCCAGCAGACTACGTCAAACACCCCTCCTGATAAGGTAGCCAATCCCCTTCTCAGGGCTATTTAGGGTCTCTCCTGTGGGTTCTCTTCAGATTCTGCTTGCAAGCTTCCTTCAGAAATCCTTTGCAACCACTTCAGGCTCTTCTGACCTCGGATCAACCACAGCCTGCTCCAAGAAACACTGTAACTGCAACAAAGTGTGTACAAGAGACACTTTTCTTCAGCAACCTCAGCTCCAAGTCAGCAACTGCAACAGTTTCCATGGTGTGCACGCTCTGGGGACTTCCCGTCTTCATCCTGCACCAGAAGAACCAAATAAATCTCCCGTGGAGTGATGGAATCAATCCCCTGCTCCAAGCAGGCGCCTTCCAAGGCGACAACCAGTACCCTCGGACTCCTCTCACGGCAACGAGTGTGCTCCTAAGGACACAGAGGGTGGACATCATCGACATAGACTGTCCTGAGGTCCTGGTGACGCAATTTGGAGGACGTAAGACCTTGCCTTCCCCGAGAACGACATACCCCTGTGTATTCTGTCTTCCTCACCTCCTGAGGCCTCTGTGCATTCTTTGCAAAATTCCTTTGTGCACCGCCTGGCCCAGGTCCCCAGCACTCTACCCTGCGACGCTCAACTCGCTGAGTTGTTCTCCGGCAGCATGGGACCTTCTTTTGTTGTGCTGCATGAACTGCATTTTGCACCTCCTTTGAAGCCTGATCCTGTGGCTTCTGGGGGTGCAGGCTGGCATCCTGAGGGCTCTCTAAAGAGCTGAGAGCCCCCTCTTCCTCCTCACACAGAGTTGACGCCCCCAGGTCCCTCCTGGGTCCATCCAGAGCCATTTTGATGAAAAATGCACTTTTGCCATAGCCAAGACTTTTTGGCGCTTTTCAACACAAAATCTCATCTACAAAAATCTTCATGCCGTGGGACATCTTTTGCATCATGCAGGAACCAACTGGCATTTCTGCAGTCTTGTACTAACCGGCGACTCTTGTTTAGCACCCTATTCTAGGTTGGCAGGGGCTCCTGTCCTTCCTGGAACTTCTTTTGACTTCTGGACTTGGTCCCCTTCCTTTGCAGGTCTTCAGCAGTTGTTCTTTGCAGACTTAGTTGGCTGCTGCAAAATCCCAAAAACAAGGTGTAATGTGTCCTAAGGAAACTTGCAGTACTTTACTCCTGCTTTTTTGGGCTCTGGAGTGGGGTAATTTATTTACCTTTACTGTATTCTTACTCTCCCAGCGATTCTGCACACACTACACTTGTCTAGGGGGAATTCGTGATTCACATTCCACTTTTTTAGTATTTGGTTTGTGTTGCCCCTAGACCTATTTTCTCCCATTGCAATCTATATGATTTCCTACTGCTTGCATTGTTCTATGACTATTTACTTGTCTAATTTTGGTGTCTAGTGTATATATACTGTGTCACCCATATAAATACCTTTATTTTTGGTGAAACTGAGTATTGTCTTTACTTGTGTATAAGTACTGTGTAATTGTAAGTGGTATTGCATGAGCTTTCCATGTCTCCTAGTTCAGCCTAAGCTGCTCTGCTATAGCTACCTCTATCAGCCTAAGCTGCTAGAACACTACTACATTCACTAACAAGGGATAACTAGACCTGGTGTAAGGTGTAAGTACCTAAGGTACCCACTACAAACCAGGCCAGCCTCCTACACAGGGCAACACCAATGATAGAGGGGAAGCCAGGGAGGTACAAATGTCATACACTTGATGCATAATATATCACTTACATCCCCACAGGTACCCCAGCCAATATCAGTGAAGAGGAGGTGCCACCACTATCCATTCCCCCAACAGAAGATGCCCCAAGTGATGATAGTAACTCTGGACTTCAGGATCTGGATGACCTACCCGGCCCATCAGGGACCACTGGACAGTCGGTCACCCAAGCACAATCACAGTCCACCACAGAGCCTCCCCCATCAGGATCCAGCACCACAGCACCCACCCAGCGTACCCAAACCTCTGTTCAAAGGACACGTCTATCTGTAGTGTGCCTACTTGTACAGGGGCGCCAGCCCACACTTCACCCCCAAGACAATCAGGGACCTGGGGTCAGTGGCAGTGAGCACACCATTCAGGGGACAGGAGCACAGGCCAAAAGGGAAAATGGGAGGACTGCTGTGCACCAGGGGGAGGACAGGACCAGGGAACCAACGATCCAGGAGGCACTCTCCGAGATCCTGGGAGCCTACAAACATTCCCAGAATAAGATGGGCCAGATCCTTGACAACGGGCAGGAGAACAGGCGGCTGCAGGAGGGACAGTACTAGGCGATCAGGGAAGTCTTGCAGGGCATCAACACCACCCTGATCTCCATTGCAAGGGTGCTGGCAGACATGGCCAACATCACGAGGGAGGCAACAGCACACTAGCGGGCCCCTACCACTAGCCAATCAACTAAACAGCCCTCCACTTCTGCTGCCGCTAGTGGGCAGGAGGCCCCGCCACAGGACACACAGGCCACCAGCATCCCTCCCCTGCAGAAGATAAACCACCCGCAAACATTTCCTGCAACCCAGACACCAGCCAGAGACAATTTCCAAGACCAGCACCAGGAAATGAGACTGTCCTGATTGTCCCTCTTTTCTCCCACCCTGTCACCTTGTCCACCTTGAACTGCCTTTGATACCCTTCCTATGGACACTTGGACACTGCACCTGTGCTGCAAACAGACTGGAACAATACCCTGGACTTTCCTCCATCATCACCCCATTCCATTGCGCTTTCCCCTCAATTTCTTAGCACTACAATAAACACCCTTGAACACAATTCAAATACTTGTATTTCATGTTTTGAAACTGTTATATCCATTGCAAATGAACTGTACAGTGTGAGAGCATAGAAATAATGATCTTTAGCTGGCTGTAGTTAGGACATCAATACACAGATGTGATTGCACTAACACCTGTAAACTGAGAATCCATGGGCAACATTAAGTAGAGGTAAAAAGTTTATAATGCCATCATGCCACAGCCACACAGAATACACCAATAATCATAGAAATGTTAAGTTGCACTGTCTATCTTGTGTGCCATTGGAAGTACTGACGGATAACTGATGTTCAGTTGTCCACATCCTCATCCTCAGCCTCTTTATCCTCACTGTCATCAGGGTCTACTGAAAAGGTGTCTGAGGGCCAGGTTGTGCAACATGCAGCATGCCACTACTATTTGGCAGACCTTCTTGGGTGAGTAGCACAGGGATCCACCTGTCAGATGGAGGTACCTGAACCTGGCCTTCAGGAAGCCGAAGGTCCTCTCAATGATCCTTCTGGTTCGCCCGTGTGCCTCATTATAACGTTCTTCAGCCTTTGTCCTTGCATTCCTCACAGGGGTCAGCAGCCACAATAGGTTTGGGTAGCCAGAGTCACCTGCAGGTATTGAGAGACAACATTTGGCAACACACTATCCCATGAGGTTAACATCAGAGGCATACACTAACATATACCGAGTGGGTGCCAAGGCTTACCTATAAGCCACACCCCGTGCCTCTGTAGTTGGGCCGTCCCATTTAGGATGTTGCAATTCCTCAGGAAAGGCATCATGCACCGACCCAGGATACTTAGCATTGACGTGGGAGATGTACTGGTCCACCAGACACACCATCTGCATACTCATGGAGTGGAAACTCTTACGATTCCTGTACACCTGTTCATTCGGGCGGGGGGGGGAACAAAAGCAATATGTGTCCCATCAATCGCCCTAATAATATTAGGGATGTGTCCCATTGCATAGAATACAGTGGCCAAATCTTCCACCTGGGAGAAAGCTATGTAGCTGCACATGTGTTTTATCAGGGCAGACAACACTCTTGCCAGCATGATTGAGAACATTGGTTGTGACATTCCTGCTGCAAAGCCCACAGTCATATGGAAAGAACCTGACTCCAGGAATTGGAGCACTGATAGCACTTGCACAAGAGGGGGGATCCCAGTCGGTTGACGGATAGATGAGATCAGGTCAGGCTCCAACTGGGCATGAAGCTCTGTGATTGTGGCCCTGTCCAGTCTATAGGTGAGGATAATGTGCCTGTCCTCCAATGAAGCTAAGTCCACCTGTGGTCTGTACACGGGGGTATGTCTCCATCTCCTATTCATCTGCAGGGGTAGGTATCTAAGGGTCACAAGAGTGTGTAGGCTGTCACAGTTTGAACAACTAAACCACAACAGCAGTCCACAGCGTGCAATTATATGTTGGGACAGTGGAAATTTCAAAGTATGTGCCAATTTAACCTTAACGTAGCAATTCTCGATAAGCCTGTTCATCCCCCTCTGAAATGGTCACCGCCTGTCCTGTATGGAGGGACAGGTGGAAGTGAGGTAATTCTGTCAAAGTTGGGCATCATGGCGGTAGGCGGTCGTGCACTGCCGTGCAATTCCTCATTGGATATTATTTGGCCATATGGAGTACAGTGGCCAATGGGATGTACGCCGGCGGTGATGGTGTACACCGCCATTTTCTATCTGATTTCTCACTTGTTTCCTGACCTTCAACAGGAGAAAACCTACAATGTGTGTGCTGCTGTGACCTGTCTGGAACCTATCATGGCCCACATGACCTTGGAAAGGGCCCTAGCCTTCATTTCAGAGGAGTTGGAGCGACTGGTGGATGGGGTCCTACCCCAGTACGGACTGCTGTATGGGCCTCCAGACCAACAGGTGACTACACTTTGGGCACCATGCAAGTGCCATGGATACATGGAGATGTGTGTGAAGGCATCGTGTAAGGTGGGGGGGATTCGCTGTTGTTGGTTTACATGTTGTGCGCTGGGCTATGTGTGTGCCAATGGTGATGGAAACAGATATGGTGGGCCATTTGTGTGACAGGCTGGACTGTTAGTTTAATGGAGGTCTCCTGTATGTACTACCTCTGCAGGTCAGCCCCCATCAAAAGAAGGGATTATGGCAAGCCATTGCCAAGGACGTGCGGACCCTGGGGGTCTATGGCAGGCGGAGCACCCACTGTCAGAAACGGTGGGAGGACCAGAGATGCTGGGCACGGAAGACTGCAGAGGCCCAGCTGGGGATGCCCCCCCAATGAGGAAGGGTGCCCATCGGACCCTGACCCTCCTGGTGGCCAGCATACTGGCGGTTGCGTACCCTGAGCTGGATGGGCACTTAAGGGAATCACAGCAGCCACAAGGGGGTGAGTACAGTCGGTATCATTACATCTTTTGTCTGGTAGGGTGGTATCTGGGTGGTGGTTATGTGTTAGTGGGAGTCGCTAAGGCCAGGCCAGACATTTCATAGTGGGTCATCTCCAGGTTAATGGTTGCATGTCATATACAGGTAACCTAGCTTGTTAGTAGTCACTTTCAGGCAGGGCATCGTGGGTCCCATGTATGCTGCAATTGGCTGCGTGTGCTCCTCCTCTTGCCTTGGTGACTAGCCATATCACTGGTAGTGCAATGCATATTGCTTAGGTGTGTTCCCTGTGAGTGAGGGTGCTGTGTATGCCAACGGTGGTGTTGGTGCAGTAATTGACCCAGTGTTTCCTTTTTCTCTCTGCCCCCCCTTTTTAGGGTCGAGCCTGCGTTGCATGCGCTCATGCATGTGTATCGCAGCGAGACGCTTTTGTATTTAGAAAAGGGCTCGGAGCCCTGTCAACTTCACGTCAGTGTTTTTTATTGGTTCGTGGGCTTGCCTAATAAAATCTGCTTGCTTTCATTAGTCGAAGGCAAGCATACGTCATGCCTTTTCCGGTGGCTAGCCCTCCTCGAGCGCAGCGACCAAGTACAGAAAACATGCGATGCTCGCTGTTTTCCATCGGGCTCGTGGACTTCTTTTTCTTTAATTTACGAGCGCGATCTCGCTTGGCAGAAGTCGAGTGCTTTACATAGTTAATTTCACTTTTTCGGGTTGTGTACATAAATGCACTTTTGCCCGATAGGTGAAAAGTCGGGTTAGGAGTTTACAACGCGATCATCTCTAACATGAGCAAACGCGAGACCCGTTGCATTGTAAATGCTTGTTTGTTCTGTCATCCTGTCCTTACGTGTATTAGCATAATCTGGCGGAGTAGCAACCCATCCCAGGCACACATACAGATGAGCATGCACACAAGGAAACACACAAGAGTGGCACATGCAAACACAAGCACCACACTTCATCACACAGGCACTCACGCAAACCCCATACAGTTGCAGACACAACAACATCCACTGCCTCCACTGTCTCCCCCTCCTCCTCCTCCTCCTGCACCTACCTCCCAGTCATCTCTACACTCACACCTGCATACACTGCATCTACATCCACTACCAGCATCACCACACCAAGCAGAACATACACCTCACTGGCAGACAACTTCACAACAGCCATGCACTCTTCCCTTCTGTCCTCTCCCACCCTGTCTGTCCCCCCAAGAGACACAAACACAAGCATTCACACACCCAACAGCCACCCACCTCACATCAGCATAATGCTCATGCACCTGCACCCAAGTCCAGCAGACATACACATCCAACAACCACTCCCTCATCCTCCACTCCCATTACTCCTCCCTCCTCCCGCCCCACCGTCCCTAACAAGCTTTTCTTTTCCCAATTTGACCTCTTTCCTACCCCTCCCACCATCCTGCACATATGGGCAGGGTACCAAGGACACAGCCCAGCACCTCAGCCAAACAGTCCACAGGGACAGTGGTAGCACCACCTACTCGTGGTGGTAAGGATACCAAACCTCCATCACAGAAGGGGAAGGAGCCATCACCACCAGGGAAGAAGGGGAAGGGGTCTGCGCCACCAGGGAAGAGTGGGAAGGGGCTTTCACCCCCTGTGAAGAAGGGCAAGGGGCCTGCACCACCAGTAAAGAAGGGGGAGGGGCGTGCACTACTGTGAAGAAGTAGAAGGAGCCTGCACCACCAGGCAGAGAGGGGAAGAGCACATCCACCCCTGCCAGGAAGGGTAAAGGATCCACTACCCATGTACAGGAGGAGATGAGGCACTCTACGCCTGCAGAGGCTGTCAGGCTGACACCAACACCAGCTGTCAAGGGGCCCCCACAGCCAGGTGTGGAAGTGCAGCGATCAGAGAGTGCAGAGGCTGTCCAGGAGGCTCCTCCATCTACCACCACAGTGCAGCCATCGGACAGTGCAGAGGCTGCCCAAGAGGCACCTCCATTCACCACTACAGTGCAGCCATTGGACAATGCAGAGGCTGTCGAGGAGGCTCCTCCATCCGCCACCACAGTGCAGCTATTTGGACAGTGCAGAGGCTGTTCAGAAGGCACCTCCAACCACCACCACAGTGCAGCCGTCACCGCCAGCGAACACCATGTAGGCCATACTCCAGGGGCTGCTGTGCAAGTTGCCCCCTCCAGAACCAATGGGGAAGTCACCCACTTCAGAGACTGTGGCCTTGCACTCTCCAGGACAAAGCAATGGGCATGTTGCCACCTCCAGAACCAGTAGGCAAGTCACCCACTTCAGAGACTGTGGCCTTGCACTCCCCAGGACAAAGCAATGGGCATGTTGCCCCCTCCAGAACCAGTGGACAAGTCATCCACTTCAGAGACTGTGGCCTTGCACTCCCCAGGACAAATCAATGGTCATGTTGCCAACTCCAGAACCAGTGGGCAAGTCACCCACTTCAGAGACTGTGGCCTTGTACTCCCCAGGACAAAGCAATGGCCATGGAGCCAACTCCAGAACCAGTGGGCAAGTCACCCACTTCAGAGACTGTGGCCTTGCACTCCCCAGGACAAAGCAATGGGCATGGAGCCCCATCCAGAACCAGTGGGATGTTCCTGTATTCGGCTGAGGTACCCCCCATCCCCCCGAGGTGCCGTCCCACTTGCAAAATGATGCCCCTGCAGTGTTCTCTCCAGATGTGTCAGGATACAGGTTGGGCCTTGAACTGTGCCCTGTGGCCTTCTGTGCCCTTATGACTTTGGACTGGGCATTGGCCCTTTATGTACATCTATAAATATATTTGTGTGGTGGATTTTGCTATGCTAATACATTGTCAGTACTCCAGCATTGTGGTCTGTGTTTTATTATGCTGTGTGTCGTGTGCCATGGTTTAAGTGTGCAGATGGTTGTGTGTATGAGGTGTGTGTGTCGGGTGTGTGTTGTGCATGTGTGTATCACTGTAGTTTTCCTTCCACCCTCCCTTATGTGCTAGGCGGCTGTACTCACCGTCGGTGTTGGTGTTCCAGATAGAGCATGACATGGAAGATCATCGGGAAGACTTGAAGTTTGTGTTCCATGGCGGCGTGGTTCTTTCCTGTGTCTCCAATGGTGCATCCTTTCACTTCTGAGCTCTGTTTCCGCCAGGCTTTTGTTGGCGTTGATACCGCCCCGGAAAAGGTGGAGGTTTTGTGTGTCTTAATATGGTGGGCGGTACTTTGTCTCCTGCCTGGCTGTTGTTGGCTACCGCAGTGGTGAATGTTGTTTCCACCCTGGCGGTTGGTGTGGTACATTGACTGTCTATGGGAGTTATCACCGCCATGGTCATAATTCGGCAGAACTTACCACCAGCCTGTTGCCGGCATTGCCACCACTTTATCACTCACCGCCAGGGTCATAATGAGGGCCTGAGTATTTTCTTTCATGTGTGTGAGTCCGGTGTGACTACAGTGGTATTGCATGAGCTCTGCATGTCTCCTAGATAAGCCTTGGCTGCTCAGCTACAGCTCCTCCTAGAGACCCTGGCTTCTAGACACTGCCTGCATTTCACTAATAAGGGATAGCTGGACCTGGTTTAAGGTGTAAGTACCTTAGGTACCCACTACAAACCAGGCCAGTCTCCTACACTCCCTAACTATACCATCACTTTAACCTTTGCTTTTTAGTTAATGTCTATGTTTATTTCACATGAATTAACATTGTAAAGAAATATTATTTTAAATAAGGCAGACCTACAAGTTCTCTGAAAGTGTAAGAACACCACTGTATAAAAGGCTGTCTTAATGGCTTTAATAATGGGTCATTGCATTACTCTACATAAAGCAGAAATACTGGCATTGTGGTCTTTTTATGCACCACAATGATTAATATTTATGAGAGAATCATTTTTCAGACTCCATTCTACAAAATATAGCCTTATGACCACCCACAAGGAGTTCCTATACTCCAGTGAAGACAATACAGCTCCAGCCTGGAGAGCTTTTAAAAAAAATATGGTAATCTCTCCTGGCATCAAGTATTCAGTGGCCCAGGTTACTTACTGCAATTTTTTTTAAACATCGCTAGGGGGCTGCTATGCTCACTGTGGCCCCCCAAATTACAAAAAAACACAGCGGCACCATGAGGATCTATAAGTTTATGTAATTAGCACTCACAGGCTACTTTTAATGTCCCTGTTTGTAATTTTTTTAGGTGCCCCCTCCGCTTTTTATTTCAACTGGCTCTGAGCGATCGATGGGGTCCCCAGAATAAATTAAGGTATGTTTTGGTACCCAGGGGTCCGAAGGACAACCCTACTCCAAAGGCTGTGTGCAGCATTGGGTTGGGAGCCTGCTGGGGTTTGGCTACAGGGCCTAGCGGCAAGACAACCCCTCTTGCCAACCCCCTTCTGCACATGGCCGAAGGCAGTGCACAACATGCCTTTGGCTGCCTGTGAGAGGTTCACTACAGGGCCTGGCCATAGGCAGGTAGTACAGCAGGCCCCCAGCAATATTAAAAACAGGTAAGTCTCCTGGGTCCTTAAATCTATGACAACAGGTAAATGTAACCATATTTCATTAAGACACTCCTAGATGGAGCTCTGTGCACTTCAGCTAGAGAACAAGGCATTCTTGTGGTTGTTTTTTCACTGCTATTCTGGATAAAAAATGTTAAAAGAAAGATTCAGAGACATGTTAGTTTCTAAGGAGCATATTTATGACCCCCTAGCACCACCATGCGCCACTTTTGCAGCATTTATTTCAATGCAAATGTGGGGTTAAGGTGGTATTTCTCATGCGCCATATTTACAAAGTGGCGCAATCTGTGCACTGCGACCCTTGTAACCCCTTGCGAAACATTATCCCTGTGCCAGGCATAATGTATTCAAAGGGGGCGTTCCGGACCTAGGGGCGCTGTAAAAATGGTGCAAATTAATCTACGAGATTCATTTGCACCATATTTATTAGCATTTTTTAACGCCTGCTAAGTGCAGGCTTTAAAAAGAGGCTCCCATTGATTACAATGGCCCTCTGGGTGCTTTGCAGGATTAGCATCATCATTTGTTATGCTAGTCCTACAAAGCGCCGGACTAGGGTAAAAAATTATGGTGCTAGTCACCCTGACTACTGCCAGGGTGCACCGTATTATAAATATGGTGCTACCATGGTGGCATTAGGGGGGAGGTAAGGGATACAGGAAAAGTGTTGCTGCACTAGGTGAAGTGCCACTTTTCATAAATATGCCCCTAAGCCTTTCATTTTTCAGCCCACAAAATGTAATTATAAAAACGATGTTAACAGAAAGACCCAATCAATCCACTGATCAATCAATATTTCAGTCAATCAGGATTTATAAAGCATGGCTAATCACCCAATAGGGGATCCATACTCTTGCAGGTCATGGAAGCTCATTCAAACATCCAGGTCTTGAAGGCCCCTTGGAAATCCAGAAGGGAGGTGATGGTCTGGAGTTCAATGGAGAGGCTCTTCAAGGTCTTTGCTGCAATGTGGGAGAAGGAGCCTTCTCCACTTCTGCTTCAGTAGATGCAGGGAATATGGGAAAATGACAGGGAGGCATAGTGTAGTCTTCTCTACAGCTGGTTTAAGCTCAGGCATCATAGGCATGTTGTTGTTTTTTTTAAATTAAAAATCAAAAACATTTTTATAATCATTCATATTGAATTGTGAATTACTAAAATAAACATTTGATTACAACTATTGGTAATTTTTAGATTAAGATGATAGATTTTCTTTATTTATATTGATATGCTCCACATTCATGAAGCCATTTGGCCCACTTTTTATACTTTTGTGTTGAGACTCTAACAAGGTCAGTAAGTCTGCCTGAGTGTGGTCAAGATCTGCGAGGCCAACCATGGGGTGTGCATTCCAGAAGGCTGTGTGCTGCAGGAGGTAGGGTGCTTGTAGGGGGCTGAGCCCCATCCCACCCTGCACACAGGTGAAGGCTGCACGAAGTAGGGTATAGGGCACTAGCAGGGGGTGTGAGTACAGCCGAAGGTTGGGGTCGGCTGTCCCTGAGGGTTGAACATAGGTCCACCTTGCGAAAAAATTGAAATTGACCAGTTTCAGTTATCTCTCGTAATGATACTTTGTGCCCTAAGGTAATTATAACTTGCTCCCCTACCATGCACAGTTTTCTCATGAATAATTTCATTGCAAATGTTGCATTGATATTATCAATGATGTCATAGAAGGTGTCATGAGTGATGTATTATGTGTGGTAATTAACACTGCAGGGTGAGGGCGTGAGTTATAGTTACATTAGGGCATGAGTAATATTATTTGAGATAACTATAACTGGTGGTTTTCTGTGGTTTTGTACATTTAAAACACTATGTTGTCACAGAAACTATCACCTAACTATAATGTTAGTGGCAACCCAACACCACACATGGGCTTTGGCCATGCCCGCCAAGAGTGCGCAGCAGGGCTTGTGTCCAACCCATTAGGGGAGCCCCCTCTCCAAGCCACTTCAGGCTCTAGGGAAACCATCCCCCAAGGCCTTTATTTGTAAAGGGTAAGAGGTGCGTGATGCCCTTCCCTAAGCAACTTTTGGCTCTGTGGACCTTATCCTCTGATGCCTTTTTTAAATTAAACAAAGCAGGGCTCACAGCCACCCTCCCAAACCAATATTGGACCTGCGGACCCCATATTCAGGGGGACAAAAGATATTTGCAAAAGGGAGGTGGGTGCATACCTACCATCCCTGGGCCACAAGGTGCCCTAGGGGTCTCTTCCCCCTTGCCCTTCAATGAGAGGGGTCGCATGGGTCAATAGTTGCCCCGGGAACCCCATCCCTGGGGCCATTAGTTAAATTTAGGGGAGGGGGCACTCCCAAAGGATGGGGCTTCCCTAATAAGACTTGGGGAAGGGAACCACGTGCCCTCACCCCTTATTTTACATATCGGCCCCAGGCTATGGGGGTCCCCCTCCCCAAAAGGAATATGGTGGACCACCATTAAATGAGTAATTGTGGGAGGGGGCATGGGTGAGCCCACATCCCCAAACCCATTTTGAGCCCCAGGCACCCCACCCCTCATGGCTGAAATGTGGTAAAATGGGGAGGGGGCCACACGGCTCCCTTACTCAGACTTTTCTAGCCGCAGGGACCCCATCGCCCAGGGCAAATTTATTTTTTACATAGGGAGGGGGCTCTGCAGCACCCCTCCCCCAGCCATTAAAGGCCCCATGGAAACCTTTCCCGAGGATGATTTTTTCTTTTAAAAGGGAGGGGCTTCACCGCCCCTCCTGAAACTTTAAAGGCACTGGTGACCCCATCCTCGGGGCGGTTGGTTAGAAAAACAGGTGTGGCCTCCTTGAGCCATTTTAGGGCCAAATATGCAAAAAATTGCCAGGGTGGTGCAGAGCCCCCTCCTCACTTCTTATTAGGCACTGGTATTCCATCCATCTGCTTCAAATCAATGAAACAGTGGAGAGGACTATTCCCCCCCGCGCCTTCACAGGCCTAGGGCCCCCATGGTTGTTTTTAGTTTAAAAGTGGAGAGGGGCTGCACAGACCCCCTCCCAGAGCCTTGTTGGCCCCTGTGACCCTATCCCTGGGGAAAAAGGCAATTAAGGGGAAGGGCATGCATTTCCCCTCCAAGAGACTTCTTGGGCCCCAGTGGGTCCAACCCCTAGGGCCATAATTTCTTATAAAGTAGTAAGGGGCATGTGGCCCACCTTCCACCAAGCCTTGTTAGGTCCTGGGGGCTGAATCGCCTGGGGCTGAGTAATTAATATAGGGGGGTGGGCGTGTGGCCCCCCTCCCTAAGCTTTTTTTAGGCCCCAGGTACCCTGGCTCAGGAGCCGCACCTTTAAAAAGGGAGTGGAGCCATGCAGCCACCCTTCCTTAGCCTATTTGGGCCCCAGTGCCTGCTTCAGTTAAGGTGGGTGCCCCAGTGCCAACCCGAGACACACACAGATCAACACATTGAAAACACCGGGGAGAGACCTGTAGGAAAGTACCATCTTGCCTGGCATGTTACCCCCATATTTCACTGTATGTATGTTGTTTTAGTTGTATGTGTCACTGGGACCCTGCCAGCCAGGGCCCCAGTGCTCATAAGTGTGCCCTGTATGTGTTCCCTGTGTTATGACTAACTGTCTCACTGAGGCTCTGCTAACCAGAACCTCAGTGGTTATGCTCTCTCATTTCTTTCAAATTGTCACTAACAGGCTAGTGACCAATTTTACCAATTTACATTGCCATACTGGAACACCCTTATAATTCCCTAGTATATGGTACTGAGGTACCCAGGGTATTGGGGTTCCAGGAGATCCCTATGGGCTGCAGCATTTCTTTTGCCACCCATAGGGAGCTCTGACAATTCTTACACAGGCCTGCCACTGCAGCCTGAGTGAAATAACGTCCACGTTATTTCACAGCCATTTTACACTGCACTTAAGTAACTTATAAGGTTGGGTGCTAAGTTACTTAGTGTGTGGTCACCCTGGCACTAGCCAAGGTGCCCCCACATTGTTCAGGGCCAATTCCCCGGACTTTGTGAGTGCACCATTACACGCGTGCACTACATATAGGTCACTATATGTAGCTTCACAATTGTAACTCCAAATATGGCCATGTAACATGTCTATGATCATGGAATTGCCCCCTCTATACCATCCTGGCATAGTTGGCACAATCCCATGATCCCAGTGGTCTCTAGCACAGACCCTGGTACTGCCAAACTGCTGCTGCTGCCAAACCCTCAGACAGGTTTCTGCCCTCCTGGGGTCCAGCCAGGCTTGGCCCAGGAAGGCAGAACAAAGGACTTCCTCAGAGAGAGGGTGTTACACCCTCTCCCTTTGGAAAATGGTGTGAAGGCAGGGGAGGAGTAGCCTCCCCCAGCCTCTGGAAATGCTTTCATGGGCACACATGGTGCCCATTTCTGCATAAGCCAGTCTACACCGGTTCAGGGACCCCTTAGCCCTGCTCTGGCGCAAAACTGGACAAAGGAAAGGGAAGTGACCACTCCCCTGACCTGCACCTCCCCTGGGAGGTGCCCAGAGCTCCTCCAGTGTGCTCCAGACCTCTGTCATCTTGGAAACAGAGGTGCTGCTGCACACTGGACTGCTCTGAGTGGCCAGTGCCAGCAGGTGACGTCAGAGACTCCTTCTGATAGGCTCCTTCAGGTGTTGCTAGCCTATCCTCTCTCCTAGGTAGCCAAACCCTCTTTTCTGGCTATTTAGGGTCTCTGCTTTGGGGAATTCCTTAGATAACGAATGCAAGAGCTCATCAGAGTTCCTCTGCATCTCTCTCTTCACATTCTGCCAAGGAATCGACTGCTGACCGCACTGGAAGCCTGCAAAACTGCAACAAAGTAGCGAAGACGACTACTGAAACTCTGTAACGCTGATCCTGCCGCCTTCTCGACTGTTTTCCTGGTGGTGCATGCTGTGGGGGTAGTCTGCCTCCTCTCTGCACTAGAAGCTCCGAAGAAATCTCCTCTGGGTCGACGGAACCTTCCCCCTGCAACCGCAGGCACCAAAGAACTGCATCACCGGTACCCTGGGTCTCCTCTCAGCACAACGAGCGAGGTCCCTTGAATCCAGCAACTCTGTCCAAGTGACTCCCACAGTCCAGTGACTCTTCAGTCCAAGTTTGGTGGAGGTAAGTCCTTGCCTCCCCACGCCAGACTGCATTGCTGGGATCCGCAACTTTTGCAGCTACTCCTGCCTCTGTGCACTTCCAGCGGAAATCCTTTGTGCACAGCCAAGCCTGGGTCCACGGCACTCTAACCTGCATTGCACGACCTCCTGAGTTGTCCTCCGGCGACGTGTGACTCCTTAGTGTAACTTCGGGTGAGCACCGTTTCACTCCTCTTCGTAGTGTCTGTTCTGGCACTTCTGCGGGTGCTGCCTGCTTCTGAGAGGGCTCTTTGTCTTGCTCGACGCCCCCTCTGTCCCCAGACACAATTGGCGACATCCTGGTCCCTCCTGGACCACAGCAGCATCCAAAAACCTTAACCGCATGACTTGCAGCTACCAAGGCTTGTTTGCGGTCTTTCTTAAGGAAAACACTTCTGCACGACTCTCCACGGCGTGGGGCATCCATCCTCCATAGGGGAAGTCTCTAGCCCTTGTCGTTCCTGCAGAATCTTCAGCTTCTATTATCCAGTAGCAGCTTCTTTGCACCCACAGCTGGCATTTCCTGGGCATCTGCCCATCTCCGACTTGCTTGTGACTTTTGGACTTGGTCCCCTTGTTCCACAGGTACCCTCGTTTGGAAATCCATCGTTGTTGCACTGCTGATTTGTGTCTTTCCTGCAGAATTCCCCTATCACGACTTCTGTGCTCTTTGGGGAACTTTAGTGCACTTTGCACTCACTTTTCAGGGTCTTTGAGGTGGGCTATTTTTCTAACCCTCACTGTTTTCTTACAGTCCCAGCGACCCTCTACAAGGTCACATAGGTTTGGGGTCCATTCGTGGTTCGCATTCCACTTTTGGAGTATATGGTTTGTGTTGCCCCTATCCCTATGTGTCCCCATTGCATCCTATTGTAACTATACATTGTTTGCACTGTTTTCTACTACTATACTGCATATTTCTGGTATTGTGTACATATATCTTGTGTATATTTGCTACCCTCATACTGAGGGTACTCACTGAGATACTTTTGGCATATTGTCATAAAAATAAAGGCCCATATTTATACTTTTTGACGCAAAACTGCGCTAACGCAGTTTTGCGTCAAAAAAATTAGCGCCGGCTAACGCCATTCTGAAGCGCCATGCGGGCGCCGTATTTATTGAATGACGTTAGCCGGCGTTAGCCGCCGGCGCCGTCTGGTGTGCGTTAAAAAAAACGACGTACACCAGGCAGCGCCAGCGTAGGGGGATATGGGGCTTGGGCGTCAAGAAATGGGGCAAGTCAGGTTGAGGCAATTTTTTCGCCTCAACCCGATTTGCGCCATTTTGTTCACTCCCAACCCCCATAGAAATGACTCCTGTCTTAGCAAAGACAGGAGTCATGCCCCCTTGCCCAATGGCCATGCCCAGGGGACTTCTGTCCCCTGGGCATGGTCATTGGGCATAGTGGCATGTAGGGGGGCACAAATCAGGCCCCCCTATGCCACAATTTTTTTTTTTTAAAAACACTTACCTGAACTTACCTTAATGTCACTGGGATGGGTCCCTCCAGCCTTGGGTGTCCTCCTGGGGTGGGCATGGGTGACAGGGGGTGTCCCTGGGGGAATGGGGGGGCACCTCTGGGCTCCTTCAGAGCCCACAGGTCCCTTAACGCCTGCCTTTTGCAGGCGCTAAAAAACGGCGCAAAAGCGGCCGTACGTCATTTTTTTTGACCCACCCACTCCCGGGCGTGATTTTTGCCCGGGAGTATAAATCCGACGCACATGCCTCGGAGTCGATTTTTTAGACGGGAACGCCTACCTTGCATATAATTAACGCAAAGTAAGTGTCCACGCTAAAAAATGACGCTAACTCCATGGACTTTGGCGCTAGACGCGTCTAACGCCAAAGTATAAATATGGAGTTAATTTTGCGTCGAAATTGCGTCAAAAAAAACGACGCAATTTCGGCGCAAACGGAGTATAAATATGCCCCAAAGTACCTTTATTTTTAGTATATCTGTGTATTGTGTTTCTTATGATATTGTGCATATGACACTAGTGGTACTGTAGGAGCTTCACTCGTCTCCTAGTTCAGCCTAAGCTGCTCTGCTAAGCTACCATTATCTATCAGCCTAAGCTGCTAGACACCCTATACACTAATAAGGGATAACTGGGCCTGGTGCAAGGTGTAAGTACCCCTTGGTACTCACCACAAGCCAGTCCAGCCTCCTACAAGACCCAGGGCCCCAGCGGCCCCAGCTAGCTCCCCGCATTTTAAGGGAGCCAGTATTGCTTCCTCCCGGAAGGAGCGGCTATCTTTGCATGCTCCCTCTAGGCAAGTTCACATCAATGTGGTCAAGGAAACAGAACATAAGTCTGCTCTCAGAATTATTAAAGCTTCCTCCTGCAGGGTGTAGTGTTTGCTCCCGTTTGGTGTGAGATTCAATAATGCTCCCATCAGATTGGATAAAAAGTACATTTCCCTGCTCTCACTAGTGTGGCCAGGTAAACTACTGTGTCCTGGGGTAGGCTCCCTGGCACCCTAGAACACAGCAAAGGAGCTGGCCCTGGGGGACAGGTTCCCCGGGGCCTTTGATAGCTCAGGAAAGGGATCTGCACTATTGGGATTGATGTCAACAGTAATCATTTAAGATGTTCTCAGTGATGTCATAAAAGTCATAGAACATCTTATGAGTGATGCAATATGTGTGGTCGTAAGCATTGCCTGACAGGGCACAAATTATTGTTAGCTCTGCTAACTGTTGAATTTCTGCGTTTTTTTTAGTTCAATGCGTTACGTTGGCAGTGACATATTCACCTAACTATAATGTCTCTGTAACTTTAGTTTTTTTCAGTGAATATATATGTATGTGAATGAGTGAGTGTTTGTATAATAACGTTCGTCCTTAAACCCTCCCTTATCCCGCCCTAAGCTCCTCCGTACTCCTCCCTAGGCCCCTCTCATTTAGGTGCACATATTCCTCATTTTCCAGCCACTGCTCCCTTTCCCTCCATCATTTACTACTAAAATGTATACCTACATGTGTGGAGATATCTGCACATGTGATGGAGATATCATACCAAACATATAGGAGATTAGTGTTATGAACATCATTTTGTAGACAATGAATAGTACTAGTGTGGCACTATAAAGTGCATTTTGTGAAAAGAACCCTTATTCAATTGTTCATTGTTGGTCATAAATATCATCCTTATTGAACATCATCTTTTCTACTTACAGAATGATCTGACCAGTTTTCATCTTCCTAAATGGGACCCAGCTCAAAAAATGGAAACTAACACAAGTGCTCAGTGCTGTATGTAATGTTCATAGTAGAAGACTCATTCTCCAGCAACAAGATCAATGGCCCATTTGCCTTAATGGTCCTTGCATGTTGTAACCAGAATAACCTTTCTCATACACATTGCAGATTTTGTATAATGTACTATTTCTAAAACGCTGAACCCTAGGCAAAGAAATCTTAGATGCACAGACGCCCTTATGCTTTCTGGCAACAAAAGTATAAAAAATTCATTACAATGAGCTTAAAGTATAATTTTTTTCTTTGCATCTTTTGTAAAAGTTGTATTGTCTAAAATACAGTAATACTTAGAGTAGACTTTGGGTCTGTCCCTTGGACATAAATAGCTGGCTTTAATTTATATCTTAGTTCACTGATCCTTTGCTATTGCTTTAATCTGATGAGTTGTATCCTTCCACTGCTGAATTAGGAAACTATTTTCTCGTCTCTATTAGCATTCTGTGGGAACATACTTTCCTTCTCTGCCCACTATCCTCTTGCCACTGAAGCTCATGGATTGTTCTGCCACCCACCTTCCTGTCGGCAGGCAGGACACTCACTTCTCTACTCCACTTAGTTCCCCTGCCACTCCTCTGCCCCTTTCCTTCCCACTGTATTTTGATTATCTTGTAATTGTTTTTGCAAGGGTCCGGAAGATGCAGACTGATACATCGCTACTTGTTACTTTCTTTGTACACTACCGCACATACCTTTTTAGGGTCGAGCCTGCGTTGCATGCGCTCGCGCATGCGTATCCAGCCAGACGCTTTTGTATTTAGAATAGGGCTCGGAGCCCTGTCAACTTCATGTCAGTGTTTTTTATTGGTTCGTGGGCCTGCCTAATAAAATCTGCTTGCTTTCATTAGTCGAAGGCAAGCATACGTCATGCCTTTTCCGGTGGTTAGCCCTCCTCGAGCGCAGCGACCAAGTACAGAAAACATGCGAGGCTCGCTGTTTTCCATCGGGCTCGTGGACTTCTTTTTCTTTAATTTACGAGTGTGCTCTCACTTGGCAGAAGTCGAGCGCTTTACATAGTTAATTGCACTTTTCCGGGTTACTTATGTAAATGCACTTTTGCCCGATAGGTGAAAAGTCGGGTTAGGAGTTACAACGTGATCCGCTATAACATGAGCAAACGCGAGACCCGTTGCATTGTAAATGCTTGTTTAATTATGTATTTTCCTTACCTGCTCCTGAGTCTAGAGTACCTTTATTTATTTCATGTGTATTGGGGGATATATTGTAGCATAGTTTTGACTCTAGTGACCCAATCGGTCCATTGCTGTCTGACTGCAAGAAAGTCGGTTCTTAGTTACACCAATCCCTAAAAGGTCCCTTCTATGACTGGCTACGTGTGCACAGATACAGGGCTGCGTTAGATAGTAATCTCGTGATCTCACATGCTGAATCCGCACGTGTGTACACGTGTTCACCTGCAATCAGCTGAGAACCTCTACAACCTAGTGGCACAGCAGCAGACCTTATCTTAAAAAGAAGACACTGGTGGGTAGCACTCCAGATCCATTTCAGCAGGCCTTACAGTGTGTGGGAGTCAGTAGTGAGACTCACTTGTAACAAAAGTCCATAAACTAGATAGTACAAAAAGCAACAACTCCAGTGGGGAGATTAAATTGGACAGAATCCATTTTTCACAATGCCTGGGACTCATTTCTTGGTAAATAAATGAACAGATTTGGATGCATTAGTTATGGTTAGCTCACAGGTTGTCAGACTAGAACTCTCAGCTCACTTTTAACCCGTGCATTAAACTGTTGGCATCTCCAATTGCTTCTATTTCTATCAATGCTTTAGCTGTCTGTTCAGTTTCTGTCCCACTCCCACTTGCAAAAGGTTGCATAGAGACTCTCTTCCTTTGGTGGTTCACCACATTATTCAGGCATAGCTGTCCATGTCCATCTCGATCCTGTGAGAGGAAAACAGGATGTGGCGATCACTGATGTCAAGGATGTTCACGTGGAACTTTACTGAAAACCTTCTAGTGGAGTGTAATGATAGTACGGTGCAAAGGACACCCCCATAGACTCCAGCATTGTGGGGTGGCAGTCATCTAGACATAAAGGGGGACCCCCTTAGCTTTCAGCTCGAGGGTATGGAGACGGCGATGGACCCCTTCATCATTCCTTGCAAAGGACCCCCCTATTTGTTTTCATTTTTTCAGCACAGCGATATTTGCCAGGATTCTCAGGATGCAATATTCAAACAGGGTTCTCCATGTTACATGGTCAGCACCTGCAGCCCTGGGGTGATAACGTTTCTTGTAAGCTCAGCTCATTTTGGCCTCGAGGTTCCAAGAGGACCTCGAGCTGATTCACAACCAGGCATCGGGCTCACACCTGGCTCAAGCTTTTAGTATCTTTCCCAGCTCAACATTCAGTTTGGTTGCATTCTGGTACTTGTAGTTTTGCCTCTAGAAAAGTGAAAACAGAGCTGCAAGATTCCAAGAGGAAAATATAAAACCAGGACTTAATATGTGTAATATGTGCCTCCCATACAGAAGGGAAGGTAGTGTAGAGGGGCACAAGGATCTATAAAACAAACTACACATTCTACAATTTGCAACTAAAAAAGAAAACACACATGGCTTTTTTTTAAAAACTCGATATGGCATCAAAGGTTTGCTAATTTCGTTACACTTTAAATGAAAACAGTGCAAACGTGTTTTCATTACATAACTACTCTCCTTCTCCAAGGTTCGTCCAAGGGCGTCAGCTGGGGGTCTTTTCAGATGCTGATTTGCCTCTCTTCACGTCCCGCTGCACTGCTACACTGCAGCCCAGCAGGGGAGCCTGAAACTACTTTAAAACTATTATCATACGTCCTTCTGGTGAAAGGAGTTGGGTTGAGGGAGTGCCTCTGCTAATGGTGGAGGTTCCCCGGATTTTTTAGGGTCGAGCCTGCGTTGCATGCGCTCGCGCATGCGTATCGCAGCGAGATGCTTTTGTATTTAGAAAAGGGCTCGGAGCCCTGTCAACGTCATGTCAGTGTTTTTTATTGGTTCCTGGGCTTGCCTAATAAAATCTGCTTGCTTTCATTAGTCGAAGGCATGCATACGTCATGCCTTATCCGATGGCTAGCCCTCCTCGAGCGCATCGACCAAGTACAGAAAACATGCGAGGCTTGCTGTTTTCCATCGGGCTCGTGGACTACTTTTTCTCTAATTTACCAGCGCGATCTCGCTTGGCAGAAGTCGAGCGCTTTACATAGTTAATTTCACTTTTTCGGGTTGTGTATACAAATGCACTTTTGCCCTAAAGGTGAAAAGTCGGGTTAGGAGTTTACAACGCGATCAGCTCTAACATGAGCAAACGTGAGACCCGTTGCATTGTAAATGCTTGTTTATATCTGGCAGCTTTTTGTTTTTCGAAGTGGAGGGAGCATAAAACTTAGCAAGTCCAACTGACATATGGATGGCTCATGCAGGTTCTTCCCTCCCCCGAGAACATTTTTTAAGAAAGAAGAGCAAATGCTGCGTTTTAAAGCAATTTTTGATAAGTAATTTGGTGAAAAAGTAATAAGGTTTCTAAAGCAATTCTGAAAGTGTATTCTAGAAATATTTGTAAAAAACGAACAGTCCCATATCTATTGCATTTTGGGCCAGATTTACAGGGCCCTTGTGCCACTCCTGTGGCGCTGTGCCCTTCGCCACCTTTACAAGGCCGCGCAAAGCCACTCTTTGTGGCCTAAGGCCGCCTTGTAAATATGGGCCTCTCCAATGCAGTTTTCTGCGTCAGAGGGGCGTGCAATGCATGTTTCTCTGGGTGTTTCACAGCAAAACCCACTGCCTTTGACGCAGCCCCAGATTTACAACAAGTCTGAAATCTGTGGCAGCACCAAAAAATATGGCACAACGAAGAGGAATACTTTTATTCCTCCTCATTTTTGCTTTTTTCATGTGTGCTGCAGCACACATAGAAAGAGCAAAAGGTCATGAATGATTGTTTATGTGCAGGAAGGGACACCTTCCTGCACATAAACAATCATTCAAAAATGACAACTTTGTACTTTGATGTGTGGTGCAGAAGTGCCAAATTGCTATTGTAGATTGTTTATATGCAGGAAGGAACACCTTCCTGCACATAAGCATTCAATCCCCTCTACGCAGACACCCTTGCAATATGATGCAAGGATGCCTGCGTTGGCACCAGCAGCTACATTTAGCGCCGGCACAGGGGGAAACACAAGGGTGTGCCGTATTTGAGCAAATATGACAAATCCCTGCGTTTCTAAAATGATGCAGGGCGGCGCTGCACCACATTTTAGTAAATCTGGCACGAAATGTTTTTAACAATTACTGTAGTACTGTACTGTACATTGGCACAAGTACAGTTTATATTCTTACCTATACACACAATTGTGTTCAGACTTACCAAATGCTAAGAAAAATCCTATCATATTATTAGTGGCAATTAGACAAATCAATTATACATTAATTAATTCATACGTTCATCAATACTACACTGTTACAGGTTATTTATTTCAAACATCGTTCATTTGAGGAGTTTTTCTAGTTTCAGTAGTTACTCGCCAATATGTAAATGATAAACATCAATTACGTGCCACTATTACTGAGCGTGATTATCACTAAGGTGTATTACAAAGAGCTGTACATTGTCACTTGTAGGTAACAAAAGCTCTAAGCAACAAAAACATAAACCCACTGATGACTAGACTGCATTTGGTTCTCCCCAGCGAGGGCATTAATCACAAGAAAAAACGCTGCTAGTATGCAAATGAACGTGCTGGACGCACACAAATCTCTGCGGCAGGAGTCTTAACCCCATTAGAGGCTTTAACGATTGTGTCACTCACAGTAGGATCCCTGATTCCCTGTGACTGCCACTGCTTTTCCACTTCCACTGTTGTGAATATGTATGGCACACATTTTCCCTGGTGCTGAAATAACAGATGATTGTTATCCAATGTACTCATGTTATTGACCCCGGCAGGATGAAAAGCTGCCCAGTCAAACCTTATACCATTGGGTCAAACACAGATTCCTAGAGTTGCTCTATTAGTCAACTGGTTTCTGAAAATACCTCGATGCACTACTATGACTCTGTGTGCCTAAGGGCCTGATTTTGTGCTGGGCAGTTGAACGGATAGGATCGTGCTGAGGCGGACATCATGGCGGCAGCCTCACCCCTGTCAAAATTATGATGTTTCCACTGGGCTGCCTGGAGGAAACATTATATTAGGACGTTTCCGCCGGTCAGACCGGTAAAAACAGCGCAGCGGCATTGGCCTCGGCTCCCTCAGGGAGCCAAGGTCAATGTTGTCGCACACAGCATCCTCAGAATGCGCACTCTGATGGTACTGACAGGGGGGGCCCCACATGGTCGTGGGCAGTGCAGGGGCCCTCCTATGTACCCCAACGTTGCCTTCCCGCCAGCCTTTTCGATCCGGTGACCCCGCCATGAAAAGGCTGGCAGAAAGGACTTTGACCCCTGGCACACCGTCAGGATCCCTGATCCCAGCGGAGGTGGCGGTCTTCTGGAGGTTTGACTGCCAGGATCGTAATCTGGCAGTCAAGCCACAAGGATTGCAGCGGTCTGTCCCCCACTGCATTTTGGCAGTCTCAGGACCGTCAAACTCGTAATGAGGCACTTAAATCTGGGACCATACTTGTTCCTGGAGCCCCTCAGACGTTAGTGATATAGCCATGAAAAGGTCAGCTTAGAAAACAAACAGAGTGAGGAAGTAGCTTATTAAGTGAGTGATACTGAGCTAATATGATGCGTACATACATTGGAAATTGTTTTCTCACACACTTTCAAGAATCCTATAAGTTCAGAGCTGCAGAGACAGCAAACCGAAAAAAATCAAGTAAGGCGTATCCAAGTCTGGAGAATTTTTAATGACCATAGTTTCTTTGTGTAGACATTGGTAGCTGTGGATACACCTAGGTGTTGGGGAGTGCAGTTGTGCTGTTTAACAGCTATGTGGACAGATGGTTCAACCACACATGCATCCCTATGCTGCCCTCCATCTTGTGCATCACTGACTGCTGCTTACATTTGTTTTACATAAATTGAAACTGAATGAACCATGGAGGATCTCAGTGACTTATTAATAAAATAACACATATTTGTACAAAAAAATTGAGAACCATTAAGACAACTTCATGATTTTGTTACTGGTAATTTTTCAACAAACAAATGGCACAGAAAGGTGGTTGAGGAGAGAAACAAAATTAAGGGCTGTGATAATAACACGTACTGGAGGTGTTGCCTGACACACTGTTTCGTTATTTTCGTCACAAAAGTCCATCGAATATAGTCAAGTTTTAACCACAATTAGAAATAGGGTTTAGTTGGACGGACATTCCATATGACTAAACCCTCAGGTTGCAATATCAGCATTTATCAGGGGCACTTTACAAAATAAGTGATTTCTGAAATAATCCGAGTTGGCTGACACATTGCTGCATTATACAATCACTCCCTAAATAACTTAGTGAACCCATTTCCTTCTGTTCTTCCTCATTCAAACTTTGAAGAATATGGGTTTGTTTGCACTTTGGTTTGGAACGTTTTGTTCCCTGTAATTGCATGAATCAAAACTAAATGTCCATTTATTCTGATACAATGAGAGTCACTTTTCCCTCCCATGGATGCGTCATTTTTTGTAATGCACCATGGGACCTTACGTCATGGTGCGGAATCTCATAAGCATGACGTATTCATGAGTCCTACCCACCTGTAAACGACCATAGAAGAGGCCAAAAGACCTGTTAAATGAAATCAGCGAGGCTGGCTACATAAATATATATATATATATAAATACATACATATATATTCATATATTTGATTACAAAGCAAAGATTACAGGGACGTAGTTAGGCACATTTTAAACGTACCAAACCATAAAAATTCACATGTTATAGTTAGAGTTATTTCAAGTAACTATAACTCATGCCCTAAGGTAGCTATAACTCACACTCCCATCATGCACAATCTCATCAATCATTTTTATACAAATTTTACAGTAACATTATCAATGGTGTTCTAACGGATGTCATGAGTGCAGTAATATCTGGGGTAATTAGCATTCACTGTACTGCATTTCAGTGGGTGCTATAATGTATATTGGTCCCAAGATGGCTGCCAGCCCTTGATGGTTAAAGTGCTGACAGTCAATCAGAACGCTCCATGAGACCTGTTCTTAGGCTCTGCCCAGATATGCAAATGTGTATTTTCTTTAATTTCACTTAAACTACTGAACGGATTTACACCAAATCAGAAAAAAGAGTAATCTGCAAATCAAAAGCCACATTTCGGCCAAATTTGGTGTCATTTTGTCCAGCGGTTCAGGCTGTAGCCGTGTTCAAAATTCCTATGGGAATTAACATGGGAAATGTACCTTTTTCGACTCCATCCTTTTTTTCTGACCCGTTTGACGGATCACCCTGAAACTTTTAATGCCCAACAAGAATCACGGCACACTTTTTTTTCTAAAATTCCGTGAAGATTCGTCAGATGGCGCCAAAGATTTAAGCAAGTCAAAAAATGCTTTTCCTGTGGAAACATAGGGCCTGATTAGGCGTCTGACGGTTGGACCACCAGAACTCCAATACAGCGGTAGGGAGGCAGCCGCCAAGCCGGCAGCCTCCCTACCACTGTATTATGAGGTTTCCGACAGGCTGGTCAGCAGAAACAGTGTGGCGGCATTGGCCTCAGCTCTCAGGGAGCTGAGGCCAATTCAGATAGTGCCCCTAGCACCCTTGGATTGCACACTGTCTGCCATGGCAGACAGTGCACATTCCGAGGTTGCTGATGGGGAAGCCCCTGCACTGCCCATTCCATCGGCATGGGCAGTGCAGGGGCCACCCTGTGGCCCCGTCCCTGCCTTTCTGCCAGTCTTTCCATGGCGGGCGGGCTGGCGGAAAGTCAAGCCATAATCAGCACGGCACTCGTCACTGCTGTGGCTGACCACAACTTGCACCACTGCCAACCCGTCGGGATCTTTGATCTTGGCGTTAAAGGCAGTATCCTTGCGGCCCAACTGCTAGCATTGTAATGTGGAGATCAGACCACCAAGGTTGGCCCCCTCCCCCCAAAAAACAATTAAATGTTTAGACTGGGCCTTGGAGGATGGGGTCCCTGGGCCGAGATCAGCCTGGGAATGGGGCCTGAGCAGCCCACCTCCCCCCAAAAAATGCATTTTGGAAAGCCGGGTCCTGGGGGATCTGGTCCCTGAGGCCAAAATCGGCCCAACTACTGCTGTGCATGGCAAAGGCTGTATGCAGCATGGGGTTTGGAGGTTAGGGGTGTTGGCTGTAGGAATTGGATGCAGGATTGGGTAGTTATAAGAGTTTTATTTGTTTGTGTTTTTGTGTGTTTTTTTATAACAATTTGAAATACTGTGATATACTTATAAAGGGGTCATTTCGAGTTTGGCGGACCCAGGACCTCCGTGTTTGCGGTGGCAGGCATACCACCAACAGGCTGGAGGAGAAGATGGCCAAATGCTGACCATGGCGGTATTCCCAACAGAATACAACAAAAGCATCGCCGGCACTGCCACAGCAGTCTGGCAGCCACAGACGACGGAAGCCACCTGCAGGCCACCGGAGACCATGTTTCTGCCAGAGGTTGCACACCGCCAAGATTTCCACCGTGGTCGCACAACCATGGAAACCCAGGCGGAAACCATCTGCATAAAAGGAGACACTCACCTTCAGAAAGCCATACTCGTCCGGAGCCGCCATGGAACCAGAACTAGACATCTTCTTGCTGCTCCTGCTCACCCAAAGACTTCAGAATCTGCGACGACGATGACAGCAACTGTGAGTACACACTCCTACTTGTTACTGTTGTTTATTGTCAATTTCTGTACACACATGCAACATACATACAGAAAGGGGATGCGAGGGTGACACTGACACATAACAGCACACAAACACACACACTCACATACAGCCACACACACACTCGCATATACACAACAAACATGCTACCACACACACACACACACACAAACATCACAAAAACACACAGGTACGATCTGAAACACTGCACAGGCCTATACTCGCACAGTACACAACACCACAACATGTCGCAAACACAACACACCTCACAATCTCCAGTCTCTTGGCAGGGATCCGCAGAGGAAACTACCCAGGGACACATCACACATACTACACAACGTAACACCAACATGCAAAAAGCACATACAAATAAACAATCAAACTACTTACTGATCGACTTACAAAGAACTCCGTATCCAACATTTCATGCACATAACACGCACACAGTCAAAGCACACAAAGCTACACAACACACCAACAAGCACATCACGACACAAACAACAGACAATACCAACACAACAAAACCCATTAAACACACAAATGTTCATCACACAACACATACCCTACAACTTTCTGACAAAATCACTGCACACAACTTCACATACTGCCTAAACAACACTCATAGCCCAAGCAGAAAACACACACATACAGACACACAACTAATGTCAGACAGGAACAGCTCCATACTAGAGAAAGAAATGCATGACTAAGATGTAACCAGGAGACTGGTTGTTTCAAGTAATTATTTTAGGCATAAAATATTAAAAGCAAAGGACATAGGCCAGTCTATTAGTACAATGTCACAATGCAGACAGTGCACATATGTGTTCCCCCGAACTTGACTCCTGACTGCCATGTAAGCTCCACAAGTAGGGGCATATATGGGACACCTCAGGGGTTATCTGGTGGGGTGGCAGAGGGAGGTGTGGGTTTAGGTCTTGAAGCGGGGCCTTTGGGATTTGGCTTCAGAGGGTGTTAGGCCTTGGACTTAGGTTTAGGGAAGGGTTGGCTTTTAGGTGGAGAGGTAGACTTCTTGGTAGGGGGAGGGGCATGGGAACTTGCAGGGGGGGCAGTGGAGGTCTTGTAGGTGGAAGGGCCAGACTTGGGGAGGGACACAGAATGTTTAGGGGTATCGCGGGGTATGAGAGGAGAAGGGAAAAGGGCAAAGTCTGAAAGGAAAGCTTTTTTAGACACACGGGGACGGTCATAGCAAAAGGGTTTGGGTGTGGAGGGAGAGGGAGTGGTTGTCTGAGGTGTTGGTGTGGATGTCTTGGGTGCATGTTTGTGGGAGGTATGCATTTGGGTGGTGGGTGTCTGTTGGGTGGGTGAGTGTGGACGTTTATGTGTCTTGGGAGGAGGTGCTGAGGGATGCTGTGGTGGGTGGGTGAGTGTCTGTTGTGGTGGTGACTGCAGGTATGGTGGACGTGCTGCATGTAGGCATGTCAGTGGTTGTGGTGTCTGCAGGTGTAGTGACTTGGGTGAATGTCTAAGGGTCTGCGGTGGTGCTGTCTGTGGGTAAGATAGGCATAGTGCTCTATCTGTGAATGTTGGTGTGGTGTCTGCAGGTGTGTCAGGTGTGCTGTCAGTGATGCTGGAGGTGGTGGGGGTGTCAGGGCAGGTTGTGACTGTTGCTGTGTGTGCAGGTGTATGTTGCTTGTGTGCATGCCTGTGGTGTGTCTTGTGGTGCTTCTGTTTGTCTGAGCTACCATTGAATGTTGAGGTGGGTGCATGCTTGTCTGTCTGTGTGCTTTGGAGGGGTCAGGGTAGAGAGTTTGGGATTGGGAAGAGGAAGGTGAAGGGGGAGGGGAGACAAAGGATGCCTGGCTGCTATCAGTGTGGAGGCCAGAGCCTGAAAGGATCTCTGTAGGCCAGCCAGTGCACCGTGAATGTCCTCCAGGAACGCATTACTCTGTTGGACTTGAGTTGCCAGTCCCTGGATGTCATTCACAATGGTCGACTGACCCACAGAAATCGACCTCAGGCGGTCAAGAGCCTCCTCACACTGAGGGCAGCAGGGCTGACAGGGGCAGGGGCAGAGGTGCCTGTAGCAAAAGAGATACCTACCTTCTTGGGAGAGTCGGCATAGCCAACTAGGTGGGGAGCTACGGGGAAGGTGGTGGTAATAAGGGAGGTGGTGTACTGCAATGGTGGCAGAGATGGGTCCGCCACTGCCAGGGAGTGTCCACTGGAGGAGGATTCCGATGATGATGAACTGGATCCAGTCTCCACCGTGGCACTCCCCTCGCCCTCTGGGCCACTGGGTCCCATGGTGTCGGTGGTATCAGCACTCCAGATCCCGTGGCCAGCAGCTTCCCCACTCGTCTATGCCCTGTCTCTTTCGGCTGCCTATGCTGATGCAGAGAAACAGAGAGAGAGAGAGGGTCATCACATTCTTAACATACACATACATTATACCATACACAACAATAACAAAACATCTATGTCTAATAAAGCCCTAGGTAGGAAGCATTTAGAGCCTAAATCATGCCACAACTCCAAAAATCATATATGACTACAGTATCACCCACAACCCAGCCATCCATCAAACCACTACATCACCATCCCATCAATTCAGCTGTAACACTAACAAATCAAGCACAAGATGAATTGGCTACATCAAAAGTCTCACCCTATACAGATCATCAGTGTGTATCAACAAATCCTCCTTAAAAAATGCTGTTAACTGACAACACAGTGTCATGCCTCCCCTAATCCACACTTGCCCAGTCCATCACCAGTAGTCATGTAACATGACAGTAAACTCATCTCACTTAAAATACAACACAGCATGTTGCTTTGCAGTCACACACGTAACATGTGCCTCTGTCCATACCATACACAATGTCAAGTACCACAGATGAAAACACTACATATGGCATACCCAAATAGTGTGCCTCATAAAATAACATATCATGTCATTGAAACATCTATCAAAAGTGTTTAAAAAAGGATTAAAAAGAGTTTCTTGACCCACTTATCTAACTCATTGACACATAGACAACAAATTATGTCCTGCAATAGAGACCTACTTGGCACACAGAATACTACCACAGACAACCACAGGGAGTGTACCAACACCTTCAACACAATGGGCACTAGTCAATTAACTAGTCACTAGTCACTAACAACTGTCCAGACATGTGTAACCTAATTCCTTAGTAGAGAAGTGACACTTACATAACATACTACTAATGTAACCATGATTGACACATACAACTAGAATCCAGCAAATTACTGACAGCATATCACATACTACCAACATGTGTATGTCAAATGGAACCCCTGCTTCACTATTAAGTCAGGCAGAAATGAGCTGATCCCTTAGGAAATCTGCCAAAACAGCCTCAGATTAGCAAAGGTAAATCTGGCAAAGGAGAGGCCTCAACAAAACAATAGGCATGAAGTATCAATTGGCACATGATGTAGGCACAAAACAGTGTATGTTGCACACATATAGGTATAGTACTGCCCTGTGTAGCATGGAAAAAATACATGGGCTAAGGGATCAGCAGGCTAGCCACTTACCTTCTCAACACCGTATACATGGAACCAAGGGCCAGATGTAGCAAACAGTTTGCGAGTCGCAAACATGTGTTTGCTATGCAGAAATGCATTTTGCAAGTCGGAACCGACTCGCCAAATGCATTTCCGACTCGCAAATAGGAAGGGGTGTTCCCTTCCTATTTGCGACTCGCAGTGGTATGCAATTCCATTTGCGACCGCGTACGCGGTCGCAAATGGAGTCGCAGTTACCATCCACATGAAGTGGATGGTAACCCACTCGCAAACTGGAAGGGGTCCCCATGGGACCCCTTCCCCTTTGTGAGTGGACCCAAAAATATTTTTTCAGAGCAGGCAGTGGTCCAAGGGACCACTACCTGCCCTGAAAAAATCTGAAACTAAAGGTTTCGTTTTTTTTTTCTAAGTGCAGCTCGTTTTCCTTTAAGGAAAACGGGCTACACTTGGAAGAAAAAAAAACTGCTTTATTTAAAAGCAGTCACGGACATGGAGGTCTGCTGTTCCCAGCAGGCCTCCATCCCCGTGAGTGCCCATAGTCGCTATGGGGGCACAAATTGCGACCCACCTCATTAATATTAATGAGGTGGGTCTTTGCGACCCCATAGCGACTCGCAGACGGTGTCTGAGACACCGTTCTGCATAGCAAATTGCGAGTTGCAATTTGCGAGTCGCACGGACTCGCAAATTGCAAGTCGCAATTTGCCGTCTTCCTACATCTGGCCCAAAATGTTTTAAACACATGTCAATGCTATGTCTTGTACTGTTAATGTATTATCACTACCATGATTATCACTATATAGGATGTCCACCCTGATCAAACATCACATTTCCCATTGTATAGTTCTGACATAACAATGGGGACACTTCCTCAAACCTCAGAGGGAGTGTAGTAAGTATGCCATGTTAAAATCCTCATTGAGATGACAGCCTCACATGAAGTTCCCATCTATTTCAGGACACAGGATTACTTGGCCCTGTTAATCAAATAGCAGACCCTATGTTGCACATAGAGCAAGATTCAGTGGAATTGGACTGTCAGAGACCAAAGAGCTATACAACTTACCAGTTGGGCGTATGGACTAGTGAACAGTAGGTGGGAAGGATGATACAGCAGGTTACACATACGTATAGGAGTGTAGAGTTACACATATGACACAGTCACATGTGCATCACCACATGCCGTCATACTATTTGGTTGACATAGGTGAGTGACATGTCCCTATACACAATGCAATGGCTACTTCTGTTTTTCAATGTTAGCAACTATAGTACTATGTCTTCCTAGGAGACCCTTTACCTGTAGCACTTACCACATTGTCATAGATGAGATACTTAGACATCATACACTTAACAGGCAGAGGCATGTACATGTGTTTAGTCAGTACTTACCTGTTTGTGCCTGCTGTGCTGCACTCAAACGCCCATCCAACTCAGAGTAGGGCACTGCCAAAATTCGGGGCATTAGGGGGGTCAAGGTTCAACACGCACTCCTCTTTCGTTGGAAGAACATTCCCACCTGAGCCTCTACAGTCTTCTGGGTAAAGTGTTTCAGGTCCCCTCACTGCTTTCTACAGTGGGTGCTCCACCAGCTGTGGACCCCCAGGGTCCGCACTTGCTTGGCGATGGCCCGCCAGATTCCCTTTTTTGATGGGTGTTGACCTGCATGGATGGCACACACAAAAGGAAAAAGTCATGTCCACATGCACCATTTCCATCCTCTCAGTTCACACTCATGCACAATTTAGCATCTGCATGCATCAACACCTTCACTACTTTACATTTCAAGTACACCTTTCACACATTGGAATACCATTGGACTCACCTGCTCATCTGGTGCACCATATGGCTGTTCATACAGGGGTAGGACCTCCTCCACAAGCTTGTCCAGCTCTTCAGGGGTAAAGGCTGGGGCCCTATCACCTGCAGGATGTGGCATGATAGCTCCCAGAGGCAGTACACAGTAGCTCAGATATTGGAGGTCTTGCTGGCAGCAGTATCAGGAGTCAAGTGAGCAATACTGCAAAAGGTGGCGGTCATGTCTGCCACGTACAGGGCCGTTACCGCCGCCGGACATCGCCATTGGCCCAAGTCTGCCAAAGGCAGCAATGTGTTACAATGGAAATTTCCACCATGGTTGTGGCCTCCTACCCCCATGACGACATCCGCCGGTGGAGTTTGGTCACTTTGACATGTCCAATACAGTAGATCAGGCGGCTGCCATTTTGAGCACATTTTATTTATGGAAACGCTTTGGAATCTGCGTCATAAACAAAGCCATATATTGTTCTGAATATCTGTAAGTACTGCCTTATGTTTAGTTGTCTATTTGTGCATGGGACTAGTAAAAGCTGTGTAACTGAGGAATTTGTGGTGATAGCAATGTGCAACTATTCTCAGGATCCTATGTGCATTGTTAATGTAGACAATGTGCTAGAATATGTGCACAACATGTAAAGTCAGTTGGACTAACAAAACACACAGTCACAGATCTTAAATGCATGTTTAGTATATTGAATAATTGAGGGAATGTGCACCAAGGGGAGTATTATAGGATGCATAGCTATATGCTGTACTGTCGATGTCAGAGATTGTAACCGACTTCGACAGCAGATATGTGTGACTTGAGTATGGACACACACATATTGTGTGCATTGTTCATGTCACATACAATATTCATGTTCCCACATAGTTAACCTGCCATGAGGAGAGGAAGACACCCACCAGTTCACCGCCCACTAGTAGACCTGAACACAATGGAGGAAAGATATACTATCTAGACATATCGCCTGAATAGGCAGACAATCATGGATCTTTGTGATCAGTTGGAGCCAGATCTGATGCCTGCCATTTGCAATCCCTATAGCATACCCCCCATCATTCAAGTCATGTCAGTGCTGCACTTCCTGGCCACTGGGTCCTTTCAGAATGCAGTAGCCCTAACTGCAGGGATGTCTCAGCCCATGTTCAATCTGGTTTTGAAGCATGCACTGTGTGCATTGTTGAAAATCCTGGACAGCTACATCTGGTTTCCCCAACGTGCAGATTTGGCCTATGTGGAGGCAGCGGTTTATGGTGTGGGACACATTCCACATGTGGCTGGAGCCATAAATGGTACCCATTTAGCCTTGGTTCCCCCCGGTGCCAATGAACAGGTATATAGGAACAGGAAAAACTACCACTCCATCAACGTTCAAGTGGCGTGTTTGGCAGACCAGTACATTTCACAAGTCAGTGCAAATTATCCAGGATCAGTCCATACTTCCTTCCTAATGCGGAACAGCAATATCCTACTGTTGATGACACGACTCAACACTGAGAAGGCCTGGTTGGTTGGTAAGTCATTAGAAATGTGTGTTTGCAAAGTATACCTCTTTCCATCACAATAGTGCATGTCCTACATATATGTTTGTATTGTTTTCCCTATTTACTTACAGGTGACTCTGTTCTCCAAACTGTCCTTGGTTGTTGACACCAGCTAGGTACCCAATCATGCCAGGGGAAGTCCGTTACAATGAGGCCCACAGAAGTACAAGGCATGTCGTAGAGCAGAATTCTGGGCTCCTGAAGGCAAGATTTAGGTCAGGAGGAGCCCTCCTCTACTCACCCAAAAAGGTACGTCAAATAATTGTTGCCTGCTACATGCTCCACAATCTTGCCTTGAGATGTCAGATACCATTCCTACTAGATGAGGGGGAGCCAGCAGAACCTGTGGGTGGAAATTCAGATTTGCCAAGTGATGAAGAGCCAGATGAAGATGAAGCAGGAAACTCCAGGGCAGATCTCATCAATCAGTACTCCAACTGACTAAAGGTATGTGATTTCTTCTTAATGTTGTGATTTCATTTTGTATCCTACAGTTGATGGGTAGCATGTCACATCCTTTTTAGCATCATCTATGGGTTGTAGGTAGCTCCAATGCCTATGAGTGAGTTGTGCATGCAGACTGTAAATGTGTATTGTATATGGACATAGTGGTATACAGTGTCATGTTTTGTTATAGCAGATGCAAAGTCACACTTGTGAACATCACTTGTTTGAATTGAGGAATGTTTCTTCTATGTCCAACCCCTTATCTCTGTCAATCACAGATTTGTCGAGTTCCAGTTTGGCTCGTCATCCTTGGCAAGTTACAGACAGTGTCAAATGCAGATGGGATTTGCAGGCTGACATGAGAAGTGCACATGGCTGAAACCAGGTACTAATTGCCATGTTTATGTGGAGTGTAACTAACATAGCCAGACTGTCAGGACACTGGGATGGAAATGTGTTTTCCCATCAAGTTCACCTGTAGGGTACTACAGATGATCAAATGGTGTCATGTGTGTCTCCATAAGTGTCTGGTACATGTGTAAATATAGAACCATAGCCTCTCCAATCACAAAGGTTTCTGTTGTATATAATCTACTTTGAACTAAGCTGTCAGTTTGTTCCTACTTTGCAGACCAATGTGCATGTCACTGTGGACTGACATAGGTGAGTGGCAAGCCTACAGGTATGTGACCAATGTAAGTGAATGATTTCTGGACTGGGGGCATCAGCACTGATCTCTGTCTGTACCATGGGGTATGCATATTAGGAAGCTAACGTATGTGCATGTGATAAGGCTTTACCAGGTGATACAAAGTACTAATCTGTGTGCCTCCTGGCAAGTAGGAAGACTAACATGACCCTAACTTCTGTATCCTGTGGATTAGCATTGTCTAACACCTCAGCAAACATCCTGATGTTGCTATCAGTTGTATACTATGTGCAGTTTGCATATCTTCCAAGACATGTATTTAGATGTAGCATTAAACTGTTTTGTAATTTGTCCATGTTACTATCCTATTGTTATGGGTCTCCTGCTGATGGAGTCCACGTGTGATGTCCAGAACAAAGGTTGTACATTGCAGAGGGAAATATTGATACTGAAGTTGGCATGCATTACAGTTGTACATGTGGATAAATGACACTTAGACAGAACCTGTGTTTCACTGTGATTTATTGTGGACAGTAATACAATATGTGTAACAAGTAACTGAAAAACACACAAAGTAAACAGTGAAGGGTTCAGTCATGGTGGCTGAAATCATGAGGGTAGCTGCTACACCATTAGGACACACAAGTCCAGTGTTCTTGCACCATAGGAAAATGGAGATAGGTTTCAGAACAGTCAACAGGGTGTATCTGTGGTACACAAGGGGAACAAGTTAGGAGAGGTTCACTTCCTGGAAGTGGGTTTGGTCTTGGCATCTGCTCCTCCTGGATATCTGCGTAGATGTCCATGTTTGCCGGGGGTACCTCTGCTACAGAAAATGGGGTATCTGAGACATGTCCTTCCCCTGGCAGGGCCTCAATTCCACTAGTAGCTGCAGATGTTAAAGAGCCCCATGACTCATTACTAGTGGAAGAGGCCTGATGTTGTGTGGCAGACCTACTCAGTGTGGTGTTGATGTCCCTCAGCACCCCAGCAATGGAAGACAGGATGGCATTTTGTGCCTGCCACTGCTAAATGACTTCCTGGTGGTTGCCCTCTGCAGCTTTTGGATTTCCCCCATCATGGTGATTACCTGGCCCATCATGCCTTGGGCATTTTGGTAGGCTCCCAAGACTTGGAAGATGGTTTCCTGGTCAGTATTGTCCCTTTGAGACCCCATCCTTTGACCCACTGCATCCCTCTCACACACCCTACCTGTGCCCCTGGCACAGTGTGCCCACTCCCACTGGTGGCAGGACCATCATTGTCAGGGGTGACAAGAGGAGACTCAGGTACCTGTACGTGGGGCACACAATGGATGAGACTTTGGGACACAGGTTTGGGGGCGAATGGTTGCCTGTGTTGTAGATGCAACAGGGCTGGGAGGAGTGGATGTGGGCAGGGTGAGGTTCACAGTTGTTGACTGACCAGGTGTCCTTGATGGGCCAGGTTTGTTGTCAGTGTCCAGACATCCAGGGATGTTGTCCTCACTGGGGCCTTCATCCAGAGGGGTAGTGACTGTCTCTGTTATCCTGTCCATGATGGCAATTCCAAGGTTACCTGTGGGTGAAGTGGAACACAGAGTTGATGTTAAATTAGGGGTATCATTGATGTTGTGTGAGATGCAGACAGTGACTTAACATGATCCTCAGCAATGGCAATGACAGCTGCTGCACAAACTGACTTAGTACAACATCAAACTCTGTGACTTGAATTCCATACATCATGTTTCAGCTGTTAAACTATGTTGGTAGTGATTATAGTGATGATGCCATCTGATGTTGGCTGATTATTGACATGGGTGTTCACCTTTGTTGCCTAGTTAACTGTCTGGCATGATAGATGGCACAAATAAGAGCTGTACAATGCACAATAGTGTCATAGTAGGGACACAGTATGCGAGTAAGCAATAGACATTGACCTGTATCTGGATGTGCTGCATGTGCATCCACTTTGACATTTGGCTTTCCACCCCAGGTGAGTACATTTCAATCTTAGGATTCTTTATTCTAAGGGCATTATGAGTGGGCACTCAGCTATGGCTGTGTTTTGCTTGTGATGATAGTGGGAGTTGGCAATTGCATTGCTGTCATTGCCATAAACTGTTCCACACTTGAACATTCAAGATGGTTTAGATTGGAAGTTAGTTTCACATGCATGAACTCTCATATTTGGTGCACTGTTCAGGTTTTCACAATGGTGGGATATTGCATTCTGGGAATTGTAGTGCTATGAGTTGCCAGTACTTCACATGCCATTTCCAAAGGCTGTGGGGCCAGGTCAGTTTAGTTGACATACGGCATGCTGCAGAGGGGTATTAGGTCATTTAGACAGACGTGTAGTGGGTGGTTTGTTAATTGGGGTGAAGTAAGGTGGTGAGGAAGCATGCAGTGCATGACAACTGAGTGACATGGATTTTGTGGGGACTTACCCGACTCCACTCCCCCAGGTATACCTGTCAGGCCCTCAGGATGCAGTATGTCCAAGACCTTCTCCTCTCAAGATGTGAAAGTAGGGGGGTGGGGAGGGGCCCACCACCAGTCTTCATTACCACCTGCTGGTACCTGGATGCCATGGACAGTACCTTCCCCCTGTGGTTGTTCCACCTCTTTCTGATGTCCTCCTTTGTGTGTGGATAGCTGCCTACAGAATTGACCCTGTTGATTATTCTTTGCCACAACTCCATTTTCCTGGCTATTGATGTTTGCTGGACCTGTGCTCCGAACAGGTGTGGCTCTACCCTGACAATTTCATCCACCATGACCCTCAACAAATCATCATCCATGAAACGTGGGTGTTTTTGTGGGGACATGGTAGTGGTGATGAAGACGGTGTGGTAATGCTGTAATTGAAAGGCTGTGGAAGAAGGTATGTGGTGAGGTGTAGGTGCTGTGATGTGAGTGGGGGACGGTCGTTGTGTATTGTGTGTGATAGTAAAATGTGTGCTGTGTATGTTGTGCAGGTGGGTGATGTGTGAGTAGTGAGATGTATATGGTTGCCTATTCTTACTTTTTGTATCTGTCTAATATGTCTGTAGTCGGTGGCTGAGTGTGGCGTTTTGGTTGCAAAGGATCGCGGGTTGTGTAGGGGTGAGTTATATAGTGCAGTGAGCCGATGTGGCTGGTGTGTGGCTGTGTGTCAGTTGTGGGGTATTCAAACTATCTAATATGGTGTTGTGTTCAGTGTGATGTGAGTTGAGACCTCCGTAGTTCGCACCGCCAATGGTTTCCGCCATGGAAGAACCTCTGTCATGATTTGTGGATCGTAATCTGATGGGTGGATTTTCGTCAGAGTTGCGATGCTGGTGGTGGGACCATCTATTTCCCATCCTCCTGGGTCCTGGGGTTTTTGGAAATGTGGCTTTTTTTTGGCAAACTTCACAATGTAACTCTTAATAGAGCAGTCAGATGACCGCCAACATGGCGGTCTTTTGGTGGCTGCCACTGCAGTAGTCTTCCCAAAAAGCGTCCCAAAAAAGTCATAATGAGGCCCATAGTGCACATACATTTTTGATGTGTTTTAGTTTCTGTAGTGATTCTAAAGCTATAAGTCTAGTAGAATTAATTTACAATAGTAAAATGGATGTTTTAGAGAGAACTCTCACCAGGGAAAAGCAAGCACACATTTGTGCAGTTTTTGCCACAAATGTATATACTACAAAATGGCTAACATGCAGTTTTGTGTGTTGTTGTCTTTGAGATGATCAAATCAACCGTGTTATTGGGGAAATGTTCAACTTTAGACCTAGTCAGCTTTATGTGGAATAGTGAGGCATGTATTAGGGATAGGCGATGTATGATTTCGGACATAGCCATGCAAAGGTCACAGTGTTGGACCTTGACTCTAAATGGTGACACCCGGACGTATGTAGTGAATGCATCTTTGTAACCATAAAAATGTTTTTGAAAAGGTATCATTGGAATGGCCATTGTCTACACTCACCAGACAACTAGTCACACTGGGCGAGTTGAGTGAGTGGTCAAAAATGTGACCTTTGACCTCTAAATTAACTCTTTTTTAAAAGATTTTCAGTTTGTATTCTGTTACCCTTGGATCAATTTCTACAGGGCTATTATCACTGGACTTGAAATGAAAAACATTTTTTTTTTCATTGTTCAAATTGGTGGAGACCTTTGACCTCTAATCACACTTTTTCAAAGTGTTTTAAAGTCATTGTTCCATTACCGTTAGATAATTTCTTTCAAGTGTTGAATCACTGGAATCGTCATTGTTGGAGGCTGGTCCTCTATGCAGTGTACAAAACCATGCACAGTATGCAGAGGGTTAAGGCAACCACACATTGGTTTCCAGAGGTAAAAATCAGACCACCTAATGCTCTAATTTTTATGGTAGCTGGTCGATCAGTTAGGCTAATCCAGGAGATTTGCCAATTATTTGCTGTACTCACAAATCCAATCATGCACCACACACACTCAATGAATAACTCAAGACCAGAATTTATAAATATACTTTTATATAAATTTTAATACCAAAATCTTTAGAATATGTTAAGTACTTTTAAAGTTATGACTTTTTAAAGTTTTAATAAAGTTAGTCTTTCTGTGCGTAATTACGCACCAGAGGAATCAATGGGCAGCCACTTTTAAAAATGCATTAAAAATCGCATGTTTGCGTTATAGTCTCTTCTCTTGCAGGGTGGTCGCAGCAGCCGGTGGGCACACTGTGCTAGCTGGAGAGTCTCGGGCAGCTCCCGGTTCTGGGAGGAGCAGCGTTGGAGTGGTTCTTGACACAGGCACAGGGCCACCTGGAGGGGGCCACTTGGAGAAGGAGCTGGTTTGCAGATTTAAAGTTGGTGCCTAGGTGTCCCCTGGGCTGTTGAGTTCGCAAGGGGTTGGGGACCCAGTGCACACAGCGATCCCGAGATGCAAGGCCCAGGGCGGCCAGGTGCAGGGCGTTTTGGAGATCTTGGATGGTGTGCGCAACGGAGTCCACTGGAGCTGGAGGTGAGTCTCTCGCCTGGGCCTTCCTCCTGATCCTTTTTCAGCTCTGGGGGAGCTGGTTTTTTGCTGGTCCGACATCAGCTGACCAGTACCCAGCCTATTGCTGTATCTCGGACACTAGGGGGCGCAGTGCCACCAAACTGCACAGTTGTAGAGTACTTCCTGATGGTCGCCGGGTTTGGGTGTGACTTCCGGTCGCGGAGATATCGGCGACTTAGTGAAGTGACCTTCACTGGCTTGTTGGTCCTTTGCAGGTTTCCGATGTTTCTTGAGTGATGCCTCCACTCAGGAGGGAGATTTAGGCTATTTGCGAAGCCTGGAGGTCCTCTGGGGCTTTTTTGAGGTCAGTCCAGTGGTAAGCTTCTCCGCAGTCGTGATTGTCGGGACTCTGGTGCAGCAAGCAGGGGTCTTGGAGCCTCTTCTGGTGCAGAAGCAGGGGTTAGTTCCTCCACCCAGGAAGGGCATTGTCTTACAAACCAGAGAGCCATGGCTCTCCCCCAGGTTTGTATATTGGCTGTCTGGAGTGGCGGGCTGGATGGAACCAGTCAGCAACTCTGCCAGTTAGGGTTAGATTTTGCAGGGGGCACCTCTAAGGTGACCCCTGGGTACATTAAAGGATAATCCCAATACTGTCACCAGTTTGGATTTATCATTCTGAGTTGTTTGATACCAAACAACCCAGGGTGCAGAGTAGCCTTCATGTAACTGGGAAACTCGTGTTTGACCAGTGCCCAGTATGTAAAATGGCTGCTCTGTTCACTCACTATGTCTTGGGTTTGTCAAGGACACGGTGGGGGCATATTGCTCATGCAGCTATGCCCTCACACATACTATGGTGCACCCTGCCTTGGGGCTGCAAGGCGTGACAGAGGGGTGACTTACCCATACTATATGCAGTGTAGGGTGTACAGGGCACACTGAGAGGGTGCCATGTCGAATTGGTCTTTTTAGGTTTGCCCCAGTACACTCAGTCTAAAATGGCGGTGCTGAGTGCATCTGGGTGCAGGACCCTTGGGGGTGGCACAATCAGTGCTGTTCCCCTCAGGGGTCTACTCTTAATATATCTTGTCCTGGGTACAGGGGTACCCATCTACTAGGGACTTATAGGGGTATTTAGGAGTGTATCCAATTTTGCCAAGCATCACAACAGATTTAGTGAAAGAGCTCTGGCCCAGGGAACCTGTTTAGCAGGGGCCCTGGGCACTACCAACTTCGAGTACACATCAAGATCAGGCAAAAAGTGGGGGCTAACCGTGCAAAAAGAGGCCTCCTCTCACAATCATTATAAGTACTTACATTTTTCATGGTTGAATTGTTGGAGGGGTCATGCAATTTGACTTTTGATTTCTATGTACAAGTATTTCAAGGTAATTATTCTATTATTGTTGAATCATGTTTTGCAAGTGTTTCATCACAGAAATCTTCATGATAATTTCTTGAATTTCTTGGATTCGGTTGATGAGGGGTCCATGCCATTGAACCTTTGATCTCTAAAGGCTCATTTGTTATGCGCTAAAACTACTTTATTCTGTTAATTTTTAATCACTTTTTACAAACGTAGTACCGTTGGAATCATCATGAGTTCATACATTTTGTCTTGGTCAAAATGGTGGAGGGGTTAATTCAATTAGATGTCTGACATGTAAATATAACCTTATTAAGCCCAATAAATGTCAGAAAAGGAACGTAACACCATGGTTTGAGGTTACTAGGGGGTGAAACATGTGTTGGCTGAAGACGTATTTGTCGTATCTGAAATATCAGAGCAACACACAGTGTTCCCTAATAAATCTATTGGATATTACAACTTGGACCCATGGATTAAGCCTCATGTATTTTGACTAACAACCCACGGGGGTGAAAAACTAAACTTCATTTGATGTACCAGCTCTATTTCTACTCCTTTGCAAATCTTTCAATTTAAGGGGCTAAGGGTTTCCCATTCTTGATATCTGGTACCCAGAATCAGGACGATCACTACCAGGACCCACAACCTTTTCTTTTTTGGAACAATTGGTATATTGATACTGTGTCGAAAACTCATGGAGCACAAGGGTCTGAAGTTACCCCAGATTTAGTGGCTTTGATAAGTTAAGCAGCCTTTCCAACTGAGGGGGGATAAAGGCTGTAAGAACACCGGGTACCACACTGGATCTGGTTTTTACAGTATCTGAGGGTATAATATTTTTGATAAAAGCTGCCAAAACTCATAAAAAATAAGATTCACCTTGGATTGAAACAGATTTGAGAATCTGTTGCAGATAGTTTAATCAGGCATAGTGGAGTTATTTTTATTACAACAGTTAGTTAAGGTTTTCACTGTTTTAAGTAACTCCTTAGTGGAGCTTTAGCCATATTAATTCTTGTGTTTGGGCAAAATATTGTTTAAAAACTATTGAGTTGCAGAAATATTTAGGTTTTAACATTGTGACACAGAAATATTGTGTGCAAAAATATTACTGACTGAAATATTGATGTTTTAAGGTAAGAAAAACAGCTTTTTTTTCGAGTTTGTTTATGTGTTTAAATAATATTTTAATTGTCTCTGTTTGATATTGTTTTTGTAATTGTTGTGAATGTTTTCAAAAATAGTTTGTAATTTTAAGTTATTTATATTTTTAATTTAATTCTAAAATAGTAGTTTATAGTGTCTTCGCAGGTTGTGAGGTTTTTAGGGATACAGTGTGGGAAGTTAATTAAGTGTAATTAATTTATATATTTTTTAAAATCATCATTAATTATTTATTTGATTGTTAGGTATGTAAATTGTGTGAATAATATTTTTAAAGTTATATTTTAGGTGCAGGTTGTTGGGTTTGTATGGGTATATGGCGGGATGTTAATTAAATAATAATTGGTTAGTTATGAATTCATGATCAATTATAAATTGTTAGTTAATTATGTAAAGAGTGTAATTATTATAATTTTGTAATTGTAGGTTGTTGGGTTTGTAGGGGTATATGGTGGGAAGGTAATTAAATAATAAATTATTCATTATTATTTATTTTTTGATAAATTATTAAATTGTTAAATAATCATGTAAAATATGTAATTATATTTTTTCAATTTACATTTTAGGTGTGGTTTGTTGGATTTGTAGAGTTATAGGGAGGAAAGTTAATTAAGTAATAATTGATTAAATATAAATTATTTATTAATTTATTAATTGTTAATTAATTAGGTAAATTATGTAAATATTATATTTTTTTTATTTACATATATGTTTAATGTGCGACTATCCTGTGGGAATTTAATGAAATAATTATCACATAAAAAAAGTAAGTCCTATAATAATTATTGTACAAATGTATCGTTGTTGTATTTGTTTAATTGTTTTTTAATATATATGTGTAATGTTATATTGTTAGTTTTATAATTTTATGAAATTAATATTTGTATTAAAAATTTTATGTGTTTGAAGTGAAGTATGTTCCCTATTGTTGCACAGACTGTAATGGGAATAGTACATTTTACCCCTCCTGAGGCCAATGCTTTCCCAACTGGAGAGGGAATAGTAAATTTCACCCCTCCTGAGTCCAAGGCTTTCCCTACTGGTGCACAGACTGGAGTGGGAATAGTACATTTTACTTTTCTTGAGTCCAGCGCTTTCCCTACTGTTGCACCGACGGAAGTGGGAATAGTAAATTTTACCTCTCCTGGGTCCAGTGTTTTCCGTACTGTTGTACTGGTGAAAACTCAGCCCTGCCATTGATGAGCACGAATCAGACTACCGTCAGCCTGTTACGGAACCATGTTCCTGGTGGGTACTGCAGTCTACTGGTGCTCCGACCGCCAGGGTCATAATGTGGTAGTCGGACCACCTGGACCACCAGACTCATAATGAGGGCCTATAACAGGGGCCTGATAGTTGATAAACTTGAAAAAATCATATTTGTTCTTAACCAAAGAACTAGTGTTAAGAAGTACACAAGTGAGCTAATCCAGCAGCTGGTTAGATTTGTTGATTACATAGGAGGGACACAGCAAAGTCTCACCATTAGTGAAAAGGGATGAGTCTACTTTAAACAGAAAATAATAACTAGCACAACAATAAAACTAAAGGAAAGAATCAAAGAAAAAAACTTCACAAGACTCAGGGCCTTATTACAAGGTTGGCGGACCGAGCACTGGCCCGCCAGCCACAAGGGACGGAGACCGCCGCAGAGCTGGCGGTCCCCACCTTGGCCATATTACAATGTTTCCTCTGGGCTGACCAGTGGAAACCACCATATTAGGAGGTTTCCACCAGTGAGCTCAGGGGAAACAGTGAAACAGCATTGGCCTTAGTTCCTCATGGAGCCGAGGCCAATGCTGTCATACAGAGGGGGGCCCAGCACCCTTGGAATGTGCATTGTCTGACTTAGCAGGCACTGTGCATTCTGAGGGTGCTGCACAGGGAGGCCCTGCACTTCCCACGACATGGTCATGGGCAATGCATGTGGCCCTCTGGGGCTCCCAGCACCGCATTTCCGCCAGCCTTATCATGGCAGGGACCCCGCCATGAAAAGGCTGGCTGAAAGGGGACTTGTGATCAGCACAGCAGCGCTAAACTCAGTGCCACTTTGGCTGACCACGACTCCGACCGCCACCACTCTGTCGGGAACCATGGTCCCGGCGGTGGCAGAAGTCCCCTGGCGGTTTGACCACCAGGGCGGCAATTTTGCGGTCAGACCACCAGGAGTGCGGCAGTTCAACTGCCACCACGACTCTGGCAGTCTTAAGACCGCCAGACTCGTAATAAGGCCCTCAGACCTACCTAGGTTGCAGACTTCTAAAAGTGAATCTCTTGAATAAATCAATGTGGAAAAATGGACAGGATTCCTGGCGCTGGGCGCAGTCCGGCTGCGGACGTGCACAGATAGGCTTGCCTTTGGCGTGCCTTTGCTGCACTGGTGGCACATAGGTGCAGGTGTCTTGTTTTTATGGCCCACTTTCATGGCTACTAGAAAGCTTACCAAAATGGCAGTCTGATCTGTCACAAGGCAGGTGGTTTAATACCCCACTTCCGACTTCCCCAATTCCAATATATTTTTGCAAGTATTGATTAAAAGCCCCCAAAAGTAAAACTCAATCTAAAAAGCAGAAGTTTAAGGTGCAGTGATTTTAAGAAGAATGCTCCGTAAAAACTCAGAATTGCTCTAACAGGCGATCTGTCAAGAAAGAAATGATAGCAGCAGAAACATAGGATTGGACAGACAAAACAAATTTAAAAGGAGAAAGAAATACAATTCTAAGTACCAAGTGAAGTGCAAATAACCAGGTGGCAGCAATCCCAGGTGTGAGAAGTAGTATCATATTTAGACACATTCATTTTTAGTCATGGTTTGCTGCTTGAAAGAAAGTGAGAAATGGAGACCATTGATAATTTATGATCTATGAAAAATAAACAAAACTACACTACTGGATGAAATAAGGTGCATTGTCAAAGAGGAGAATGGCGGTCACATATAACATAGCTGTTTTCAATCATGTTCACTTGGATAAAATGGAGAGTCCATAGCCAAACGAAAATGTATAACAAAGAATGTGCTGCTTCTGGGCCCTTCCCATTTTTGGCTGCATGTTACTTCACTTAAAGCACTTCTAAGGGTCCTATCTTTCAACTTACCTCACTAAGAAAGGTTAAAGTAATGTTATAGTTAAGTGAATATGCCAGTGACTACATTAATGTTTTGAACAAAAAAAACACAGACATTCACCAGTTATAGTTAGCAGAACCAACTATAACTGGCACCTCTGACATGCACTGCGTATGACTTCACCTATTGCATCACTCATGACATGTTCTATTACATCATGTATGACATCACTTATGACATCTCAAATGACATAATTGATTACATCACTGTTGACATTATCCAAGCTTCTTTTGTATACATTACTCTATAAACTAGTATGACATTAGAGACCAGAAAGTAAGTGTAAAATAGCTTGGAAAAATAAAAAGCATCATTAATGCCATCACAGACACAACTTCCTTAAGTGTGGCAAGCATGTGTTATATGCAACATTGATCCTATACCATACACTTCACAGGTAGCCTAATTCACAGTATTAATGAACAACCACAGATATATGGAAAACTCTCACTGTACACAATGTTCATTATGTGTACAACTGTTCAGAAGAAGCCAAGTTCCTCATGATGCTCAATGTCTGTTCCAAAATTAATGCCCTAATCTAAGCAGCTTTTATGTGTATCAAAACCCTGACATTCAATGAATCTGCATTGAGAAGTTAGGTGGATATATATAGAAAAGTTTATACTATTAATACCTCAAACTCTATAGAGAGGGTTTGCTCGGTACCAAACTGTCTGTAGACAGTGAAAATGTATTGCATGACATTTCTTTACAAAGCCACACAACGCCACGCAAATCAGCCCTTGAGAGGCTTTGTAAATCTGGACCTTGCTCAACCAGGATGCAAAATTCTAGTCCACATTTACAAAGCCTCTCAAGGCCTGATTTATATGGCATTGTGCGGCTTTGTAAAGAAATGTAATACAACACATTGGCTTGTGCAGCATTGTGTTTTACATTTGCATGTGGTAGGCATTCCACGGGTGGAGCATGGGTGTTCCCATGCATCCACCCATGGAATTTCATGCAATTGCAGATTTAATAAAATGAAGTAAACCTGGGACTGAGCCAAAATCCTATATCTACCACAGAGAGGCATTAAGAAGAGTAATATCTCTTTGTTACAACTTATTTCTATATATTCTTCTATATATATTGGCTTTTCCCTCATTGCTTTTGATGACGATACTCAGCTTATTGTCCCCATTTCCAATAATATAGATGGAACAACCCTAAAGTACCATAACTGTATGAACGCAATTGTAAATTGGATGAGTCAAAACAGTTCGATGATTAACTCATCCAAAACAGAGGTCCTCTTGTTTGAAAAAGATTTACCCTCGTGGAATCAGGATTGGTGGGCTAATTTTTTGGGTCCTCCTCCTACTCCAGTATCCACGGTAAACAATCTGCGTATCATATTTGATGCAAGTTTGTCTTTTAACGTACAAATAACTAAATTAGTCTCTTCCTGTTTACTTGTTGCGTAAGATTAAGAAACAACTGATGTATATTTCTTCTGATCTACAGAAAACAGTGGTCATGGCATTGATTTTGTCCAGATTGAACTATTGTAACACCTTGTATTTAGGAACCCATCAGTATGCCTTAAATAAACTGGAATGTCTACAAAATGCAGCACCCAGACATTTGAAAAAGATACTCAAATTTAAGTCTGTCTTGGAAACTTTAAATGAGTTACAATGGTTAACAGTGAGGAAAAGGGTTACGTTCAAGGCCCTCTGTCTTGTTCATAAAGCACTATATGGAGCTGCCCCAGAATATTTCAAGGAAAATCTCATCAGGTATATCCCTAATAGATTGTTAAGATCCTCTAGTGCCAGATTGGTCAGGCTATGTAAATTTAGGAAATCTAGCTGGGGCAGCCCAACTTTGGAAAAGCCTGCCTGTGCAATTGAGAGGCCACTCCAATCTCCTGGGTTTTATAAAGCTGCTTAAAACATGGCTTTTCTACAGTTCAGCCAAAGGGGTTTAGGGACTGGTTGGTCTCTAGTTTGTTCCTTCAGTTTTATTAATTTACGGTAGTTTTTCTTTTAGTGCCAAGACACATTCGGGTATTCGTGTGCTCTATAAATAATAATCAATAATTACCAATATCAATAGATGAGCTGCATTCTGCATACATACAACAAGGAAAAAGACTTTAAGGTGTCCCTCCATGCAGAAAATCAATCATGCCTATAATATAGGCACACTTGCGGCATGGTGCAAGGGTGGGTGCTCTAGTGCTAGGCACCATACAGTGCTCCAGCACAAGCAGGAAGCAGATGTACCCCATGTCTTAGTAGATATACCACATTTAAGCTCTCTCTATTTCATGCAACACAGCACAGCAACTTTGCATTTTGTCCTGCGTTTCATGAAACACTAAAGTCAATCTGGGCAACAGTGTATACTCAAATCTGTCTTTGCAAGATTTGTCACACTGAAACATGGCATATAGAGGAATGAATAGGGAATCTCTGCTGCAGAAGGTTCAATACAAAAGGTGAAAAAGAGGGAGGGACAAAAGTAAAACAGGGCATATCAGGATTAGAGCCAGGCGAAGAATACTTCCACTTGTGAAGTTGATGGAATTTGGCTAAATCCCTGATATGCCTGTAACTCGGAGTTCCTGTCAAATTCCGCTGTCTGGTGTGTGGTAGAAAGATATTTCTATTGACACATGCAAGGCTCTTTAATGTGAGCTCGCGAGTACAGACAAAATTTGCATACTATCTTTATGTCCACACTTGAGACGGAGATCCACCCCAAGTGTGGACATAAAGATAGATAATAAGGGACTTATTTACAAGCCCCAAGCGCCACCGGAGCATCACTTTCAGCGATGCTCTGTAGCGCTGTGCCTATTTCCACTTTGCGTGGCTTAATGCCACTTTACTAAATATGTCCCTCCCCTGACGCAGTTTTCTGCGGCAGAGGGGCATGCAATGGAGGATCGTCAACAGAGTGAATTAGGACACTAGGAAGAGGTGGAATGACCTAAAGACAAGGTCTGTTCCCTTGTACCCAGGCACCAGCTGCAGGCCAAGAAGACTGGTGGTGGTCGTCCCAGTGCCCCATTACATCTCTTTACCTGGGAGGAGGTCTTGGCCATTTTGCATCTGAGGGCTTGACAGGAATGCTAGGGAGAGTGGAGTCTGGTAAGTCACAACACTAAATACATCACCAAAATGCTATGTCATGCATGCTCACACCTCACCTTTTGCCACTTTTACTGTCACTCACTCACAAGCCCAGTGTTCACTTGGCAACTCAAAATTGAAGCATACTCACTTGGGGAGATGACATTTGTATATTTTGTGTAGTATAGGAACTGACATGACTCCAACTCCCAGCAGGCACTGTTCTACAACTCCAAACACCAGACCAGTGGTCATGTGTCCACATACAACTGTTTGGCAAATCACAAATTGTTAGAAAGTGCATTATTGATAAGGGCAGGTAAGTACCTACACTTAGCAATATGGCACTAACCCCCATTTGGTCCAGTTAGGTCTCAATAAATTAACCCCACCACAACCCTTGGTATCTTGGCAATGAGCAACAAGGCTTAACGAAGGGCCTTATTACGACCATGGCAGTCCAATGACCACATTTCAAATGTAGCTGTAGCGCTACGGTCGGACCACCAGCACCGCCAGATTATGACTTAACGTTGGTCTGGCGGTGTTGGCATTGCTGACAGTCCTAATCCACCAGGGCAGCACTGCAAGCAGAGCTGCCCTAGGGATTACAACTCCCTTCTCCTTCAGCTGTTTCATGGTGGTAGCACCACCAGGGAATGGCTGGCATAGACAGGGTGCAGGGCCCCCCTGGCCAGCTCTGTCGCAATGTTCACTGTCTGGTGCACCCTACACATTAAAGCATTGCCGCCGGCTTTATTACAAGCCGGAGACAATCCTGTAGGCCGTTTCCCACTGGGCCAATGGGAAACTCGTAATGGGGCCAGTGGGGAGGTGGCTGCACTGGCGGCAGCCCACCCATCAGCACTATGGTGGATGGGCTCTTCCGTCCCCCAAAGTCGTAATGGCCCCCAAAGTGTGTAAAGCATTCAAAACATCACAAAACAGTAACACAATAAAACACAGGAAACAGGTTAAATATCTAAAACCAATTTATAAATATAGGAAATATTTTTATCTTCAATTTGACACCAAAACGAATAAAATCGGATAAGGGGAACCGTAGATATTAATTTTTAAAGAATAAATGTTTTTAGCGCTTAGAAACTGAAAGCGGCACTTGGGATATCTGGTTGCACCTCGACCGGGCAAAGTCAAAATTTGAGGCCGACCGCGATGGAGGCCTACTCGGCTACAGCAAGCAGGAGGCCTTGGTCAAAGGCTTACCTTCTGACTTGGGACATATTTAAGAGCCCCTATTGCCACTGGAGCGTCACTTTTAGTGGTGCTCTGGTGGCGCTATACACTGCACCGTACTTACAAGGTGGCGTTAAGCCACTTTTTGTGGCTTAACACCACCTTGTAAATACGGCCCATTCACTTTGCGTGGAAGGGGCGTGCAATGGGTGTTGTGGTGGGTGTGTCACAGCAACATTGCATTTTGATGCTGCCCCAGATTTTGTTCTTAAAAGTGAGGCAGCGCAAAAATCTAATGCCACCGCAGGGGTGGCGTAAGAGTGGCACAACGAGGAAAAATGCTTTCATTTTTCCTTGTTTTTTGCTCTTTCTATGTGTGCTGCATTTTGCAGCACTCATAGGAGGAGCAAATCGCAATGAAGATTGTTTTTGTGGAGGAAGGTGTCCCTTCCTGCACAAAAACAATCTTCCCCTCAATGCAACCATCCTTGCACTATGGTGCGAGGGTGGTTGTGTTGGCATGGGCCAGCAAATTTTGCGCCAGTGCAGGGGGAAACACAGGGGTGTGCCATATTATTGTAAATATGGTGCATTCCTGTGTTTTGAAAATGACAGTGCGCAACACTGCCAAATTTAGTGCAGCGACTCACACTGTCATTTTCACTTAAATCTGTCCCTAAATGTATAGCTTAGTCTCTTTTCAGGACCAGTTTCTCACCGGGACAAGGTTGCAGATTAGATCCGACCTCCCTGGAGCCCTTTTTGGATACACATCGCAGGAGACCCTGGAAAGAATTCTACTGTCTGACTTAGTCGCGGTCGACGTAAGCCAGGTTAACTCACAACGCCGGGCCGGTCCCTTTATGGAGCTTTTTTCCAAAAGTTCTACAATCTTCTCCAAACTTCTGGATCTTCTTCCAGAAGGTCTTTGAAGGTCCACAGCTCACCCCAAGGTTCCAGAAACTCCGAGTTGCTCCATGAGGGTTAAGACTCAAATCCAAAAGTGACAGTGGTCAGCTGGTCAGTTTTTTCAGGTTTTGATGCAGGGGACTCTGGGTAGCAAACAGGGAGTCTCTTCTTGAACCAGTTGAAGCCAGGCAAAGTCCATTTTGTGGTGAAGCCCAAGTGTGCAGCTGTTGCAGTCCTTCAGAGTGCAGTGTCCAGGTGCAGGTCCAGGGTCCAGCAGGGCAGTCCTTCTTCTTCTTGTCTTGTTCTGGGTAGGGAGCTGAGGTGTGAGTGCAGTTCTGACATGTTTATCCCTGCTCCTGGGGTGTAAAGCAAAGAGGGGCCTCTTGACCAATCATGCACAGGCTACCACCCTCTTGGATGACCACTTCCTGGGAAGTGTAGCAAAAATCAATCCAAATCCCATGGAGCAACATTCTTTAAAAATCAAAAATGGCAGAAATTCTATTTTAGAGGTTAGATCTGGCTGAGTCCACCCACTGGTGTGGCTAAAATTCCTTAACATACCCCTTTCCTGCCCTCTCCTAATCTAATCAAGGGTGCACCTGTTTGTCTGGGTTTGTGGGAAATGGGGGCGGTCCTAAGCTGCTCCAAATCTCCTTACCTCCTTTGAAGTCCAGTTTGGCTGCTCTTCCCCCATCGTGTTTCACCATCTGCTGAGGCAGATCTCCTCCCCAAGGCACCTCCTTTGTCGTTAGCCCAAGTCACTTCACACCTCATCAAGGCAGCTTGGTCAGGATGCCAGAGGCAGGCCAATCAGAGAAGGGCACTACAGAGCTAAAGTTGGCAACTTTCAGACAGAGTTCTCAAACTCTTTCTTTGAACTAGTTAGATTAAATTCAATAGTGGCAAGGTGTTGGATTTATTATAACAATTACTTTGATACCAAACTTGAAATATTTGGGACTTTATTAATTAAAAATAAGTCTCCCCATGTTCACCTATGGAGCCCATTCAATACAATGAGGGGAAAAATAATTTGCCCATTTTTCCCTCATAAGGGCTTATAAAACATCATTTATTAGGTCCCTGCTTATACTTACTGTTAGACCTGGCATCCTTGGCGAGGTATCCCCTGTCTTTTTGCCTCTGCTTCCTGTGTTTTTGACTGTGTGCTGGACTTTGTTTTTGCTGGTTTTGGTACTCTGGGCACTTTACGACAGCTGACCAGTGCTAATGTGCTCTCTTTGTAAACTCTATGTGTAATTGGCTTTTCCATGATTGGCATATTTGACTTACTAGTAAGTCCCTAGCAAACCACACAAGAGGTGCCTATGGCCTGTAAATCAAATGCTACTAGCGGGCCTGCAGCACTGATTGTGCCACCACCTGAGTAGCCCTGTAAACATGTCTCAGACCTGCCACTGCAGTGTCTGTATGTGCAGTTTTAAACTGCCAATTCGACCTGGCAAGTGTACCCACTTGCCAGGCCCAAACCTTCCCTTTTTGAACATGTAAAGCACCCCTAAGATAGGCCCTAGGTAGCCCCATGGGTAGGCTGCAGTGTATGTTAAAAGTAGGACATGTACTGATGTGTTTTACATGTCCTGACAGTGAAATACTGGCAAAATCAGTTTTCCCTGTTGCAAGGCCTATCTCTCTCATAGGTTAAAATGGGGATTGCCTTTAAATATCTTTGAAGTGAGTTTCCCATTGAGAGCAGATAGAGGTGTAGATTTTGGGGTCTCTGAACTCACAATTTAAAAATACATCTTTTGGTAAAGTTGTTTTTTAGAAAGTGGGCATTTTCTTGCTTAACCATTCTGTGCCTCTGTCTGCTTGTGTATTCCACGTTTGGGTCAGACTGAGAGTTGGGCTGTTATGAATTTCCACTACACAGTGACACAAATGGAGCTAAGGTGTAGCCTACATATCCTAATGAGTCTCCTGCGTAAGAGTAGGGAGGGAGGAGTTGATACTTACACCTGAAAGGGATGTACCTGTCCTCACACAATGCAGTCTCCCTGAGGTGTGTCTGGGGCCAGGCCTGGGCAAGGCAGGATCTTGTCAACAACAGGGACTTTCCTTTGAAGCTTGCCTACTTCAAAGGTAGAAAGTGATATTGGTAGTGGACCCAAAACCCCTGATTTTTTTATTACTTCTGGATCAAGAGGAACCTCTGCCAAGGAGAAAAGCTAAAGAGCTGGAGGAGGAGTACTGCTCCTTTGCCTGTGAGTGCACTTTGCTTGGTTGGCCTGCAGTTGCTGCTTCTGCCTTTGAGAAGACAAAGTCTGGACTTTGCTGTGTTTTCCTGCTTGTGTAGTGTCTCCAAGGGCTTGCACTGAGCTTGCCCCCTGTTCTGAAGTCTCAGGGCCATCACAGACTTCCTCTGCCAGCACCTGAACTCTCTTGCTGAGACTCCTACCTTGCCATGCGGTGCCTAATCCAGCCCCTGGGCCCTTGAAAGAACAATCTGGTGAAAAAAAGACTGAAATTCAAGCACAGGAGCGGTGCAGGAGATAAATCAACGCAGCACCTGCTTCGCGGCTGAAAAATCAACGCACCACCTGCATCGTGGCTGGGAAATCGATGCAACACATGAGTGCAGCTGCCAAAAATGATGCATTACCCACGCAGAGCAGGTTTTCGCCACAGTGCGGCAGAATTTTGCATGCATCATTGTAGGACGGCAAAATCATCGTGAACGTGCTCAGACCCGAGGTTGCCCGGTGGGAAATCAATGAATCGCTCTTCAGCGGGAGAGAAAAACTACACATTGCCTATGGCCCGGAGAAGAAACTATGCATGGCCTCACTTGTGAGTAAGGAACCGACACATCGCAGACTTTTCTGATGCACGCTCACCCGTCCAACTTTATTTTTGATGCAAACCAGGTACTTTGTGTAAAAACAACAGATCCATTGATTTCTATGGATTAAGACTCTTTTTAATTTACAAATTAATAACTTTGCTTGTGTATGTTGGATTGTTGTTGTTTTGGTTTTGTTGGATTCAGATAAATATTGGCTATTTTTCTAAACTGATGTTGTGTCCATTTTGTAGTGTTTCCACTGTGTTACTGTGTGTGTTGGTACAAATACTTTACACATTGCCTTTAAGACAAGCTTGACTGCTTGTGCCAAGCTACAAGGGAGTGAGAAGAGGTTGTCTTAGGAGTGTAACTCCCTTAACCTGACTAGAGGGAGGGTCCCTGCTTGGACAGAGTGCAAACTGACTGCCAACCAGAGACCCCATTCTTAACAGTTACACAAAACCCAACCCTGGGGGCGCCTAGGGTGCACCTTAGGGGTGACTAACATGTAAAAATAAGGTAGTTTAAGACTTTGAAGTATTTTTAATTCCAAAGTCCAATTTGAAGGTAACTTTAATTTAAAAGCAGGCAGCAAGGCAGGCCTGCCTTTAAAATGACACTGGGCACCTCAGCAGTACACCTATGGGTGCACTACCTATGCTACCATATATTAGGGACTTATAGTTAGGTTGATACTGCCAATTATAATTAGCCTAATTTGCATATCCACTTTACACAGAGCACTGGCCCTGGGACTGGTTAGCAGTACCCAGGACACAGCCAATCGTCAGTAACCATCAGTATCTGTCCAAAAGGTTTGGGGGTGACCAGTGCAAAAAGGAGGACTTTCCTACACAAATGAACTTCACTCAGCTGGGAGGCTACCATTTGTCAATTATGGGAAGTAGAGAGAGTAACCCGACTGCAACTCTCAGGAGGCATCAGTCCTTTAACTACAAACATTATTATGCTACAATCCATCTGTTAGTGAACTCTCAATTGTAGTGTATTCACCTGGGGGGGGAGATCATTGGTCAATTTTGTGTAGTAGAGAGAGTGACCTGACTGCAACTCACAGGAGGCACTGTTTCAGCAACTCCAAACACCAGAATAGTGTTAAATTGTCCAAAGACCACTCTGTGGTGTTGGACCTCACCCTTTTTGCAGGGTCATCCCCAAACTTTTTGCCTTCCTCCTCCTATTTTTTCTGACCTCTTGTTGTTGGCTCTAGGGCTCTGAGCATCAGTGCTAAAGTGCAGGCGCTCTCCCTTCTAAAGTTGGTATGATTGGCTTAAACCTAATTGGCACATTTAATTTACCTATAAGTCCCTTGTACAGTAGTATCCCTATACCCAGGGTCTGTAAATTAAATGCTACTAGTGGGCCTGCAGCGCTGCTTGTGCCACCCACAGAAGCCAGTCTCAAGCCTGCTAGCACAAGGGCTGCGTGCGCAGTTTACTGTTACAGGCATCTGGTATCCAAATTTACTTGCCAGGCCTGGAGCTCCCCTTTTACTATATGTAAGTCACCCCTAAGGTAGGTCCTAGCAAGCCCATTGGACAGGGTGCTATGTATGTAAGAGGCAGGACATGTGCCTGGTTGTTTGGCCTGTCCCGGTAGTCACAAACAGCCTATTTGGTTTCTCACTGCTATGAGTGCTGCCTTGCTCATAGGATTGCATTGGAGATGCCCTGCCTTATGTCTACGGGGTATTGTCTGATCTATGAGGGGTAGCGTAGGCATGTTTGGTATGGTTGTAATAGTTGAGAAATGCTACTTACTGGCGTAGGTAGATTATTTTATTGCCATTATAGAAATGTCACTTCTAGAAAGTGGGCATTTCTCTGTGATTATGACTCTGGTGTTTTGCAGCCACACTCCAACCCACATCTGGGGCAGAGTGACAGCTGGGCTTTGTGCATACTTTTCAGACAGCCTGTACACAGGGAGGGTGGAGGTTGTGCCCTTGCCTCACACAAAGGGCTTGTTTATCCCCCACTGATGTATGGAACCTGTGGTGGAGGAGAGAGAGGACACTACTAGAACCAGTTAGGACTGGCTGAAACATCTTTTCCTCCTTTTGCAAGAGCTTGTACGTATAAGTACAGGAGGTTTTCCCCATGTTAAGAGAGACACTAATGGACAACTGAAATGAACATAGGATGCTGCTGGAGGGACTCACCAGGAACCGCATTGGACTGCTGCTGTTATGATGACCTGTGACCTGCTGAGTCACTAGGAGGAACTGCCATTGACTGCAATTCTTTGTGCTGACAGGCTTGTTTTGGCCCTACTGCCCTGTGCCCCTTTTTGCTGTCTCGAGGGGGGTGGGGGGGTGCTGAGGACCCTGTTCGCTTCATCGCAGCGCTAGAAGAGCGTTTTACTCCCTGCTTCCCCAGCATGGGGGAAGCGTTGTGATGATTTGCTCCTGTGTTGGAGCGTGGCGCAGATGGAGCGCTTGGCCTTTATTTGATTTCCAGCACGTGAAGAGCGCTTTGCCAGTGTTGCCAGTGCTTTACTTGATTTGGTAAAAGCGAGTGCAGAGCGATTTACTTTCTTTGATCAAAGCTTGTTCTGAGTGCTTATATATTGTGGCCGAAGGGATCACTGCCGCGACCCGGTCGGGCGAGTCAAATTAGCGTAGCTGAGGCACGCTCAAAAAGTGCCCCCAGGGCACAGGAGCCCAGTGAGTAGTGCCCATGGGCACAGGCAGGTACCAGCTTCAGTGCGTTCACTGCCGCGACCCGGGATACACAGATGAATAAACGAGGGAAAGTTGCTGCTTGCGGTCCGGAGCCACCACGCTGCTGGCTGGGAGGCAGTCGCCCTAGGCGACAGACCGGAGCGACCCGAGAGGCACTGGCGGGCTCCGGGCGTGCACCCTGAGCATGAGCGGCTGGAGGAATTCTGCTGGCCCGGTAGGATGTTAAGGAGTCTTATTGGCCGGGCAGGAGTACAGGGCTTTGTGCCCCCAGAGCCAGGAGGCTTGGCAGGAATCTGCAGCTCTCCTGATTAGGGAACTGGATGTCTGCAGCCGCACCACGGGGATGCAGGCAGCTACCCCCTGATTTGGCGGGTGTTGGGCCCGACACGGGAGACCCAGGGAGCCCTCCAGGCAGACTAGATGGGATTACGTGTGCCCCTCCCTTGTATGTCAAAGACGCGCTGAGGCTCCATGTGGAGGCGTTTTCCGGACCACCTCATGACCTGAATACGTTTCATGCCCCCATGACTGGTGTAATCTCTCCAATGCTCATCACTCACCTGGGAGTATACCATTCGTCAAGTGTTGGAAGCTGGAGGGAGTGCCATGACTGGAAACTCCCAGCAGGCTCTGTATTTCTCTTTTCCAGTGATCCCTGTGTTTTAACTCTCCATTGAAGTGAACTCACGTGGGGGAATAATATTTTGGATAGTGTGTGTAGTATTGGAACTGATATGGCTCCAACTTCCAGCAGGTCCTGTTTCTGTACCTCCAAACACCAGCACAGTGGACACTTGCCCATCTACCTCAGTTTGCCAACTCACAAATGAAGTATACTCACAAGGTAATGCCCTGGCGAGATTCATGCATAGCTCTCGCAGACCACTTATTTATCCAAAGTATTCAGAAAAGACCTGGGGGAAAAACGTTTGTTTTGCGTGTGGACTACAGAGGGTGACCTGACAGCAACTCACAGGTGGCCCTGTATCTGTAACTCCAAAAACCATCGCAGTGGTCACTTGCCTATGTGCCCCTGTGTGTTAACTCTCAAATAAAGTATACACACCTTGGGGGAATAACAATGGAAAAGTGTGTGAACTAGAGGGAATACCCTGACTGCAACTCACAGGAGGCACTGTCTCAGCAGCTCAAAACACCAGAACAGTGTTCATTCATCAAAAGACCCCTGTTTTTCAACTCTCAATGTAAGTTAACTCAGCTGGCAAGATACCATTCATTTGTATAGTGTGTGTAGTGGAGGGACTGACATGACTGCTGAGGCCACAAGGGTCCGCCACTGTCATATCACTGACCAACCCAGTGTCCTCAATTCCAAAGACTCCTGTTTAGTATCTAAACAAATGAAGTGTACTCACCTAGGGGGATAACATTAGTATAGTCTGTGTACTAGAGAGTGTGACATGACTCCAACTCCCAGCAGGCCCTGTTTCTGTAATTCCAAACACCAGCCCAGTGTTCTCATGACCAAAGACCTCTGTGTCTTAACTCTCTATTGAAATGTACTCATCGGGGAGGATAGTATTTGTATAAGTATGTATAGTAGAGAGAGTTACATGACTACAACTATCAAAAGGCACAGTTTTACTAACTCAAAACACCAGTCAAGGGTTTAGTTCTCCAGACACCCTTCTTTGGAAACTCACAAATAAAGTGTACTCACTCACCTGTGGGGATGACATATACCAAGTGTATGAAGCAGAGGGAGTGACATGACTGCTAATGCCAGGAGGCTCTGTCTCTCTATCTCCAAACACAAGCCCAGTGTTCTCACATCCAAATACCCCTGTGTCTTAACTCTCAAATGAAGTTTACTTACTCGGAGGATAACATTTGTATGGTGGTGGGAAGTAGAGGGAGTGATCGGAATGCAAAGCCCAATAGGCCCTGTGTCTCTAACTCCAACCACAAAAACAATGTTCACTTACCCAAATCCATCTGTTTATGAACTCTCAATTAAAGTTTACTCACCTGAGGAGATAACATTTGTCAAGCATGTATCGTATGGAGAGTGACCTGACTGCAACTCCCAGGAGGCATTGTTTCAGTAACCCCTAACTTTTTGCCTGCCTCCCTCCACTTTTTGGACACTGTTTTTGGTGGTTGTGGGACTCTGCGCACTTTACTACTGGTAACCAGTGCTAAAGTGCATATGTTCTCTCCCTTAAAACATGGTGACATTGGATCATACCCAATTGGCTTATTTAATTTACTTATAAGTGCCTAGTAAAGTGCACTATATGTGCCCAAGGCCTGTAGATTAAATGTTAATAGTGGGCCTGCAGCACTGATTGTGCCACCCACTTAAGTAGCACCATAACCATGTCTCAGGCCTGCTATTACAAGGCCTGTGTGTGCAGTTTCACTGCCAATTCAACTTGCCATTTAAAAGTTCTTGCCAAGCCTAAAACACCCCTTTTTCTACATATAAGTCACCCCTAAAGTAGGCCCTAGGTAACCCATAGGGCAGGGTGCTGTGTAGACAAAAGGCAGGGCATGTACCTGTGTTGTGTACATGTCCTGGTAGTGTAAAACTCCTACATTTGTTTTACACTGCTGTGAGTCCTGCTCCTTTCATAGGTTAACATTAGGGCTACCCTCATATACTGTTTGAGTGGTAGCTTCTGATCTGAAAGGAGTAACAAAGTCATATTTAGTATGGCCAGAATGGTAATACAAAATCCTGCTGACTGGTGAAGTTGGATTTAATATTACTATTTTAGAAATGCCACTTTTAGAAAGTGAGCATTTCTCTGCACTTAAATCTTCTGTGCATTACAATCCATGTCTGGCTAGGTTTATTTGACAGATCCCTCGTGCATTCACGCAGACAAACCCCAAACACAGGATGCTCTGTCACACTTGCATACATCTGCATATTGAATGGGTCTTCCTGGGCTGGGAGGGTGGAGGGCCTGACACTTACATGTCAAAGGACAGTAACCTGCCCTCACACAAAGCACTGCCACTCCCCCTACTGGGACCCTGGCAGACAGGATGGAACTGAAAAGGGACCTTGTGCACTTCTAAGCCATTCTTTGAAGTCTCCCCTACTTCAAAGACACATTTGGGTATTTAAGCAGGGTCTCTAACCCTACCAACTCAGACACTTCTACGGTAGACACTCTACTTCCTCAAGACACTTCCTGGAGAAGAAAACCTGTACCAGAACCTCCAACCTGCCAGGAAGAACTGCCTGGCTGCCCAAAGGACTCACCTGACTGCTTTTCTGAGAAGGACTGCTGCCTTGCTGTTGCCCTGCTGCCTTGCTGCTCTCTGGCTGTGGGGAGAAGTGCTCTCCAATGGCTTGGATAGAGCCTGCCTCCTGTTCCCTGAAGTCTCAGGACTAAAAAGACTTCATTTCTGCAAAAGAACTTCTTGTGCTGTGGAAATCGACGCACAGCCTGCAAAAAGCGATGCACAGCCTGCATCACGGTGAAAAATTCACTGCACGCTGAACCAGAATGATGAAGCCCAACTTCCTGACAAGAAGATGAATGCAGTGCCAGTGTTGCGACTGGAACTTCGATGCAAATGCCCACTGGATCGACGCAAAGCCGACCCGGAACAACGCAGCCCGACTTCCTGAGAGGATTCGGAGCAGCGCCTGCAGCGCGACAGAAATTTCCATGCATCGCCCACCAGATAGACGCAGCTCCTGTGACTTCATCCTGTAAGCGCCGGATTTCAACGCATCATCCCTGAGGTGTACAAAAACCCCACAACCAAAAGAGGATCCAAGTCGATGCAAACTCTTCCCTGCGTGGAAAATAAACGACACATAGGGGGTCATTCTGACCTCGGCGGTAAAAGGCCCTTTCCGACGGTCAGAAGTCCGCCATGATACCGCCGCGGCCGCGGTAAACCGCCACAGTCATTCTGACCTCCAACTGGCAAACCGCCAAAAACCCGACATCCACGGAAGGCCACCTCATCAGCGGGCAGCGATAAACTGGAGATGACCAAACCTCCACCGTCACGCCAACACAAACACGCCCATGCCATTACGACCCACGAATCCACGCGGCGGTCTTACAACCGCGGTATTCCATTGGCGGTACACACCGCCGCGCTCAAAATACACACACACATACAAAACACAGCCACATTGGACAATTTGAAATACACACACCTGATACACATACACACACCACTCCCACACACCCATCACCATATAAAACACACACCCACATCACCCACAAACCCCTACAACCAGAAATTCAGAGACAAGGCGCAATACACAGAGAGAGAGCACAGGGAACACAAACCACAACAGGCACCTGTGAGAAAGTAGCCTCTTTCTAGCCTTGTTACCCCCACTTTTGGCCTGTTTGTGAGTGTATGTCAGGGTGTTTTCACTGTCTCACTGGGATCCTGCTAGCCAGGGCCCAGTGCTCATAGTGAAAACCCTATGTTTTCAGTATGTTTGTTATGTGTCACTGGGTCCCTGCTAGTCAGGACCCCAGTGCTCATAAGTTTGTGGCCTATATGTATGTGTTCTTTGTGTGGTGCCTAACTGTCTCACTGAGGCTCTGCTAACCAGAACCTCAGTGGTTATGCTCTCTCTTTACAAATTGTCACTAACAGGCTAGTGACCAATTTTACCAATTTACATTGGCTTACTGGAACACCCTTATAATTCCCTAGTATATGGTACTGAGGTACCCAGGGTATTGGGGTTCCAGGAGATCCCTATGGGCTGCAGCATTTCTTTTGCCACCCATAGGGAGCTCTGACAATTCTTACACAGGCCTGCCACTGCAGCCTGAGTGAAATAACGTCCACGTTATTTCACAGCCATTTTACACTGCACTAAAGTAACTTATAAGTCACCTATATGTCTAACCTTTACCTGGTAAAGGTTAGGTGCAAAGTTACTTAGTGTGAGGGCACCCTGGCACTAGCCAAGGTGCCCCCACATTGTTCAGAGCCAATTCCCTGAACTTTGTGAGTGCGGGGACACCATTACACGCGTGCACTACATATAGGTCACTACCTATATGTAGCTTCACAATGGTAACTCCGAATATGGCCATGTAACATGTCTATGATCATGGAATTGTCCCCTCTATACCATCCTGGCATAGTTGGCACAATCCCATGATCCCAGTGGTCTGTAGCACAGACCCTGGTACTGCCAAACTGCCCTTCCTGGGGTTTCACTGCAGCTGCTGCTGCTGCCAGCCCCTCAGACAGGCAGCTGCCCTCCTGGGGTCCAGCCAGGCCTGGCCCAGGATGGCAGAACAAAGGACTTCCTCTGAGAGAGGGTGTGACACCCTCTCCCTTTGGAAAATGGTGTGAAAGCAGGGGAGGAGTAGCCTCCCCCAGCCTCTGGAAATGCTTTCTTGGGCACAGATGTGCCCAATTCTGCATAAGCCAGTCTACACCGGTTCAGGGGACCCCTTAGCCCTGCTCTGGCGCGAAACTGGACAAAGGAAAGGGGAGTGACCACTCCCCTGACCTGCACCTCCCCTGGGAGGTGTCCAGAGCTCCTCCAGTGTGCTCCAGACCTCTGCCATCTTGGAAACAGAGGTGCTGCTGGCACACTGGACTGCTCTGAGTGGCCAGTGCCACCAGGTGACGTCAGAGACTCCTTGTGATAGGCTCCTTCAGGTGTTGCTAGCCTATCGTCTCTCCTAAGTAGCCAAACCCTCTTTTCTGGCTATTTAGGGTCTCTGTCTCTTGGGATTCCTTAGATAACGAATGCAAGAGCTCATCCGAGTTCCTCTGCATCTCTCTCTTCACCTTCTGCCAAGGAATCGACTGCTGACCGCGCTGGAAGCCTGCAAACCTGCAACAAAGTAGCTAAGACGACTACTGCAACTCTGTAACGCTGATCCTGCCGCCTTCTCGACTGTTTTCCTGGTGGTGCATGCTGTGGGGGTAGTCTGCCTCCTCTCTGCACTAGAAGCTCCGAAGAAATCTCCCGTGGGTCGACGGAATTTTCCCCCTGCAACCGCAGGCACCAAAAAGCTGCATTACCGGTCCCTTGGGTCTCCTCTCAGCACGACGAGCGAGGTCCCTCGAATCCAGCAACTCTGTCCAAGTGACTCCCACAGTCCAGTGACTCTTCACTCCAAGTTTGGTGGAGGTAAGTCCTTGCCTCACCTCGCTAGACTGCATTGCTGGGAACCGCGACTTTTGCAGCTACTCCGGCCCCTGTGCACTTCCGGCGGAAATCCTTCATGAACAGCCAAGCCTGGGTCCACGGCACTCTAACCTGCATTGCACGACTTTCTAAGTTGGTCTCCGGCGACGTGGGACTCCTTAGTGTAACTTCGGGTGAGCACCGTTTCACGCATCCTCGTAGTGCCTGTTTCTGGCACTTTTCCGGGTGCTACCTGCTGCTAAGAGGGCTCATTGTCTTGCTTGACGTCCCCTCTACCTCCTGGTCCAATTTGCGATCTCCTGGTCCCTCCTGGGCCACAGCAGCATCCAAAAACGCTAACCGCATGATTTGCAGCTAGCAAGGCTTGTTGGCGTTCTTTTGGCGGGAAAACACTTCTGCACGACTCTACAAGGCGAGAGGGATCCGCCCTCTGAAGGAGAAGTCTCTAGCACCTTTGCGTTCCTGCAGAAACCGCAGCTTCTTCAGTCCAGTCGAAGCTTCTTTGCACCCGCAGCTGGCATTTCCTGGGCATCTGCCCATTTCCGACTTGCTTGTGACTTTTGGACTTGGTCCCCTTGTTCCACAGGTACCCCAGATTGGAAATCCAGCGTTGTTGCATTGTTGGTTTGTGTCTTTCCTGCATTATTCCTCTAACACGACTTCTTTGTCTTTAGGGGAACTTTAGTGCACTTTGCACTCACTTTTCAGGGTCTTGGGGAGGGTTATTTTTCTAACTCTCACTATTTTCTAATAGTCCCAGCGACCCTCTACAAGGTCACATAGGTTTGGGGTCCATTCGTGGTTCGCATTCCACTTTTGGAGTATATGGTTTGTGTTGCCCCTATCCCTATGTTTCCCCATTGCATCCTATTGTAACTATACATTGTTTGCACTGTTTTCTAAGACTATACTGCATATTTTTGCTATTGTGTATATATATCTTGTGTATATTTCCTATCCTCTCACTGAGGGTACACTCTAAGATACTTTGGCATATTGTCATAAAAATAAAGTACCTTTATTTTGAGTATAACTGTGTATTGTGTTTTCTTATGATATTGTGCATATGACACTAAGTGGTACTGTAGTAGCTTCACACGTCTCCTAGTTCAGCCTAAGCTGCTCTGCTAAGCTACCATTATCTATCAGCCTAAGCTGCTAGACACCCTATACACTAATAAGGGATAACTGGGCCTGGTGCAAGGTGCAAGTACCCCTTGGTACTCACTACAAGCCAGTCCAGCCTCCTACAACACCGGAACCCAACATCATCACCCACACCAAATCTACGCACACATCACCACACACCACCACTCACATCACCACAAACAGCACCCCACACCTCATCCACACCACCCCATGGCACCCCAAAGACACCCCAGGTTCTCAGACCAAGAACTCAGGGTCATGGTGGAGGAAATAATTAGGGTAGAGCCCCAGCTATTCGGCACACAGGTGCAGCACACCACAATAGCCAGGAAGGCGGAGCTATGGCAAAGGATCGTCGACAGGGTCAACGCTGTGGGACAGCATCCCAGAAACCGGGAAGACATCCGAAAGCACTGGAACGACCTACGGGGGAAGGTGCGGTCGATGGTGTCAAGACACAACATTGCTGTGCCGAAGACTGGCGGCGGACCCCCACCCACTCCACCCGAATTCACAGCATGGGAGCAAGCGGTCTTGAACATCCTGCATCCTGCGGGCCTCGCTGGAGTAGGCGGAGGAATGGACTCTGGTAAGTCTAATCTCAACTACCCTACCCCCCCCAACCACCAGCATGCCAACCCCCACCCTCACCCCCAACCCCCCAGCACACATCCTCCCTGCCAATGTCTCACCAGCACAACCCACCCAACACAACACCAATCCCGGAATGCCAACACAAACCATGGACACCCATCACCTAAGCATGACCACTGCACATACCCATCCCCCCTCACAAACCACCCTCACAGCTCCTCCCACAAGGGAATGCCAGCACTGGGGGACAAGGGCACCCACAAATCGCACGCCATGGCACACACAGAAGCAATAACCAAACTCTTTTACCCCTGCAGGGCCCGAACGCCAAGACACCGCCACGGAGGGTCCAGATTTGTCCATCCCGCCCCCAGAACAGGCCCCCAGTGATGACAGCAGCTCTGTCGACCTAGAACCTGATGACCAGCCCGGACCATCGGGGACCTCTGGACAGTCGGTTCCCCACACACAGACACAGGCCACAGCAGACCTAACCCCCTCTGGGAATACCAGCACAGCTCCCACCCAGCGGGCCCATGCCTCTGTCTCCAGGACGCGTCAATCAGCGGTGTGTCCGCCACTACAGGGCACCCAGGCTGACCCACCACCTCAACAACAACAGGGACCTGGGGGCAGTGGTAGTGGGCACACCGTCCAGGGGACAGAAGCCCGGGGAAACAGGGCAACTGGGAGGGCTGCAGTGCGAGAGGGGGTGGACCGGCCCAGGGAACACACTCTCCAAGAGGCCCTCACCACCATCATGGGAGCATACCACCACTCCCAGGAGACGATTGCGATGGTACTGGCCAGGTTCCAGGAGATCCAGGCACAGCAGGAGGAACGGTACATGGGGTTCAGAGACGAACTCCGGATCATAGGTACCGCAATGGGGACCATCGACCTGGCCCTCAACCAGATAGTCACCTCATTGCGGGACCATGTGGCACCCCAAAGGGCCCCTGTCACTAGCCCGGACCACGAACAGCCTACCACCTCCGCCGGCGCTAGTGGACAGGAGGCCCCCACACAACGACTGGCCACCAGATTCCCACCTCCTGCTGAAGATCAACCACCCCGCAAGCGGAACCTGAGATCTCACAAGAAGACAGAGTAGGATGCCAAGACCCCTGCCAGCAAACAATACCCCCTGATGTCATCCCACTGTCCCACATTGTCACCCTGTCCAACCTTAAACAGCCCCTGCTCCATCCTTCCACAGGCATATGGACAATGCACCTGTGAAACTGAGAACTGGACTCTGCCATGGACATTCCTCCACCCCCACCCATCACCGTGTTACTATCATGGACCTATATGTAGCACAAAAAATAAATCACTATTTGCACTTCAAAAATCAGGAGTCTGCTTGTATTCTTAACAAATGTATTACACATAACGGTTCATTAATGTTCTGTTACATTGTTATGACAACATACCAATGTCAATGAGCTTTAGTCCATGGGCAAACAAAGCAGAAGTCACGCAGTTGGTCAAACAGCTCTGAAAAGGGAAGGCAAAGTCATAATTCAGTGAAAAGGAAATGGTGGGGAACACAGAAAGTAGAAATGCAGGAGGCCAGAAGTAAATGTAAAATGGCGTGGGTGATTCGTACCTGTGTGCTACTGAAAATACTGTTGTATAACTGTGTCCCTTTTGTCCGTGTCGTCCCCGTCGTCTTCCTCCTCTTCACTCTCCACAGGCTCCACAGCTGCTACAACACCACCATCTGGACCATCCTCCTGCAGGAAAGGCACCTGGCGTCGCAAAGCCAGATTGTAAAGCATACAGCAGGCCACGATGATCTGGCACACCTTCTTTGGTGAGTACATTAGGGATCCACCTGTCATATGCAGGCACCTGAACCTGGCCTTCAGGAGCCCGAAGGTCCTTTCTATGATCCTCCTAGTTCGCCCCATGGGCCTCATTGTACCGTTCCTCTGCCCTGGCCCGGGGATTCCTCACTGGGGTCAATAGCCAAGGCAGGTTGGGGTAACCAGAGTCACCAATTAGCCACACACGGTGTCTCTGTAGCTGTTCCATCACATAAGGGATGCTGCTATTTCGCATTACATACGCGTCATGCACTGACCCAGGGAACTTGGCATTTACATGGGAGATGTACTGGTCAGCCAAACAGACCACCTGGACATTCATCGAATGGTAATTTTTTCTGTTTCTGTACACCTGCTCATCGTCTTTTGGGGGTACTAAAGCCACATGGGTCCCATCAATGGCACCAATGATGTTGGGGATATGTCCAAGGGCATAGAAATCACCCTTCACAGTGGCCAAATCACCCTCCTCTGGGAAAACAATGTAGCTCCGCATGTATTTCATCAGGGCAGACAACACTCTGGACAAAATCTTAGAAAACATAGGCTGAGACATCCCTGATGACATGGCCACTGTTGTCTGAAAAGACCCACTTGCCAAAAAATGGAGGACTGACAGAACCTGCACCAGAGGGGGAATTCCTGTGGGCTGGCGGATGGGGGACATCAGGGCTGGCTCCAGCTGGGCACACAGTTCATGTATAGTGGCACGGTCAAGTCGGTATCGAAGTATAATATGGCGTTCTTCCATTGTCGATAGGTCCACCAGCGGTCGGTACACGGGAGGATTCCTCCTTCTCCTCGCAAGTCCCAGCGGACGGTGCCTAGGAAGGACAACATGGAGTACAGAGTCAAGAAACCCACAGGTACGTAACCACAGCTTGCACAGTACACGAATCGCTATGCATTGAAAGGCTTGTATGAGTGGCAATGCAAGGCCTAGGCCTGAGTGACGCAGTACAAATTAAGGCATGTGGGCCCTTGAAATGGCGGCTGACTGACCTGTGAAGTGTGACAGTGGGATGTGAGGTCAATGCGCTGGCGTGGCACACCGTGGAGGTAGGTGGTCGAAGACCGTGATGCGAAGCCGCATTGGTTAACATTGAACCCTATGGGTTTCAGGAGCCAATGACGAGGTGCGCCGGCGGTCGCGGTACGCACCGCGGCGGCATGCACCGCCGCGGGCGTGACCGCCATTTTCTATCTGAATAATCACTTGAGACCTGATCATCCACAGGAGAGGACCTATACTGCAAGTTGTGTATGGTGGATGTAAGATGGTGGGGTGGGAAGAGAATGAGGAGTGCAAGGCACGACAGATGAGAGCATGTGCCACATGGCAAGGTTGGGGAGGGGGGGGCAATCACATCTAACATACAGAAAAATGATGATATTTCCTATTCCACCCTGTACATGTCAAATAGGCCATCAGAAAGTCGACATTTGGCGTGCCATCGCCAAGGAAGTCCGGGCCCTGGGGGTCCACAACAGACGGGGCACCCACTGCCGCAAGAGGTGGGAGGACATCCGCCGCGGGACCAGGAAGACCGCCGAGTCTCTGCTGGGGATGGCCTCCCAACGTAGGAGGGGTGCCAGTCGTACCTTGACCCCCCTGATGTCCCCGATCCTGGTGGTGGCCTACCCCGATTTGGATGGGCGCGTCAGGACATCACAGCAGACACAAGGGGGTGAGTACCAGCACATTCTGCTATCTTTACACGCAGTGGAGGCGTCTGGGTGGGGGAGGAGGGCTGTGGGTGACATTAGGCCAGGGCGCTTTCTGTAGTGTAGTCCCCTCCTTTAGGCATGGCCCTGTGCCCCTGCCCCCCACCTCTGTAGGGTGACAAGTACAGCAATCCATGGTCCTGCATCACCCATTTGCGCATTTGTTGTCCATAGACCTGTTGGCCTAGTCACAAGTACTGAGTAGTGTACCCCGATTGCGCGGCTTAGTGCATGAGGCTCCTGTGTCTGTCCTCTCCGCCAACGGTGTGGACAATGCATGCACTCAACCTGTTTTTTTTTCACCCCCACCCTTTTTCTTTATCTTCTTGTGCATGTGTGCATTAGCATCATCAGGCGGAGGAGAATTGGCATCGGAGCACGAGGGAGCTGCGACTCACAAGGCCCCGGTGGGCCATGGTACAGACACCGAGGTCACCAGTGATACGGAGGGCGAGGGGAGCACCACAACGGGGACCCGTGGTGACACCAGCGACACCGACACGTCCTCGGATGGGAGCTCCCTAGCGGTGGCAGCAACATCCGTGCCCCCCGCCTCAACAGGTACAGCCGCCACCCAGCGCACCAGCTCCGCCCTCCCAGCAGCCCCTCAGCCTTCGCTCCGTGCCCGCTCGCCCAAGAAGGCAGGCATCTCCTTCGCCCCAGGCACCTCAGGCCCTGCCCCAGTTACCCCTGCTGCCCTCAGTGAGGAGGTCATTGACCTCCTACAGACCATCATTGTTGGGCAGTCTACCCTTTTGAATGCCATCCAGGGGCTAGAAAGGGAGGTGCATCGGAGCAATGCATACCTGGAGGGCATTCATTCGGGTCAGGCTGCCCATCAACGATCGTTCAATGCTCTGGCCTCAGCACTGACGGCAGCCATTGTCCCTGTTTCCAGCCTCCCTCTTCTGACTGCCTCCACCCTGTCTCTGTCTCCTGTTCCTCAGCCTATCCCATCCACACCATCAGACCAGCCTGCACACACCTCAACACCCAAGGGCAGCTCATCCAGACATAAGCACCACAGATCCCACAAGCATTCACCCAAGCAACACCCAGATGCAGACATGCCAACAGTCACTACCACCTCTGTGTCCCCCTCGTCCTTGTCTCCCTCCTCCCTCCCTGTGACGTCTCCACTCACACCTGCATGCACACCACCATCAGCCAGTGCTTCCATCACCAGCACACCCTCCAGTACAGTCCGCACATGTGCAGTCACCACCCCCACTGCCATTTACACGTCCCCTGTGTCCTCTCCCACTGTGTCTGTCACCCCCTCTTCCAAGACACACAAACGCAGGCAGCCACCCACCCAACAGCCAACCACCTCACGACAGCCTACGTCACAAGCACCTGCACCCAAAGACAGCACACCTGACTCTCCTACAACCACATCCTCTTCCTCCACTCCCATTCCCACTGCACCTACCCTTTACATTGGTCCTAAAAAACTTTACCTCTCTAAACTTAACCTCTTTGCCCCACCTGACCCACCCCCTCCATCTGTTAAGAGTCCGAAGAGCACCTCAGCCACCACCAGCCCTGCTTCAAGTGTCAGCATTGTGCACAGGTTTTGGAGTCCCCCCTTTCCCAGCACAGATACATGGGCCAGCAGCAAGGGGACAGCCAGCCCCCCCCCCCTGGAAAGAGGACCCGTAAAATCAAGGGCCGCCGCGAGAAGACTGACACGGCTGCCCCCAAGGAGCAAAGTCCTGGGCCGTCACCTGTCTCAAGCACCGCTCCGCTGGGCCCTTCCTGTCAAGCCCCGCTGAACAGGGCCCCGCCGTCTTAAGCACCGCTCCGCTGGGCCCCGCCGTCTCAAGCACCGCTCCGCTGGGCCCTTCCTGTCAAGCACCGCTCCGCTGGGCCCTTCCTGTCAAGCACCGCTCCGCTGGGCCCTTCCTGTCAAGCACCACTCCGCTGGGCCCCGCCGTCTCAAGCACCGCTCCGCTGGGCCCTTCCTGTCAAGCCCCGCTGAACAGGGCCCCGCCGTCTCAAGCACCGCTCCGCTGGGCCCTGCCGTCTCAAGCACCGCTCCGCTGGGCCCTTCCTGTCAAGCACCGCTCCGCTGGGCCCTTCCTGTCAAGCACCGCTCCGCTGGGCCCTTCCTGTCAAGCACCGCTCCGCTGGGCCCCGCCGTCTCAAGCACCGCTCCGCTGGGCCCTTCCTGTCAAGCCCCGCTGAACAGGGCCCGCCGTCTCAAGCACCGCTCCGCTGGGCCCTTCCTGTCAAGCACCGCTCCGCTGGGCCCTTCCTGTCAAGCCCCGCTGAACAGGGCCCCGCCGTCTCAAGCACCGCTCTGCTGGGCCCCGCCGTCTCAAGCACCGCTCCGCTGGGCCCTTCCTGTCAAGCACCGCTCCGCTGGGCCCTTCCTGTCAAGCACCGCTCCGCTGGGCCCCGCCGTCTCTGAACTGCTCCGCTGGGCCCTTCCTGTCAAGCACCGCTGGCCCATTGACAGTGCCGGTTCTGTCTCGAGCTAGTGGTCACGCTGCACTCTGGTCTCCCTGCCTCCTCCAGAACCAGTGGAGACTGTTATCCACTTGAGAGACTGTGGCTTTGCACTCCCCAGGATGTAACAGTGGGCAACCCACCCACTTGTGAGACTTGAGAGACTGTGGCTTTGCACTCCCCAGGATGTAACAGTGGGCAACCCACCCACTTGTGAGACTTGAGAGACTGTGGCTTTGCACTCCCCAGGATGGGACAGTGGGCATGGAGGCCCCTCGTGGATCTGGCGTCGTGGACTCATGTGGCTGAGGTGCCCCCCCTTCCCTTCCCCCTGAGGTGCCTGTTGTTTTGTCATCTGATGCCCCAGCAGTGTTCTCTCCAACGGACTCAGGTCTCCTGTGTGGGCTTTGCCCATGTGTTTGGTAGACATTGGCCCACGGACTGTGGATATTCGAAAAACTGAGCTGGACTTATTGACTTTGTACATAGCTTTCGGACTGTTCATTTTTATGGTTTGCTATTTTATTTTGTAAATTTTCCATTACTTCAATGAACCTAATTTGAACATAAATTTAACGTAACATTTTTATTATGTCTTTGCATTTTTCTGGGTGGTTTGGGGGGTGTCACTCAGTTGTTGCTCTGCATTGGTGTGTTGATGGTTAGGGGGGGCGTATGTGTGTGCCCGTAACCTTTTCTCCTCCCCCCTCCCCTGTGTCGTAGGTGCGGTACTCACCGTTGTCTTCTGCGCCGGAGTTCGTACTCGTGGTAGATGAGCAGGTAGACAATAGCTGGTAGGATGTTTAATTCGGGCTCCATGCTGTCCTCCGTCCTCGTGGAGTGTGTAGAGGTGAGCGTTTTCCTGTTCGTAGTCTGTTTCCGCCGTGTTTTTATCGGTGGGGCTCCCGCCCCGGAAAAGGTGGCGGATTGGTGAGTTGTGATAGGGTGGGCGTTACATTGTCTGCCGCCTGCCTGTTGGCTGTGATCGCCGCGCTGTTTGTGTGTCCCGCCATGGCTGTCGGAGTGTTAAAGTGGCGGTCTCTGTTGGCGGTTCCCGCCAGGGTCAGAATTCCATTTTTTGGACCGCCAGCCTGTTGGCGGGTTGGCCGCCGCTTTAACACCGACCGCCAGTGTTGGAATGACCCCCATAGTCTGTGTGCGGCCGGAGAAATTGATGCACACCTCCCCGTTTTCCACACATCTCCTCATCTGCAGTCCCTTGCGGAGAATTTGAATGCAAACCAGGTAGTTTGTGCTTGCAAGAGACGCTTTTTGCTTTTTAAGAGACAAAAGACACTTTATATCATTTTTACAGTGATATTTCAATGTATACTTATTGCATCTTGAACGTTTTGACCTGCATATTATCAGATAAATATTATATATTTTTCTACACACTCTGTGGTATATTTTTGTAATGTTCTACTGTGTTATTGCATGATTTATTGCACAAATACTTTACACATTGCCTTCTAAGTTAAGCCTGACTGCTCAGTGCCAAGCTATCAGAGGGTGGGCACAGGATCATTTGGATTGTGTGTGACTTACCCTGACTAGAGTGAGGGTCCTTGCTTGGACAGGAGGTAACCTGACTGCTAACCAAAGACCCCATTTCTAACACCTGCTAACTCTCAATTGATGTTTACTCACCTGGAAGTGACCAAGATACAGATCATGCTTAACTCTTTGATGTGTCTGGCTTCCTCGCTCCAACTTGACCTGCTAACCCAAGATGAAACTATTGAGGACAGCAAGGGCAGCTTACCCACTGTGCAAAACAATTATCCCAAAGGCCTTAAGATGCATAACTAGAATGGTCTTGGCAGCAGACACATTCACATTGCACTGAACACATGATGACTTCGGTCACATATACAACAAACTCCTTGGTCTGCCTGTATCATAATCAACTAGGCCTCAATATGGCCAAAGACATATCTTGCCTAGCTACTGCATTGGTGGCAAGAAAGCATTCTCAGGCCATCCTTCCAAGTGCTAATGATCTCCACATTCCAGCAGCTGCTTAACTTAGATGGAAGTGGCATGCTTCACAAATGTCAGGTCAGATTGACTGAAAAATGACTTTGAACAAGGTCTATGC